>NC_140016.1:25015388-25615388 GCF_964263955.1 Coregonus lavaretus | reverse complement strand
ATCGTGTTGATTTTTATGGTAAGTCCTTATCAGGTGAGGATGTTTTATGAGTTATTGTTATATGGGGAATATCCTGTCCTGCTAATGAATGCTCTGCATGGATATACCCCTGTTAATGGGTTTTTATCTAAAGCCTGATATGGTTTCTGCCTACTGGGCATACAACCAGGGGCGGATTGGCCTTCTGGCAAATGCCATATGGGCTGAACCATTTTTTTGTTAGGTGGGCTGCTCAAAATTGACAAACACAAAAAGAAAACGTGACATGGCTGGCGGCACATGGGCCTGCTAAGAATTTTTTTTAAAGATTTTTGCGCAATTTCTCTGTTATACTAATCTATAATGAGCTTTTGGCTGATCAGTGGGCAACGGCCGGACCCCTACCAAGATGGACTGGCGCGGTTTTCTGAACTTACATTCAAAGTCAAACGCGGTATCAGCAAAGAGACCTGCTCCGACTCCGTCATCAGTTAGACAGCCAAGATCAATGATCGTAAAAAACGGAAAGGGTGCCTATAGATGTAGAAAGAGCACATTCTACATTCTCATCTCACTCAAAACTTCCTATTTTTGGGGCGGCTAAAACCATAATTGGGTCAAACAGTAAAGTGCATTATCTTCATGATTCCTGTAATGAAAGTGTCTGCCCTGCCCCTGTGCATGTTTCGCTGGGGTATGCTGCTGTGATGAGCGAACCACTCTCCTCTCCCCCCATGCGCTTGAGAGAAACATGCATTCTGATTGTATAACTTTAAAAAATGTAATTGCGGGAAACTCACACCTTTAAAGCTTCATCCCCTTGTCCCTGTCAAAGAGAGGGGGGTCTCAGCTTTCTGTAGGTATACTAATTATTTCTCAAATCTCAATATTCAGCTTAATAGCAACTATTTTACAACCAAGATATTTGATATGGCTTTGAGATATAGAGTGGCATGCGCTCTAAATGCTCACCGGCCATTGCAAGGGCATAGGTCTCATGGGTAGTAACCTAAAACTGAAAAGTTTGTTTTAGGACATTACATTTACTGTTGGATGAATACATGGCTACTAGCAAAGTATTCAGACCCCTTGACTTTTTCCATATTTTGTTACATTACAGCCTTATTCTAAAATTGATTAAATCGTTTTTTTCCCCTCATCAATCTACACACAATTCCCCATAATGACCAATTAAAAACAGGTTTTTAGAAATTTGTGCCAAAAAAACAAAACAAACAGGATATATCACATTTACATAAGTATTCAGACCCTTTACTCAGTACTTTGTTGAAGCGCCTTCGGCAGCGATTACAGCCTCAAGTCTTCTTGGGTATGACGCTACAAGCTTGGCACACCTGTATTTGGGGAGTTTCTCCCATTCTTCTCTGCAGATCCTCTCAAGCTCTGTCAGGTTGGATGGGGAGCGTCGCTGCATTGCTATTTTCAGGTCTCTCCAGAGATGTTAGATCGGGTTCAAGTCCGGACTCTGGCTGGGCCACTCAAGGACATTCAGAGACTTGTCCCGAAGCCACTCCTGCGTTGTCTTGGCTGTGTGCTTAGGGTCGTTGTTCTTTTGGAAGGTGTACTTTCACCCCAGTCTGAGGTCCTGAGCACTCTGGAGCAGGTTTTCATCAAGGATCTCTCTGTACTTTGTTCTGTTCATCTTTCCCTCGATCCTGACTAGTCTCCCAGTACCTGCCACTGAAAAACATCCCCACAGCATGATGCTGCCACCACCATGCTTCACCGTAGGGATGATGCCAGGTTTCCTCCAGACGTGACGCTTGCCATTCAGGCCAAAAAGTTCAATCTTGGTTTCATCAGACCAGAGAATCTTGTTTCTCATGGTCTGAGAGTCTTTAGGTGCGTTTTGGCAAACTCCAAGTGTGCTGTCATGTGCCTTATACTGAGGAGTGGCTTCCATCTGGCCACTCTACCATAAAGGCCTGATTGGTGGAGTGCTGCAGGGATGGTTGTCCTTCTGGAAGGTTCTCCCATCTCCACAGAGGAACTCTGGAGCTCTGTCAGAGTGACCATCGAGTTCTTGGTCACCTCCCTGACCAAGGCCCTTCTCCCCCGATTGCTCAGTTTGGCCGGGCGGCCAGCTCTAGGAAGAGTCTTGGTGGTTCCAAACTTCTTCCATTTAAAAATAATGGAGGCCACTTTGTTCTTAGGGACCTTCAATGCTGCAGACATTTTTTGGTACCCTTCCCCAGATCTGAGCCTCGACACAATCCTGTCTCGGGGCTCTACGGACAATTCCTTCGACCTCATGGCTTGGTTTTTGCTCTGACATGCACTGTCAACTGTGGGACCTTATATAGACAGGCGTGTGCCTTTCCAAATCATGTCCAATCAATTGAATTTACCACAGGTGGACTCCAATCAAGTTGTAGAAACATCTCAAGGATGATCAGTGGGAACAGGATGCACCTGAACTCAATTTTGAGTCTCAAAGCAAAAGATCTGAATACTTATGTAAATATTTTTTTTTTATTATTATTGTTTTTATACATTTGCTAAAATGTCTAAACCTGTAGATTGATGAGGGAAAAAAGGAATAATCAATTTTATAATAAGGCTGTAAAATAACAAAATGTGGAAAAAGTCAAGGGTTCTGAATACTTTCCGAATGCACTGTATATTTAGAGTTAGTGATCTAGTTAATGGGTTTGAGTTTCCACTTCCTCAGGTGTTGAACCCCAAATTAATTAGCCTATGTTTTTAGTTAGTGTACGTAAAGATGTATGTAATTCATCTCTATTGAAAAAAACAATCAGGAGATTCTGGAGTCCTATTTTGACAGTTAAATATAGCAACTATAGTCTAATTGTCAACCCAAAATGAATGTCAATCACTGGATTAGCTTGCACATCCAAAATATATTGAGTCATGCATTCCTGCTTGGATGTGTTAGATGAAACAACTTATTTCTTGAATACCTCAGTAGTCTACTATTTAATAAAGCACTACGAGTTACTTTATAAGATGATTACTCGTGATGTGGGTCCGACCAAATCATGGACTAGTGCCACCAACTGTAAAAGTTATAGGCACCATTGACACCAGGGGAAAATGTTAGTCAGGAACCCTGTAGTAATTCATACTTAGGGTAGGTGTTGATTCAGGGGAACACATATGACAGGCACTAATTTGCAATATAGCCTAAAGGCTGGTTTACAGTCCGTCTAGCAACATTTCTGTAGACAATTGTTGTAGCGACATCATGAACATTCTATTGTCGTCCAACATCAAACGTGTAGTTGTTGTTATGAAAAAGTACACAAAACGTCAGTATCTGCATGACATCAGCAGCCCGTGAGTGCACCAAACATTATGAACACCTGCTCTTTCCATGACATAGACTGACCAGGTGAAAGCTATGATCTCTAATACTTGTTAAATCCACTTCAATCAGTGTAGATGAAGGGGAGGGCAAGACATAATATTTAAGTGCCTTTGAACGGGGTATGATAGTAGATGCCAAGCGCAACGGTTTGTGTCAAGAATGGTCCACCACCCAAAGGACATCCAGCCAACTTGACACAACTGTGGAAAGCATTGGGGTCAACATGGGTCAGCATCCGACACCTTGTAGAGTCCATGCCCCGATGAATTGAGGCTGTTCTGTGTGCAAGGGGGGGGGGGGGAATAATTTTCTATTTGATTTGACAGTTCATTCGTGAGGTGGCTCATGATGGCAGTGGACATATTAGTGGTTTTAGGGGGGGTTTAGAGTTTGACACCTTTATTGCTGCTCTATTTTCATTATCAAGGTTTTATATGTGAATGCTGATGAAGGTCGCAAGGCTTAGGTAGACTATTTGGCACGGGTATGGGAAAAAAGTACGTAATGGCCATGCACTGGCTGAACCAAGCATCTTTTCACCAGAATGAGATAACCAGTAGAAGTTCTGATATGCTAGAGAAACCTTGGGTAATTAAATCTCTGGGGGCATTTCACAGAATAGGATCAATAAATTGGCCAGCTACCTTCCCTATACTGAAGAAGCTTGTGTTTATTACTATGGGACTCGATACTCAGCATTCTATATGAGACACAAAATAAAGAGTTACAGCTATGTGTTTAACAAAGTCAAACATATTGACATATTGATCCTACTTTGTGTAGTCTACAAACCTGCTTTAGGATATAGTTATGTAAGACAAAGCATTTATACAGCTACTAATAACTATTATTAATGGGATGAACACATCTCCTGAGAAATCTTTGTCTACAACAGAATATCCACTTTCTTTCATTCCCGGAAGCCTGCGCTTTGTCCATCTGCCAGAAAACAGAAGCATTAGCTGGTAAATTGCTTTCAATTCCACCTAAAGTCCTGGTTAGGCAGAGGCATGCTTTTCTTTGAGTCATACATCACGTGGGTCAGTGTATGTTCTAACTGCTCAAACACCAAATAGGAAAGACATGTTCTTTCTTGCACAGGGCCTGGCTAACCTATTGCTTTTGGGGATGGATGTTAACCACACACAAAAAAGGATTTCAAAAAACATGGCAGAGCGATAAGTCTCCAGATTTATGAATGTGGTGATAATTTGAAAACTGCCCAGCTAAATGGCATTTAGGATTCACATTTATCACCCACTAGTTAATTAAGTCATACATCTGTGTAGGCTGTTGATGACGATCACACTGAAAAGCAAGATGGCCGCCCTGAACCTGCTAAGCACTTGGCTACGTGGGGTTATCTCTTATCTCTGCTTTCCTTAGCAATGGGCCAGTTGGCAGTCTTAAGGTTTACTGATAACACACCTACCTTTTTTGACCCATCACACAAATAACTGCTTGCCTCCCGGGGAGGGAGAGACGGCATCTTGGGGGGCAAAGGTCGTACATTGTACTTAGGCAATCACTCCCTCACGTCAATAAGGTCTGTAGCTGCCGAGTGAAGCCCTTAGGATGGGACAAGACGTGGTTAGCTGATGCTAGCTCATCCGCTGCCGGCCCGATAAGGCAATCTGAGAACACAACTATCTGTGCTCATCCAGGTGTACCTGCATTTTGCCTAGACAAAAATAGCATTTTGGAACTCTGTACATGATGTTCAAAGACTAAGTAGATCCAGCGGGTTGATATAGAGGCCTTTTAAGCGTCTCAGTATCAGTTCAAACGTGACTGGAATTACCCTATGTTCTCTCCAGTCCACTCTCTGTTGATAGTGAGGGTGAAAAGACTGAAATATAAACATGGAATTGACTACTTTGAAAGTCTTATTTTACATTCATAGATGTGGTTGAATGTGCTTTAAACATTGTTACATTTCAAAATATACCAAGTTGACTCTCTCTTCCTGGTTCTCTTCCTCTGCGCTCCCGCTTCCTCTCTCTGTGTGTCTTATGACTGTACTGTACAGTGACCAGTGGTGTAGTAGAGTTGATTTTTTTGCCCAACAGTTTACCAACCTTTTGCATTGGAAAAAAATAGGAAGCATTACTTTTTTCAACACTATATAACTGACAGTGACATTACTGATAGTATCCCTCCCTGTGTCTCCGTCAGGTCATTTCCCCAACAAGGCCATGCCCTCGGCAGGTACCCTGCCCTGGATCCAAGGCATCATCTGCAACGCCAACAACCCCTGCTTCCGCAACCCCACTCCTGGAGAGTCCCCTGGGGTCGTGGGTAACTTCAATGAGTCCATGTGAGTCCCACCCCAAGCTGCAGCTCTATATCAGATAGTCTCCCTTTAATAAGATATGAAAACATGAATACACTTTATTTTGTACTTGGTTCGTTTCATTAGATTAATAACATCCAAATAAAGAAAATGGTCTCTTAAATGTTTCTTGTAAATATAATATTTATAACTTGAATTGAACTGATTCAATTGTATTCTCTGTTAATCTGTTTCTCTGTGGATGTCTGTAGAATCTCTCGTTTGTTCTCGGATGCCAAGAAAATCCTGCTGTACAGTCAGAATGACCGGAATCTGGACGGCTTTAAAGACCTTATCCAGGCCCTGAAGACACTACATGCCAACACCGAAGGTAAGAGGCACCTCCATAGAGTGCCACAGCATGAGTCATAATACCCATAAAACTTAGCGGTCAAACAGGGAAATGGTTCCAATCGTTTCTCCATCATTCATTTTCTAATGTTAGCTAAATGTATACTAATCAAAAATATAAATGCAACATGCAACAATTTCAAAGATTTTACTGAGTTACAGTTCATAGAAGGAAATAAGTCAATTGAAATAAATGTAGTAGGCCCTAATCTATGGATTTCACATGACTGGGCATAGGCCCACCCATTTGGGAGCCAGGTCCACCCACTGGGGAGCCAGGCCCAGCCAATCAGCATGAGTTTTTCCCCAAAAAAGGGCTTCATTACTGACATAAATACTCCTGAGCACCCCCCTATCCTCCTGAGACGATCCCGCAGGTGAAGAAGCCGGATGTGTAGGTCCTGGGCTGGCGTGGTTACACGTGGTCTGCGGTTGTGAGGCCAGTTGGATGTACTGCCAAATTCTCTAAAACGACATTGGAGGCAGCTTATGGTAGAGAAATGAACATTCAATTCTCTGGCAACAACTCTGATGGACATTCCTGCAGTCAGCACGCTCTCTCAAAACTTGAGACATCTGTGGCATTGTGTGACAAAACTGCACATTTTAGAGTGGCCTTTTATTGTCCCCAGCACAAGGTGTACCTGTGTAATGATCATGCTGTTTAATCATCTTCTTGATATACCACACCTGTCAGGTGTGTCAGCAAAGGAGAAATGCTCACTAATAGGGATGTAGACAAATTAGTGCACAATATTTGAGAGAAATAAGCTTTTTATGCGTATGGAACATTTCTGGGATTTCTTATTTCAGATCATGAAAAATGGGACCAACACTTTACATGTTGCGTTTATGTTTTTGTTCAATTTATTAATTAATAAATTGGCTACATTTCTTTAAATGGACAATTCTGTGAACTGTCTTGTGCAATGCAATGCTTGTTAGCAAAGGAGATGACAAGCAGGAGCTTGCAGGGATTTGTAGTTTTGGTCTACTTTGATGCTAATTAGCAGTAAATACAGCCAAATATATTGATAAAAGTCACCTTGTCTGAGTAAGATTTACATGGTTATCAAAATGTCACGCCAGGGTAAGCCTACAAGAAACACAGCCCTTATTTTAAGTGTTTCTAAAATCCTCTATGGGAAAAATGAATGGTGGAAGAACTATTGGAACCATTTCCCCGTTTGACCGCTAGGTTTTATGGCAGGGTTCTTCAAATCCGGTCCTGGAGGGCCGAAACACCTCTGTTTTTCATCCTCTCCTTCTAATCAGGGGCTAATTCAGACCTGGGACACCAGGTGAGTGCAATTAACTACCAGGTAGAAATAAAAAACAGAAGTGTTTCGGCCCTCCAGGACCGGAATTGAAGAACCCTGTTTAATGGGTATTATGACACCTCCACTGTGGGGCTCTATATAAGCCATGGATCAATGCAATAGTTCATTGGTCAATGGAACCAACCTATTAGAGACTACAAACACTACTACATTCACAAGAAACACCAGGGGCCAATTCATTTGAGGGGAACGTTCATAAACTCACAGCTTAGAATAGACAGTAGTTTCGCTGAAGCTGAATCAAGAGTCATTCCAGGTCTACGTAGTGCATTTCTGTCTGCCGTGCCCCACGTTTGGGCAGAAAAAAATAGGGTTAACACTAATTCCCTTAAACAGTGCTGACTCGCAGCGGGACTCCCATCCCCCGTTTCCTGCTCCAACCTGTCTTCTGGGTTACCCTCCTGTGCCTGTGAATGGCTGTGGATGGATAGATTATGCAACTTCAATTTCACACTCAGATTTCTTCTATAATTACATTCCGTTATGAGCAGTTAGATTAATTTGTGTTTAGAGTGGCAGTGGTGGCGTGATGTGAGAGGCAGTGGGTGGATGAAAACCGGCAGAGCCTCTCCCCACTGGCAGGTTGGGGCAGGTCATGGGGTGGGCTGATATTTGGCCTCATGTCTTGAAAGTATTCTCATAGGTTATTCAAGATAGGACAGATTTCCCTGCTCCCTTACTTGCTGTGTGCGGGGAAAGTAGTGTGAGATTCCTGTAAAGAGTGTTAGATAATCAATAGGACCGTGCCTTCGTAGTCATGTGACCTTATATTACATTAACTTGGGTAATGGACTTTATAAAAGGATAAGCCTTTCGTGGGAGTAGTATAACAACATACAGACAAGACTTCAATCTCAAGGCAAATACAGTACTACTGTAATGCATGAGGTCTATGCATCCACTTTGGCTGATGGTAGAACATTTCTGCTGAGGTTTAATTAGGTATATTTACATTTTAGTCATTTAGCAGACGCTCTTATCCAGAGCGACTTACAGTTAGTGAGTGCATACATTATTTTATTTTTCATACTGGCCCCCCGTGGGAATCGAACCCACAACCCTGGCGTTGCAAATGCCATGCTCTACCAACTGAGCTACATCCCTGCCGGCCATTCCCTCCCCTGCCCTGGACCAATTGTGCGCCGCCCCATGGGTCTCCCGGTCACAGCCGGCTACGACAGAGCCTGGATTCAAACCAGGATCTCTAGTGGCACAGCTAGTACTGCGATGCAGTGCCTTAGACCACTGCGCTACTCGTGAGACTATTGCGCCACTCGGGAGACTGTAAGCAGAGTATTGAAGTGTAGGTGCCTCAAACAACTAAAATGTGAAATCTGAATTGAGCCTTTGCTCATGGCAATAGAGGTGAATGATTGTGCTAGGTCTCTCTCTTATGACTAGTGGCCACCTGTTTTAACATACTTCCATTAATTTATTAGATTTTGCCAATCAGTTTCTGGTTCAGTCTACAACCTATTTACTAGTTTAAGCAAGATATTGAAAACACGGTCCTGTAGGTGAAGCCAATAGAGTTTGATAGGACTGTGGGGGTATTTTAATCGTGACTCATCCCAATAGCGGCTTGGTATATTACTTTTCTATGTATAAGTAAGAACAGGGATGACGTAACATCCCTTCCCCAGTGGTGGTTGATTACGTTCATTCTGGCTCCTGAGTTCACAGTGCACTGACTATACAGTGCATTTGGAAAGTATTCAGACCCCTTCACTTTGTTCCACATTTTGTTACGTTACAGGCTTATTCTAAAATGGATTCAATAAATAAAAATCCTCATCAATCTACACACAATACCCCATAATGACAAAGCAAAAACAGGTTTTTAGAAATGTTTGAAAATGTATTAAAAATAAAAAACACCAGTGGTGGGTTGATTCTATTCATTCTGGCTCCTGAATTCACAGTGCACTGACTATATGCCCTTTAGCACAGTCACAGATCTGATCAAGATACTCCTGATGATCCACGTTGATGATATCCGTTAACCAGTCCTTTCTGAAAACCTGTCACATTTTCCTTATACAGTGAGGGAAAAAAGTATTTGATCCCCTGCTGATTTGGTACGTTTTCCCACTGACAAAGAAATGATCAGTCTATAATTTTAATTTTTATTTGAACAGTGAGAGACAGAATAACAACAAAAATATCCAGAAAAACGCATGTCAAAAATGGATTTGCATTTTAATGAGGGAAATAAGTATTTGACCTCCTCTCAATCAGAAAGATTTCTGGCTCCCAGGTGTCTTTTATACAGGTAACGAGCTGAGATTAGGAGCACACTCTTAAAGGGAGTGCTCCTAATCTCAGCTTGTTACCTGTATACATTTTTTGTCATTTAGCAGACGCTCTTATCCAGAGCGACTTACATCAGCAATTAGGGTTAAGTGCCTTGCTTAAGGGCACATCGACAGATTTTTCACCTAGTCGGCTCGGGGATCAGAACCAGCGACCTTTCGGTTACTGGCACAACGCTCTTACCCACTAAGCTACCTGCCGTCCTTCGTATAAAAGACATCTCTCCACAGAAGCAATCAATCAATCAGATTCCAAACTCTCCACCATGGCCAAGACCAAAGAGCTCTCCAAGGATGTCAGGGACAAGATTGTAGACCTACACAAGGCTGGAATGGGCTACAAGACCATCGCCAATCAGCTTGGTGAGAAGGTGACAAAAATGGAAGAAACACAAAAGACCTGTCAATCTCCCTCGGCCTGGGGCTCCATGCAAGATCTCACCTCGTGGAGTTGCAATGATCATGAGAACGGTGAGGAATCAGCCCAGAACTACACAGGAGGATCTTGTCAATGATCTCAAGGCAGCTGGGACCAAAGTCACCAAGAAAACAATTGGTAACACACTACGCCGTGAAGGACTGAAATCCTGCAGCGCCCGCAGGGTCCACCTGCTCAAGAAAGCACATATACAGGTCCATCTGAAGTTTGCAGATGAACATCTGAATGATTCAGAGGAGAACTGGGTGAAAGTGTTGTGGTCAGATGAGACCAAAATCGAGCTCTTTGGCATCAACTCAACTCGCCATGTTTGGAGGAGGAGGAATGCTGCCTATGACCCCAAGAACACCATCCCCACCGTCAAACATGGAGGTAGAAACATTATGCTTTGGGGGTGTTTTTCTGCTAAGGGGACAGGACAACTTCACTGCATCAAAGGAACGATGGACGGGGCCATGTACCGTCAAATCTTGGGTGAGGGCCAGGGCATTGAAAATGGGTCATGGATGGGTATTCCAGCATGACAATGACCCAAAACACACGTCCAAGGCAACAAAGGAGTGGCTCAAGAAGAAGCACATTAAGGTCCTGGAGTGGCCTAGCCAGAAAATCTGTGGAGGGAGCTGAAAGTTCAAGTTGCCAAACGTCAGGCTCTAAACCTTAATGACTTGGAGAATATAATAATAATAATATGCCATTTAGCAGACGCTTTTATCCAAAGCGACTTACAGTCATGCGTGCATACATTTTTGTGTATGGGTGGTCCCGGGGATCGAACCCACTACCTTGGCGTTACAAGCGCCGTGCTCTACCAGTTGAGCTACAGAGGACCGGTGGAAGATCTGCAAAGAGGAGAGGGACAAAATCCCTCCTGAGATGTGTGCAAACCTGATGGCCAACTACAAGAAACTTCTGACCTCTGTGATTGCCAACAAAGGTTTTGCTACCAAGTACTAAGTCATGTTTTGCAGAGGGCTCAAATACTTATTTCCCTCATTAAAATGCAAATCAATTTATAAAATTTTTGACATGCGTTTTTCTGGATTTTTTTGTTGTTATTCTGTCTCTCACTGTTCAAATAAACCTACCATTAAAATTATAGAGTGATCATGTCTTTGTCAGTGGGCAAACGTACAAAATCAGCAGGGGATCAAATACTTTTTTCCCTCACTGTATAAGCAAAGCATGGGTAAGGTTAGAACTGAGGAATGAAAATTATTAGAATCTAGTTAGTAGTTTGTACAGTAAACATTTTCAACTTCTTTTCCAACTGGGATAAAGATGGTAGAATGGAGGATAGTTGAATAGTTTTATCAGAGATCTGAAGGACTTGAAGCTGAATAAGCAAATTACACAATAACTTTAATGTCAGCAAGTCTTCTGCTTGACCAAAATTAACTATTTTAAAGGTTCTGCCAGGTATTGTGTGTTTCCCTCACCCTGAGTTCAAGCTCTTTTGATTATACTGGGTGTCATTGAGGTTGTGAACAGATGTCACGCCCTGGCTCTGGGGACTCTGTTATGTTGAGCCAGGGTGTGTAGAGTCTATGTTTTGTGTTTCTTTGTTCAGTATCTAGTTCATGTGTTTCTGTGTTGGCCGGGGTGGTTCTCAATCAGAGGCAACGAGAATAGGCTGTTGCTTGTTGTCTCTGATTGGGAACCATACTTAGGCAGCCTTGTGTTCACTTGTGATTTGTGGGATCTTGTTCCGTGTTGGTTTGTTTATGTTACCAAGGACTTCACGTATCGTTTTGTTGTTTTGTTCGTGTGGTTAATATATAATAAAGTATGTTCGCATTCCACGCTGCGCATTGGTCTACTCCTTTCAACGGTCGTGACAGAAGATCCCACCAAAACTGGACCAAGCAGCGTGTGTCGGAGCAAACGGCGGGTAGGGAGCTGGAGAAGTTGGCGATGGCCTAGGTGGGCCAATGGTGGTCCTGGGAGGACATGTTCGAGGGCAGAGGACCATGGGCAAGGGTTAAAGCCCTGGCGAGAGAGGAGGTACGGCGCCAACAGTGTCGTCGTCGGACAGACGAGAGGCACCCCCAATAAATTTTTAGGGGGGGGCACATGGCATGGGCGACGGGGCTGCTGGAGGCAGAAAAAGGGCAAGTTAGTGGACGAGGAGAGAAGGCCACCGGGTTACGGGAGCCATTGGTGAGTAGAGGGAAGGAAAGTGTAGAGGCACGGCGAGAGGTACTGAGGTGTGTTGCCAGTCCGGTCCGGCCCGTTCCTGATCCCCGTGTAAGGCCAGTGGTGTGTGTTCCCAGTCCGGCCTGTTCCTGTCCCTCGCACCAAGCCTGTGATGCGCGTCGCCAGCCCGGTCCGGCCTGTTCCTGACCCTCGCACCAAGCCTGTGATGTGCGTCGCCAGCCCGATCCGGCCTGTTCCTGCCCCTCGCACCAAGCCTATGGTGCGCGTCGCCAGCCCGGTCCGGCCTGTTCCTGCCCCTCGCACCAAGCCAATGGTGCGCGTCGCCAGCCCGGTCCGGCCTGTTCCTGCCCCTCAACCCAAGTCAGTGGTGCGCGTCGTCAACCCGGCCCGGCCCGTTCCTGCTCCCCGCACCAAGCCAGTGGTGCGCGTCGCCAGCCCGACCGGCCCATACCTGCTCCCCGCACCAAGCCAATGGTGCGCGTCGTCAGCCCGGTCCGGCCCGTTCCTGCTCCCCGCACCAAGCCAGTGGTGCGCTTCGTCAGCCCGGTCCGGCCCATTCCTGCTCCCCGCACCAAGCCAGTGGTGCGCTTCGTCAGCCCGGTTCGGCCCGTCCCTGCTCCCCGCACCAAGCCAATGGTGCGCGTCGTCAGCCCGGCCCGTCCCTGCTCCCCGCACCAAGCCTGTGGTGCGCGTCGTCAGTCCGGCACAGCCCGTGCCCGTTTCACCGGTGCCTGGTCAGGTACCGGTCAGCTGCTCCACACCGGAGCCTAAGCAATCCGCTCCACTGATGTCCAGTCCAGCTCCAGCCAGCGGGACCAGACCAGGGGCACTACGGGGGGGTTATTAGAGGGTGGTGGTCACGCCCGGAGCCGGATCCGCCTCCGAGGAGGAATGACCACCCGGCCCTCCCCTGTTCGGTTTATGTTTGGCGCGGTCGCAGTCCGCGCCTTTGGGGGGGGGTACTGTCACGCCCTGGCTCTGGGGACTCTGTTATGTTGAGCCAGGGTGTGTAGAGTCTATGTTTTGTGTTTCTTTGTTCACTATCTAGTTCATGTGTTTCTGTGTTGGCCGGGGTGGTTCTCAATCAGAGGCAACGAGAATAGGCTGTTGCTTGTTGTCTCTGATTGGGAACCATACTTAGGCAGCCTTGTGTTCACTTGTGATTTGTGGGATCTTGTTCCGTGTTGGTTTGTTTATGTTACCAAGGACTTCACGTATCATTTTGTTGTTTTGTTCGTGTGGTTAATATATAATAAAGTATGTTCGCATTCCACGCTGCGCATTGGTCTACTCCTTTCAACGGTCGTGACAACAGAGCTTTGACCGCACTGTGCTCTTCCCTTAAAAGCCCTCAAAGCTTTCACATGGACAAAATAATCTGATATTCTTCCTTGTCATGTTTGTTTCTTTTATCTGAATGTCTTTTTGGACCCATTTCTTAGGAGACAGCTTTTTTGGGGAACTGTATAATTGATTTATAGTGGAGCCATCTATCTAAAAGAGTAGATAAGATTGTCTCCAACTAGGGTTTCAAAAGTCTGGGAACTTTCAATAAATTCCCTGGTTTTCCAGAAATCCTTGTTGGAGGATTCCAGGTTTCCAGCTTATTCTCTCCTGATTCTGGGAATCCTCCAACTGGGATTTCAGGAAAACCAGGGAATTTATTGAAAGTTCCCAGAATTGTGCAACCCTAGCTCCAACTCAATTGCTCAAATCAATGTTTTTGTGGGTTTGCATAATCTTGCATTGACTTTTAAAATTGTGTTACGAGAATGGCGCTGGAATGTATAGCGGCCATTTTACGGGCTCCTGACCAATTCTGCTATTTTGTGTGATTTTCTGCACTGATCTTAACTTTTCTTGTACATAATGTTTCCGCCATAATTTCCTATGACTAAAAAGAGCTTCTGTACATCAGAATAGCGACCACTAACCTCAATTTGGATGAAGATTTCTTCTTGAATGAATCAGCAGCGCCGGACATACTGGCCCCCCGTGTAGCCAGTTGGTAGAGCATGGTGTTTGCAACGCCAGGGGTTGTGGGTTCGATTCCCACGGGGGGGGCAGTATGAAAAATAAATAATGTATGCACTCACTAAACTGTAAGTCACTCTGGATAAGAGCATCTGCTAAATGACTAAAATGTAAATACTGCTCACCCCAGACCCTAATCCCCAATACTCGGAAGAGAAAGAGACAGTGATATAGAAGCCGACGTGCGGGCACCCTGATGAAACTACGGCAGCGAGTAAATAAACCGCCTCTACTTTAAATTCTATTGGCAAATGTACAATCACTGGAGAACAATCTGGACGAGCTCCGTTCAAGACTATCCTATCAACGGGACCTGAAGAACTGTAATATCCTATATTTCTCGGAAACTTGGCTGAACAAGGACATGGATAATATTTTAGCTGGTTTTTCTATGCATCGGCAGCATTGTTAATAACAGCTGGTGCGCGATCTCTAGTATAAATGAAGTCTCAAGGTTTTGCTCGCCTGAGTTAGAATACCTCATTATAAGCTGTAAACCATACCATTTTCTAAGAGAGTTTTCATCAATATTTTTCGTACCTTTACTCCACACACAGAGACGCATACAAGGCTCTCCCTTGCCCTCCAATTGGCAAATCTTTCCCGGATGCTTATTAGAAATCCCGCTATGCCCTCTGACAAACCATCAAACAGGCAAAGGGTCAATACAGGACCAAGATTGAATCGTACTTCACCGGTTCTGATGCTCGTCGGATATGGTAGGGCTTGCAAACTATCACGGATTACTAAGGGAAACCCAGCCGCGAGCTTACCAGTGACTCGAGCCTACCAGAAGAGCTAAATGCCTTCTATGCTCGCTTCGAGGCGAGCAACACTGAACCATGCGTGAGAGTACCAGCTGTTCCGGATGACTGTGTGATCACGCTCTCTGTAGCCGATTTGAGTAAGACATTTAAACAGGTTAACTTTCACAAGGCCGCAGGGCCAGACGGATTACCAGACGCGTACTCAGAGCATGCGCTGACCAGCTGGCATGTGTCTTCACTGACATTTTCAACCTTTCCCTGACCCAGTCTGTAATACCTATAGTGCTTTCAGAAAGTATTCATACCCCTTGACTTATTCCACATTTTGTTGTGTTACTAGCCTGAATTAAACATTTATTAAATATATGATTTTTCTCACCCATCTACACACATACCCCATGATGGCAAAGTGATAACATGTTTTTAGAAATGTTTGCAAATGTATTGAAAATGTGATACAGAAATATCTCATTTACATACAGTGCCTTCAGAAAGTACACACCCCTTGACTTTTTCCACATTTTGTTGTGTTAAACCCTGAATTTTTAATGGCTTAAATTGAGATTTTGTGTCACCGATCTATACACAATACCCCATAATATCAAAGTGGAATTTTGTTTTTAGAATTTTTTACAGATGTATCAAAAATGAAAAACTTAAATGTTTTGAGTCAATAAGTATTCAACCCATTTTGTTATGGTAAGCCTAAATAAGTACAGGAGTAAAAAAAAAAGTCACATAATAAGTTGCATGGACTCACTCTGTGTGCAATAATAGTGGTTAAGATGATTTTTGAATGACTACCCCGTCTCTGTACCACACAAATACATATGTAAGGTCCCTCAGTCGAGAAGGGAATTTCAAGCACAGATTCAACCACAAAGACCAGGGAGGTTTTCCAATGCCTCGCAAAGAAGGGCACCTATTGGTAGATGGGTGAAAATAAAAAATAGCAGACATTGAATATCCCTTTGAGCATGGTGAAGTGATCAATTATGCTTTGGATGGTGTATCAATACACCCAGTCACTACAAAGATGCAGGCGTCTTTCCTAACTTGGTTGCCGGAGAAGAAGGAAACTGCTCAGCTATTTCACCATGAGGCCAATGGTGATTTGAAAACCGTTACAGAGTTGGCTGTGATAGGAAAAAACGGAGGGTGGATCAACAACATTGTAGTTATTCCACATTACTAACCTAAATCAGAGTGAAAAGAAGAAAGCCTGTACAGAATAAAACATATTCCAAAACATGCATCCTGTTTGCAATAAGGCACTAAAATGATACTGCAAAAAATGTGGCAAAGAAATGAACATTTTGTCCTGAATACAAAGCGTTATGTTTGGGGCAAATCCAATGCAACACATCACTGAGTACCACTCTTCATGTTTTCAATCATGGTGGTGGCTGCATCATGTTATGGGTATGCTTGTCATCGGCAAGGACTGGGGAGTTTTTCAGGATAAAAATAAACGTAATAAAGCTAAGCACAGGCAAAATCCTAGAGGAAAACCTGTTTCAGTCTGGTTTCCAACAGACACTGGGAGACAAATTCACCTTTCAGCAGGACAATAACGTAAAACATAAGGCCAAAAATACACTGGAGATGCTTACCAAGACAACATTGAATGTTCTTGAGTGGCCTTGTTACAGGTTTGACTTAAATCAGCTTGAAAATCTATGGCAAGATGTGAAAATGGCTGTCTAGCAATGATCAACAACCAACTTGACAGAGCAAATATTGTATAATCCAGGTATGCAAAGCTCCTAGAGACTTACCCCAAAACACTCACGGCTGTAATCACCACCAAAGGTGATACTAACATGTATTGACTCAGGGGGATGAATACTTATCTAATCAATATATATTAGTGTTTTATTTTTCATTAAAAATATATATATATTAGAATATTTCTTCCACGTTGACATTACAGAGTTTTGAGTGTGGATCGTTGACAAAAAAGGACAATGAAATCTATTTTAATTCCACTTTGTAACATAACAAAATGTATAAAAAGTCAAGGGGTGTGAATACTTTCTGAAGGCACTGTAAATATTCAGACACCTGAGTCAATACTTTGTAGAAGCACCTTTGGCGACGATTACAGCTTTGAGTCGTCTTTGGTATGTCTGTATCAGCTTTGCACATCTGGATTTGAGGATGTTCTCCCATTCTTCCTATATTTCTGTATTTCATTTTCAAGAGATTAGCAAACATTTCTAAAAACATGTTTCACTGTCATTATGGAGTATTGTGTGTAGATGGGTCAATTTTTAAAAATATTGAATCCATTTTGAATTCAGGCTGTAACACAACAAAATGTGGAATAAGTCAAGGGGTATGAATACTTTCTGAAGGCACTGTCCGCGTTCTACGCAGACCACCATAGTCCCTGTATCCAAGAGCGCCAAGGTAATCTGTCAAAATGACTATCGCCCCGTAGCACTCACATCTGTAGCCATGAAATGGTTTGAAAGACTGGTCATGGCTCACATCAACACCATCATCCCAGACACCCTGGACCCACTCCAATTCGCAAACCGCCTTAACAGATCCACAGATCTATTGCACTCCACACTGCCCTTTCCCAATTGAAGAAAAGGAACACCTACGTGAGAATGTTGTTCATTGACTACAGCTCAGCGTTCAACACCATAGTGCCCTCTAAGCTCATCACTAAGCTAAGGACCCTGGGACTGAACACCTCCTTCTGCAACTGGATCCTAGACTTCCTGACCGGACGCGCCCAGGTGGTGAGGGTAGGTAACAACACATCCGCCATGCTGGGTGCGTGCTTAGTCCCCTCCTGTACTCCCTGTTCACCCATGACTGCATGGCCGCACACGACTCCAACACCATCATTATGTTTGCCAACGACGACATTAGGCCTGATCACTGACGACGACGAGACAGCCAATACTGAGGTCAGAGACCTAGCAGTGTGGCGCCAGGACAACAAACTCTCCATCAACGTCAGCAAGACAAAGGAGCTGATTGTGGACTACAGGAAACGGAGGGCAGAGAATGCCCCCATTCACATCGACAGGGCTGTAGTGGAGTGGGTCGAGAGCTTCAAGTTCCTCTGTGTCCACATCACTAAGGATCTATCATGTTCCAAACACACCAACACAGTCATGAAGAGGGCACGACGCCGCCTCTTCCCCCTCAGGAGGCTGAAAAGATTTGGCATGTGCCCTCAGATCTTCAAAAAGTTCTACAGCTGCACCATTTAGAGCATCTTGACAGGTTGCAACATCACTTGGTATAGCAAGTGCTTGGCATCCAACCACCCTGGCCAACATAGATCTAAACGATCGAGAAAACACAACATAGAAAATATGACATAGAAACTCCACACCCTGGCTCAACATTTAAGAGTCCCCAGAGCCAGGGCGTGACAGTACCCCCCCCCAAAGGCGCGGACTGCGACCGCGCCACACAAACACAACAGGGTAGGGGCCGGGTGGGGATTCCGCCTCAGAGGTGGATCCGGCTCCGGGCGTGACCACCACTTTCTCTCCACCTCCCCGTTGCGCCCCTGGTCTGGTCTGGCACCGCTGACTGGAGCTGGACCCGACGACGGTGGGTCGATCTGTACAGGCTCCGGACTGGAGCCGCTGGCCGGAGCTGGACTGGGCACCGGTGGAGCGGATTACTCTGGCTCCGGAGTGGATCCGCTGACAGGAGTTGGACCGGACCTCGGTGGAGTGGATTGCTCTGGCTCCGGAGTGGAGCAGCTGACCGGTGCCGGACCAGGCACCGGTGGAACAGGCACGGGCCGTGCCGGACTGGACACACGCACCACTGGCTTGGTGCGGGGAGCAGGAGCAGGCCGGACCGGGCTGACGACGCGCACCACTGGCTTGGTGCGGGGAGCGGGCCGGACCGGGCTGACGATGGGCACCACTGGCTTGGTGTGGGGAGCAGGAACGGGCCGCACCGGGCTGACGACGCGCACCACTGGCTTGGTGCGGGGAGCAGGAACGGACCGGGCTGACGACGCGCACCACTGGCTTGGTGCGGGGAGCAGGAACGGGCCTGACCGGGCTGGCAACGCGCACCACTGGCTTGGTGCGAGGGACAGGAACAGGCCGGGCTGGACTGGGAACACGCACCACTGGCTTGGTGCGGGGAGCAGGAACAGGCCGGACCGGGCTGGCGACGCGCACCACTGGCTTGGTGCGAGGGGCAGGAACAGGCTGGACCGGGCTGGCGACGCGCACCACTGGCTTGCTGCGAGGGACAGGAACAGGTCGGGCTGGACTGGGAACACGCACCACTGGCTTGGAGCGGGGAGCAGGAACAGGCCGGGCTGGACTGGGAACACGCACCACTGGCTTGGTGCGGGGAGCCGGAACGGGCCGGGCCGGACTGTGGAGGCGGACTGGAGGTCTGGAGCGAAGAGCTGACACAACCCATCCTGGCTGAATGCCTACTTCCACACAATACGTGTGAGGCATCAGCACAGGACGTACGGGGCTGTGCACTCGTACTGGCGCTACAGCACGTGGCACTGGCGCAGGATATACGGGACCGAGGAGGCGTACTGGAGACCACGAGCGTTGAGCCGGCACACCCCGTCCTGGCTGAATGCCCATCTTTGCACGACACGTGTGTGGTGCTAGCACAGGACGTACAGGACTGTGCCGGAACACTCGCGGCACAGTACGTGGCTCCGCATAACACGGAGCCTGCCCAGTCACACGCTTCCTAGCCTGAGTACGGGGAGTTGGCTCTGCTCTAACCCTAGGCTCCGCCAACCACCCTTTTAGCCCCCAAAATGTTTTTTATTGGGGCTGTCTCTCGGCCTTCCTCCTCGGCCGGTACCCTCTGCGTTGCCGCTTCTCCTCTCTATAGCGCGCCTCCACAGTCTCCTCCCAAGGACGGCGATCCATTCCGGCCTGAATCTCCTCCCAAGTCCAGGATCCCTGCCGTCCAGGATCTCCTCCCAGGTCCAGGCTGTCTGTTCCTGGACACGCTGCTTGGTCCTCTTTTGGTGGGATCTTCTGTCACGATCGTTAACGAAAGATACGGACCAAGGCGCAGCGTGATAAGCGTACATTTTATTAAGTACTTAACTCACGACAAAACAACAAACAAACGAAACGTGAAGTCCTAGGTTACACAAAACAAACCTTAACGGAACAAGATCCCACACCGACTGGTGCCAAACAGGCTGCCTAAGTATGGTCCCCAATCAGAGACAACGAGATACAGCTGCCTCTAATTGGAAACCACCCTGGCCAACATAGATCTAAACGATCTAGAAAACACAACATAGAAAATATGACATAGAAACTCCACACCAACTACTTCTCAGATAGAGTTCAGTGTGTCAAATCGGAGGGCCTGTTGTCTGGACCTATGGCAGTCTCTATGGGGGTGCCACAGGGTTCAATTCTTGGGCCGACACTTTTCTCCGTGTATATCAATGATGTCGCTCTTGCTGCTGGTGACTCTCAGATCCACCTCTACGCAGACGACACCATTTTGTATACATCTGGCCCTTCATTGGACACTGTGTTAACAAACCTCCAAACGAGCTTCAATGCCATACAACAATCCTTCAGTAGCCTCCAACTGCTCTTAAACACTAGTAAAACTAAATGCATGCTTTTCAATCGAACGCTGCTGGCACCCGCCCACCCGACTAGAATCACCACTCTCGACGGGTCTGACCTAGAGTATGTGGACAACTACAAATACCTAGGTGTCTGGTTAGACTGTAAACTCAACTTCCAGACTCACATAAAGAATCTCCAATCCAAAGTTAAATCTAGAATCGGCTTCCTATTTCGCAACAAAGCCTCCTTCACTCATGCTGCCAAACATGCCCTCGTAAAACTGACTATCCTACCGATCCTTGACTTCGGCGATGTCATTTACAAAATAGCCTCCAACACTCTACTCAGCAAATTGGATGTAGTCTATCACAGTGCCATCCGTTTTGTCTCCAAAGCCCCATACACTACCCACCACTGTGACCTGTACGCTCTTGTTGGCTGGTCCTCACTACATGTTCGTCGTCAAACCCACTGGCTCCAGGCCATCTATAAATCACTGCTAGGCAAATCCCCGCCTTATCTTAGCTCATTGGTCACCATAGCAGCACCCACCTGTAGTCTGCGCTCCAGCAGGTATATCTCACTGGTCATTCCCAAAGCCAACACCTCCTTTGGCCGCCATTCCTTCCAGTTCTCTGCTGCCAATGACTGGAACGAATTGCAAAAATCTCTGAAGCTGGAGACTCTTATCTCCCTCAATAACTTTAAGCATCAGTTGTCAGAGCACCTTACCGATCACTGCACCTGTACACAGCCCATCTGAAATTAGCCCACCCAACTACCTCATCCCTATATTGTTATTTATTTTGCTCTTTTGCACCCCAGTATCTCTATTTGCACATAATCTCTTGCACATCTAGCATTCCAGTGTTAATACTATTGTAATTATTCTGCACTATAGCCTATTTATTGCCTTACCTCCATAACTTGCTACATTTGCACACACTGTATATATATTTTCTGTTGTATTTCTGACTTTATGTTTTTTACCCCATATGTAACTCTGTGTTGTTTTTATTGCACTACTTTGCTTTATCTTGGCCAGGTCGCAGTTGTAAATGAGAACCTGTTCTCAACTGGCTTACCTGGTTAAATAAAGGTTAAATAAAATAAAAAATAAAAAACACCCTGGCTCAACATTTAAGAGTCCCCAGAGCCAGGGCGTGACATCCAATATATTTCATGAAGGGTAATCTTTTTGGTGTTCAGCAGGGCACACATTTTACAGCCTGATTTTAACATGATATGTTGTAATATCTAGATTGATTAATCTCACATTTAACAATAAAGGCGTCAGCATGCTTCAGTTTGGCTGGTGCATCACTCGGCTAGTCGAACCGAACAAGTGTGCTCTCATACTCCTTTAAAACACCTTCGCTTGAAAAACGATAAAAAAGCGGCAATAGTACTGTTTGTCCATTTTAAGATGCCGTAGCCAATTTTCAAAATGGTCAGAATTGATCTAAAATAACTCAAGAAATCTGGCATTAATTTGGACATTTTTGCCAAGGAGATCTTAGTTGCACAATTTTACATCTAACTAAGATGTTTAGTGCAGTATTTCTCAATGAAACAATGTGCATGAAAACGAGTCGTCTCTCGTTGACTGACAACAAGGACATTATTGAAGAATCCCTACTGTTGACCAATCACAGACGAAGGGGCGTAGACTTTGGCTCCAGACATCGGCTTGCCTCTAGAAAAAGTGTAATGTGTCCGAGCAGCTGAAAAAAATCCTCACCGAAGTCCAAAAACATCACAAAATGTAATCATAATATATGCATGAACTCTTCTGAACTGTTTCAGCTGGGAAGCATGCGGACGCCATAAGGATCATGAACTAGACCTAGGGCCACCAATGTTTTGTTAGACAGTCCTGTAAAAACCAAGCCCATGGCTACAATGGCTTACCTCCAGAGAGGCTTTTCACGGGCTTTCAACAGGAATTCACAAAAGCCTGTGAATGTCCCAATACAATAGACTGAAGGATTTGTCAGAGTAGATTAACTGAAAGGTGTCATGGGGGGATGGGGGTGGACTGTGACCAGTGGAGGAACATTGATTCAATTGACCTATCGCAAAATTCTAAAGCATGTTCATGGTTTGTTGGATATTTTTTTTGCTAATTTGTAACTCTTTTTGACATTTGTTTCTAATGATTTACAGGGGTGCATGTTTTAGACAGTAAAACAAAATGGAGTCTGTCAGTTTTTGAAAAGGCCCCAGATTTTCTGAGACCGAATTTGACCCCCACCCCCTCACCTTGTCTATCTTCAAATGTCCGTCCAGCCAGGGGGGGGGGGGGTTAATGTTTCAGGAATCTGCCACCTCCTGGCCTTTTGTTCCCCCGACCCCCCACTGCCATCAGAACCCACTTCCAGCTTTTGTTCTTTGAAAGGGCCCAGGAGTTGAGGGAAGGAGCCAAGGAGAGAGGGGGGGCCAGTACTGGTACTGACCCTGTGAGCACCGACGTTGAAAAGACGTTGGCATTTGGTCCGTCCGCCCTGGCCTTGATTTCAACTTCCAGTCCAGACCAAATCTGAACCCATCATAGACGTCTATATTTGGTTCAGATTTGGTCCGGTCCGCACCGGCCTTGATTTGGCCCCCCCAAAAATGTCTATGATTGGTTCTGATTTGGTCCGGACCGGCCTTGATTTGGCCCAAACATAGACATCTATGATTGGTTCAGATCCAATTTTGGACAGCATAGTACAGTTAAGTATAGTAAAGAAAAAGAGAGTATAGTTCAGTACAGTAGATTACAGTACAGTGGAGCACAGCATAGTAGAGTATAGTATAATGTTCTATATTGTACTTTACTGTACCCTACTGTACTCTACTGTATCGCATCTCTGCATGTCTGGCAGACATATCAGTATGGATGACGGATCACCACCTCAAGCTGAACCTCGGCAAGACGGAGCTGCTCTTCCTCCCGGGGAAGGACTGCCCGTTCCATGATCTCGCCATCACGGTTGACAACTCCGTTGTGTCCTCCTCCCAGAGTGCGAAGAGCCTTGGCGTGACCCTGGACAACACCCTGTCGTTCTCCGCTAACATCAAGGTGGTGACCCGATCCTGTAGGTTCATGCTCTACAACATTCGGAGAGTACGACCCTGCCTTACACAGGAAGCGGCACAAGTCCTAATCCAGGCACTTGTCATCTCCCGTCTGGATTACTGCAACTCGCTGTTGGCTGGGCTCCCTGCCTGTGCCATTAAACCCCTACAACTCATCCAGAACGCTGCAGCCCGTCTGGTGTTCAACGTTCCCAAGTTCTCTCACGTCACTCCGTTCCTCCGCACACTCCACTGGCTTCCAGTTGAAGCTCACATCTGCTACAAGACCATGGTGCTTGCCTACGGAGCTGTGAGGGAAACAGTACCTCCTTACCTTCAGGCTCTGATCAGTCCCTACACCCAAACGAGGGCATTGCCTTCTTCCACCTCTGGCCTGCTGGTCCCCCTACCTCTGCGGAAGCACAGTTCACAGTCACTGACCACCTTCCGGAGACACTTGAAACGCTACCTTTTTAAGGAATACCTGGGATAGTATAAAAGTATAATAATAATAATAAAAAATATTTTAACAAATAATAATAATTTAAAAAATATGTATATATATTTAAAAAAAAATATATATATATATAAAAAAATAAAAAATATATATATATAAAACAAATGAAAATTTAAAATATACTAAAAAATTAAAAATTATTTACGTAAATGTAATGTAATGTAAATGTAAGGACAAGCTTGCAAATAAGCATTTAACTGTACTGTTTACACCTGTTTTATCCTGTGCACATGACAAATACACTTTGATTTGAGTTAGCAGACGATTTGCAGACAGTTTAATTTTTGTTATATATTATTATTTATTTTTTAGCAGACGCTCTTATCCAGAGCGACTTACAGTTAGTGAGTGCATACATTTTTTTTATATATATATATATATTATTATTTTTTTTTAGACCACTGCGCCACTCGGGCGTTTGTGTATGGTCCATTGTTTTTTTTATGTGAAGTCGTCACTGTGGTTGAAAGTGTGATGTGTGCACAGGAGGTTGGTTGCACCTTAATTGGGGAGGATGGGCTCGTGGTAATGGCTGGAGCAGAATAAGTGGAATGGTATCAAATACATCAAAGACATGGTTTCCATGTGTTTGATGCCATTCGCTCCGTTCCAGCCATTATTATGAGCCGTCCTCCTCTCAGCAGCCTCCTGTGGATGTGTCACCTCATTCTCCACAGGTCAACAGTTGATTATTTTAGTTCACACGTGATTTATGGAAATAGCTCTCCAGCCTCTGAAAAGCTATTCATGAAGCTACCTTTATGGAGAAGGGGGAAAGTATTCGCCTGCTTTTGTTTGTGCTGCTGGAGCCACAGCATAGTTGTTTGTTTAGATTTGTAGGTATAAATTACTGTCCGGTAATTTGAACTTTAAAATACAAAAAGAAAGCTTATCCAAATAATCTGCCAATCGTTTTGTAGGGTTGATCGCCTGAGTAACTAGCAACCAATCACATAACAATTGGGCAAAACAAAAGTTTGAATGAGGTTGAAAGCTAATACAGTACCCCCACAATTAAGGAAAATAGCATGATTTAGCAAAAAACATCCAACACTTGCTAAATAGGCCTACTACAATAGGTAATTCCATCCAAGCACACACACACACAACTAGTAATGTCAGGGTATAGGAGAGAGCTAGTTTGAACAAGTTGTTGTGTTTATGTCCCACAGGATTCAAGCTGAAGGATTTCCTCCATGACAATGAGACCCTGTCCACTTTCCTTTTGCGAAACGCCTCCTTCTCGGAACACGCCGTGCACCAGATAATTGAGGCCGACGTGAACTTGGAGAAGGTAAGAGATAAAATACCACCCTCCCAAAGTTATATGAGGCATAGGCCTATTACTATGGTCAGTTCAGTCGATCACGGACACTATTAGAAGCAGTGTAGTAGTTGTTGAACATTCCCATTAGCAGATATAGAACCGGTCAGTAGCGTTTCTGGGTTAGATTTGATGGAGCACCTGTGAGTTAATTAAGTCTGTGGCTCTTTATTTCAGGGACATAAATCTTTAGAGAGAGGGGGAGATTTCTAAAGGTCTGCTGCTGTGTTTGAATGAAAGTAATGTGATGAAGCAGGGAATATCCCAAAGGGCTAGTACTGTAACCTTCACCACTGGAGAATCTTTACTACAAGACATCCTCTTCGACTCTGTCTTTGTTCTCTCCTCAAAAACATGAAGATATATTTGTTTTCTTTCACAGTTTTAGAAACTGCCATCTGGTTTTACTATTCTCTTTTTCCCCCCATTTGAGATCTTTTAAAGGCTCAAGGTCTCCTGTTATGGTTTCCCACTGTAGGCCTATGTGGAAATAATTTAAACTAGGCCTTATTCTTTAGCTAAATGGATTACAACAATTTGATACTGATAATGCCCTCACATTACACACACAATCCAGCAGCAACATAAAGCAATGGGAATCTAGATACAGTATGGAAACAATTCAGGTCCTAATATTGCTCCGTGGGATCCACCCCCGAGATAACAACATGCACGCAACTCCAAAGTCACATGGCCTCATCCATGTGTGTTTCTCAACTCTGTACTTTCAGTACCCCCAAGATTACGTGTTTCAAATTTTGTTCTAACCCTGCACGAGCACATCTGCTTAGATGAATGAAAACCTTGGGGGGTTGAGAAATACTGTTCTCTGCCTGTCCTTAGTCATTGCTACATTACCCATCGACCCTTCTCCCCCTCCCTCTCCAGGTGCTGGTCAAAGGCTTCGGTGTCCACCTGAGGGACATGTGCAAAAGCAACGGCACCAGTCTGGAGGACTTTGTGACCATCACAGACAGCGAGGTGTCCAGTCTGGTCCAGGAGATCCTCTGCAGGTCCCCAGGCTCCTGGCTCAACCAAGCAGAAAGCCACTTCCTCAACAACCTGGACTTCCTCAAACCCATACGGGTAAGCACAAATGGGCTCTAGGCACAATGTGGTATCATATGTATATATATATATATATGATATACAGTGGGGGAAAAAAGTATTTAGTCAGCCACCAATTGTGCATGTTCTCCCACTTAAAAAGATGAGAGAGGCCTGTAATTTTCATCATAGGTACACGTCAACTATGACAGACAAAATGAGAAAAAAAAATCAAGAAAATCACATTGTAGGATTTTTTATGAATTTATTTGCAAATTATGGTGGAAAATAAGTATTTGGTCAATAAAAGTTTCTCAATACTTTGTTATATACCCTTTGTTGGCAATGACACAGGTCAAACGTTTTCTGTAAGTCTTCACAAGGTTTTCACACACTGTTGCTGGTATTTTGGCCCATTCCTCCATGCAGATCTCCTCTAGAGCAGTGATGTTTTGGGGCTGTAGCTGGGCAACACAGACTTTCAACTCCCTCCAAAGATTTTCTATGGGGTTGAGATCTGGAGACTGGCTAGGCCACTCCAGGACCTTGAAATGCTTCTTACGAAGCCACTCCTTCGTTGCCCGGGCGGTGTGTTTGGGATCATTGTCATGCTGAAAGACCCAGCCACGTTTCATCTTCAATGCCCTTGCTGATGGAAGGAGGTTTTCACTCAAAATCTCACGATACATGGCCCCATTCATTCTTTCCTTTACACGGATCAGTCGTCCTGGTCCCTTTGCAGAAAAACAGCCCCAAAGCATGATGTTTCCACCCCCATGCTTCACAGTAGGTATGGTGTTCTTTGGATGCAACTCAGCATTCTTTGTCCTCCAAACACGACGAGTTGAGTTTTTACCAAAAAGTTCTATTTTGGTTTCATCTGACCATATGACATTCTCCCAATCCTCTTCTGGATCATCCAAATGCACTCTAGCAAACTTCAGACGGGCCTGGACATGTACTGGCTTAAGTAGGGGGACACTCAGGATTTGAGTCCCTGGCGGCGTAGTGTGTTACTGATGGTAGGCTTTGTTACTTTGGTCCCAGTTCTCTGCAGGTCATTCACTAGGTCCCCCCGTGTGGTTCTGGGATTTTTGCTCACCGTTCTTGTGATCATTTTGACCCCACGGGGTGAGATCTTGCGTGGAGCCCCAGATCGAGGGAGATTATCAGTGGTCTTGTATGTATTCCATTTCCTAATAATTGCTCCCACAGTTGATTTCTTCAAACCAAGCTGCTTACCTATTGCAGATTCAGTCTTCCCGGCCTGGTGCAGGTCTACAATTTTGTTTCTGGTGTCCTTTGACAGCTCTTTGGTCTTGGCCATAGTGGAGTTTGGAGTGTGACTGTTTGAGGTTGTGGACAGGTGTATTTTATACTGATAACAAGTTCAAACAGGTCCATTAATACAGGTAACGAGTGGAGGACAGAGGAGCCTCTTAAAGAAGAAGTTACAGGTCTGTGAGAGCCAGAAATCTTGCTTGTTTGTAGGTGACCAAATACTTATTTTCCACCATAATTTGCAAATAAATTAATTAAAAATCCTACAATGTGATTTTCTGGATTTTTTTTTCTCAATTTGTCTGTCATAGTTGACGTGTACCTATTATGAAAATTACAGGCCTCTCTCATCTTTTTAAGTGGGAGAACTTGCACAATTGGTGGCTGACTAAATACTTTTTTTCCCCACTGTATATATGTATAATGTGGTATAAATGAGGTTTCTTAATACCGTTCTTAAGTCTATTTCTTAATTCCATTATTTTACTTTTTAGATTTGTGTGTATTGTTGTGTATTGTTAGATATTACTGTACTGTTGGAGCTAGGAACACAAGCATTTTGCTGCACCCGCAATAACATCTGCTAAATATGTGTATGCGATCAATACGATTTGATTTGAGGTAGAAGTTACACTGATCTACAGTCAGATGGTCAGTTTTAGCATAGAAATGTCAGAAGATGCCATTACGAACTTTACACACCACATAAGAGACGTTCCTCCCGTCAGAAGTGATCCACGTCTTTTCTAGGTTATTGCCACCCAGGGCTCTAAGGTCGCATATGCTCCTAAATACTTTGCTGTGCGACCTGACATTTTAATATGAGAGCACCAGTTTGACTACAAAAAAAATCACCCAGAATAATTATTGTGATGATTAGACTTTTCTGTACCGCTGCCTCCGAGTGCCATACTCCGCAGGGCCGGAAAGCAAATCAAGTGCACCTATAGGCCTACGGCTGGCCAATCGAGCGCACAGCAAAGTTGATAGTGTGAGATTTCAAAACTTTAAAATCATGATAAGAGAGATTGTCAACAAATACAGCAAAGCTGTTTTTATGAGTGAGTTCATGTTTACATTTTTATGTGGAATAGACACCGGCTGGAATGCGGTTTTAACCAATCAGCATTCAAATCAAATCAAATCAAATTTTATTTGCCACATTCGCCGAATACAACAGGTGTAGACCTTACAGTGAAATGCTTACTTACAAGCCCTTAACCAACAATGCAGTTTTAAGAAAATAAAAAAAAGTGTTAAGTAAAAAATAGATAAGTAAAAAATAAAAATAGCAAATAATTAAAGAGCAGCAGTAAAATAAAATAACAGTAGGGAGGCTATATACAGGGGGTACCGGTACAGAGTCAATGTGCGGGGGCACCGGTTAGTCGAGGTAATTTTGGTAATATGTACATGTGGGTAGAGTTAAAGTGACTATGCATAGATAATAAACAGAGTAGCAGCAGCATAAAAGAGGGTGTGTGTGTGAGGTGGGGGACCAATGTAAATAGTCTGGGTAGCCATGATTAGTTGTTCAGGAGTCTTATGGCTTGGGGGTAGAAGCTGTTAAGAAGCCTTTTGGACCTAGACTTGGCGCTCCGGTACCGCTTGCCATGCGGTAGCAGAGAGAACAGTATATGACTAGGGTGGCTGGAATCTTTGACAATTGTTAGGGCCTTCCTCTGACACAGCCTGGTATAGAGGTCCTGGATGGCAGGAAGCTTGTTCCCAGTGATGTACTGGGCCGTACGCACTACCCTCTGTAGTGCCTTGCGGTCGGAGGCCGAGCAGTTACCATACCAGGCGGTGATGCAACCAGTCAGGATACTCTCGATGGTGCAGCTGTAGAACCTTTTGAGGATCTGAGGACCCCATGCCAAATCTTTTCAGTCTCCTGAGGGGGAATAGACTTTGTCGTGCCCTCTTCACGACTGTCTTGGTGTGTTTGGACCATGATAGTTTGTTGGTGATGTGGACACCAAGGAACTTGAAGCTCTCAACCTGTTCCACTACAGCCCTGTCGATGAGAATGGGGGCGAGCTCAGTCCTGTAGTCCACAGTCATCTCCTTTGTCTTGATCACGTTGAGGGAGAGGTTGTTATCCTGGCACCACACGGCCAGATCTCTGACCTCCTCCCTATAGGCTGTCTCATCGTTGTCGGTGATCAGGCCTACCACTGTTGTGTCGTCTGCAAACTTAATGATGGTGTTGGAGTCGTGCCTGCCCATGCAGTCATGGGTGAACAGGGAATACAGGAGGGGACTGAGCACGCATCCCTGAGGGGCCCCCGTGTTGAGGATTAGCGTGGCAGATGTGTTGTTACCTACCCTTACCACCTGGGGGTGGCCCGTCAGGAAGTCCAGGATCCAGTTGCAGAGGGAGGTGTTTAGTCCCAGGGTCCTTAGCTTAGTGATGAGCTTTGAGGGCACAATGGTGTTGAACGCTGAGCTGTAGTCAATGAATAGCATTCTCATGTAGGTGTTCCTCTTGTCCAGGTGGGAAAGGGCAGTGTGGAGTGCAATAGAGATTGCATCATCTGTGGATCTGTTGGGGCAGTATGTAAATTGGAGTGGGTCTAGGGTTTCTGGGATAATGGTGTTGAAATGAGCCATGACCAGCCTTTCAAAGCACTTCATGGCTACAGACTTGAGTGCTACGGGTCGGTGGAATAGACACCGGCTGGAATGCGGTTTTAACCAATCAGCATTCAGGATTAGACCCACCTGTTGTATAATTACATGTAGAAGCCAAAACATGTGCTTCTACCAACACTGTAGCTGCAATGAATGAGTATCAAAGTGTATCGAAAGGCTTACAACAACTGATCTATTACCGTGTGATCATACCTTAAGTTTTGAAATATAATTTTAAAATGGTCTGAGAAGAATAACATTGGCAGGGCATTGGCGGTGATAATGCATTTGGCCTATAGCCAACTGCACAAACCTCATTGCTACATAACTGTTTTTAATAGGTTAATGTTGCATAGGCTTATGTTTTTATAAGTCATGTAAAAAAAGAAATCTGAGCAGTAGATCTTGGCTTGCATTTTGACTCAGAAAAAGTTAGTGACCACTGCAATAAAGGAATGAATGACTGATCTCTTGATATTCTTGAAGCGACAATGCTACATTTTTCAATGTAATGCATCTCGATAGGAAAACGTTGCTTTTACAAAAGGTAGAAACCTAATATTCCACCAATTACTTTGTCATTTCAGTGACAGGTGTTTGTTTCAAAATTGTAGCCTTTTAAACAATGTCTTTCCAGGGTTATTAGTTTCTAGTGCACAGCATGTGCTTAAAAAGTAGCTAGAATTCATATAGGCCCAATATAGACTTGATCTCAATCAATTAAAAAAGTCAGCTTTTCTGGTGCTCCTAGATTTTATGTTGTGCTCCTACATTTTTTTTTTGGAGCCCTGTTGCCACCTGGCCACAGGGTCATATAGCCACGTGTTACGTTGACATTTCTCTGGGGTTAATTAACGTGGCTTTGGGCAGACCCTATTGATCAGAACCCTAGTTGTTTTATGGCCCCTTCTAAAAGCTGCTGCTTCCAGAGGAGCTGTGAAACCAACAGAGGCCTTCCAGCAAGGCGAGGACGGCCCAAATGAGTTTAACTGATTTTATCAGCAAATCAGAAACATTCCCTGAGAGGGAGGGGATTTGTTTACGGAGATGGGCTTGACTGAGGCTGATGGCCCTTGGTTGGGAGTGGGAGGAAGAGAATGTGGCGTCCGCATGCTTACCAGCCGAAACAGTTCGGAAGAGTTTGTGCATATATAATTTTTTTAATTTTTATTTCACCTTTATTTAACCAGGTAAGCCAGTTGAGAACAAGTTCTCATTTACAACTGTGACCTGGCCAAGATAAAGCAAAGCAGTGCGATAAAAAACAACAACACAGAGTTACATATGGGGTAAACAAAACATAAAGTCAAAAATACAACATAAAATATATATACAGTGTGTGCGAATGTAGTAAGTTATGGAGATAAGGCAATAAATAGGCCATAGTGCAAAATAGTTACAATTTCGTATTAACACTGGAATGATAGATTATGCTAACATTTTGTGACGTTTTTGTTAGGTTTGGAGTTCTGTGTTTTTTTGGGGGGGTGTTCGGGCACCATTTTATTTCTAGAGGCAAGCCGAAGTTCAGAGCCAAAGTCAACACCCCTTCGTCAGTGATTGGTCAACAGTAGGGATTCTTCAATAATGTCTTTGTTGTCAGTCAATGAGAGACGACTCGTTTTCATGCAAATTTTTTCATGTAGAAATACTGCACCAAACATCTTAGTTAGATGTAAAATTGCGCGACTAAGATCTCCTCTGCAAAAAACTCAAAATGAATGACAGATTTCTTGAGTTATTTTAGATTAATTCTGGCTACGGCATCTAAAAATGGACAAAACGTACTATTGCCACTTTTTTCTCATTTTTCAAGTGAATGTCTTTTCAGGGAATATGAGAGTACACTTGTTCGGTTCGGCTAGCCTTTAGGGACTTTGGAGAAGGGACCTTACCCCTTCCTCGTAGCTAGTTGATATAGTGGGGAGGATCAGTTCTTATCACAACAGAGAGCAAAAAATACTGTCCCACCACAATACAGCCCCCCTCCCCCTCCCATGGTTGTTTTTCTCCACTGAAGACCAAAGCCAGGTGACCTAATTCACTGACGTGCACAGTGCCGAGAACCAAACAGAGCGTAGGGGCCCGGGGAAAAGCAGAGGATCAGAAAGAAGGGGGTAAGCACAGGTGGAGGCATGTTGTTGCTTGTCCCTGTCGACCTACCTCTGGAGATACGTTTGAAAACGAACTGCCGTCAAATAGAGGGTTTGGCCTCAATCTTCAAACATTAGTCATTCATGAGTATCACTTATCTCTGACTGCAGACTCTATAACCCTGATTGAAAGGGTCCTCCTGTGAAAATCTATGTTATGAAGCTGTGGTGTAGGACTGTGGGGGTGGTTTGTAACCGACAGACTGTCACTGTTCGTCTTTTCTACTGTATGTGTGAATTTACACTTCTTCTCTCCTTCCCACCAACAGAAAGATGTGAGGGCTGACCCTGAAGCTGTCCAGCAAGTGGCCGAGGCTATAGACAACCTTCTGGAGAGCCTGGGGTCCCTGGCCGTTGAGGTGGGCATCACTCTCATCACAACACTAAACACATTTCTGAACTAAAAAGGTTTCTGCTGCTGCTGCCTCATTTCCTGGAAGGCTATCACATGCATTGAAAATAGTCTTACATTTGGTAATTGCGGTTGTTGAGGTTAACCTCATCATTTAGAAGCATTATCAGTTGTTCGATGTGTCACCAGATGGAGATCCACAGAATAAGGCCACTCTTAGCCAAGTGCATTTCCTGGTATTTTGTCCATGTTTAGTTTTATGTCGATCATAATGAGCTCCCCTACCTGGGATCAGCAGCGAAGCAGGTTACTCTTGGCAGGGCCACAGACAGAACAGGTCCTTAGATGTACAGGATGAAAACATCAATGGAGTTTTTTTATCCCATCATTACAAGATGGCCGCCAACAGACCCCCCTCCCCCCCGACCTAATTTCCCCTTACTGTACTTCTTGCATCTGGTCTTCTTTTCTTTGAAGTTTCACAGCAGAAGAAGAGGCTGGACTAAACCTGTATGTAGCGTTTTGCTGCCCCCTTCAACTCCCTGCTGTTTGTTGCCTGATAACCTTCTGACCCAATTTGTTTGGAATCGTCCCCTAGACGTTTGAGCCACAGCTAAATGTCAAGGACAACTGTTTACCAATGTTCTAATGTGATGATAATCACAGTTTTCTCATGTGAAAAGATATACGAATAGAATGGGATGGAGGCACTAAACCTATTTCTATGAAGTCAAGTACTATAGGTCTGACACATTTATATGTTTCAGTTTGAACAGGAGAATCTCTCTATTCTTGCTGTGTTCTTGCTATAGTTATACTATCCTCCACAGCAGTAGAAAAGGGCCCTTGTAAGTGACTTGGCAGTAACTGTATAGGTATCCAGTGTCTCTGAGTCCAGATTGAAAGGCTCCTTTTTCCTCGGGAGATAGATGACTGGGAACAGCTGAACAAGTTAGTGGGGTGGTCAGCATTTACCAAAAGGAAAGTCTACTCAAGTTGACTGATTTACACCACGAGGTGAATGCATGCCCCTATGACAACAAACAAGAGGCTTTAAGACTTGCTCGACCTTACCCAAGTATGTTGGCTGTGTTTTCTCAACCAATCAGTGCTCTGTTGAATACTTTGGGGCAATTCCACTGTAACAGTATGATGCTAAGACTCAGATTTGTGTTGCTTTAAAATGTATGTCAAACAAAAAACTATGATTGCAAAGTTAAACAAACCATACAACGATGCACAACGACGACTTTTAAATGTTTTACAAAAACACATTTACTTAAAGAACAGTGCAGACGCAAAGTTTGGTAACAGAATGACGGCACAAACAGCACAAATGTCTCGATTCTCTAAAGCAGAACCCAGAAGCAGACCAGGACAAGGTGAATAGAACGAAAGTGAGTATTTATTTACAGATTCAAATGTAGAAGCAGAATAATCCAGGAGACGGAGCGGGCAGCGGAGGTAAGTTGGTGGGAGTGAATAGGCAGATCCAATGATGGCACAGAAGCCACCAACGACCAGGCAGGGGTGGGGTGAATGTTCCGGGAGAATGACCGTAGACAGAGTAAACTAAAGTAAGTACCCGGCAAGCAAAAAGTACAAAACAACAAAACTCTAGTAAACTTGAGGCTGATACGCTGACACAACATACTGTTCATGGCTAACGATCCGTCAGGGAATGGATGTCAGGTCAGAGCTTATGAAGTGGTGATAATCAGGACCAGGTGTGCAGATAGCTGATGAGATGCAGATGCGGGTAATCGAGAGATCTCCCGCCTAGCTTCGTCGCCCGGCAACCAGACAGGGTGCGTTCAGGAACCTTCAGGAAACAGACTCCAAGACAGAAAACAGGCAACTCAGGCAGAAACAGACTCAGGAAGCGGGATTCATGACAACAAACCATCATTCTGTTACCAAACTTTGCATCTGCAATGTTCTTCAAATGTGTTTTTGTAAAATGTTCAGTCTCAGCATCATTCTGTTACCATAGAATTGCCCTTTGCTTACAACAATAAAATAAAATCATTCAAATCAATAAGAATAACCCCTATAAGTATACATTTATTATTATGTCCGAAAACACGTACAGATGTAGGATCTTAATTTTAGCCAGTTTGCTACAGCAGGAACATAATCCTGCAGCAATAAGAAATGTGAATTATTATGTGGATTATAATTAATGGACATTTTTGTAGGGGCTGATACATTTTTCGTGAGTGCAAATCAAGTCAGAAATGTCAAAGTGGAAATTGCAAACTATAGATGCCTTTTTAGAACTCAAATACAGTACACGTTTGCATTTCCTGCTGTGCATGAACATTCTCAGCAACAAAAGAGTGATCAAATTAAGACCTTACATCTGTATGTTGCACCTGCATACCCATGTCATAAGCTATGTATGAATGTTTATGTAGTGTTTATGAATGCTCTTAACTAAACTACAGTATGGTGTACAGTCTTTAGGGCAATTACACTTAAGAGTTACTGAAACAACCCCAGCACTCTGTAAACACAAACTTTGTTGTTCTTTGTTCCCTGCTAAGCCCAACAATGTATCTGAAGATGTCAAGAAACTCAGAGTTACTATATATGACTTGTCCTGGTTTGGCACATTACCCTGGGGTTATGTATGGGGTATGGACCCTCCTACCCCAACCAACCCCCCACAGACATCTTTAGAGGGGTCCAGAGCTGCTGTCATGTGGTTCTGACTGTTTGTGTGAGAGTTCAGTGTGTACAGCTGTTTCCCCCGCATCTCTCGCGTACACACACACACACACACACTCCGTTCCCGATGCGCTGCCCGGGCTAAATTGGAAGCATGTGACTGCCTTCTTGCTGATGTGTCCGTCTGTACGGAGAGGAGGGAAGGGGAGGGGCTGACTGGCATGTATGTAACCACATTGTCAAATAGGCTCTGGGAGAGTCGCCAGTCGCCGGGAACACCTCTCTTCCCCTCCGCCCCAGTGATGAATGACCGAGAGTCATCTTTTCCCTCTAGCACTTATTTGGTTCCCTCATGCTGGGTGAGGATACCAGCGTTAGAGAGAGAGAATAATTAGGGTAGAAATAGAGAGTGAGGTCTGTTGTTGTGTTTTCAATGCTCCTAGTCTGCTCAGAGTCTCTCCCTTTTTATAATCCGGTATCAAGATCAAATTGTGACCAGAAATGCAAGGCAGCAAAATCGGGTTGTTGTAAAATGCTCTGGTCAGCCGAACTAAGAACCAAGGTAGCCAATAGCATAATAGATCAATAAAGCATTAATACACGAGGGGGTGTGATTTATGGTGGTTTTAGCATGGCTGTGCTGAGGTAGAAGGTGAAGCCTAAAGTATCAATCTATCCACACACGGAAGTAATTCCATCACACTGACAAGTTGCCTCATAACAATATGTATCCATCTCACCATGTCAACAAGCGGGTCTCGAATCACAATGAACTGCTCCAAGTCCAGGTCACAGTCCCACCTGCATCCTACAAGATGACCCCTCCTGACCCCATTTGCTAACATCACAACCCCTTGTGTCTCAATTAGCTGGCCAGCATGAAGAGTTGGAGCGACCTGCGTAACGAGATCATCTTCCTCACTGAGAACGCAACGTCCTCCCCCAGCCACATGTACCAGGCCGTGTCACGCATCGTCTGCGGCCACCCCGAGGGCGGCGGACTAAAGATCAAGTCCCTCAACTGGTACGAGGACAGCAACTACAAGGCCCTGTTCGGCAACCACAACACAACCGACGGGGAGGAACCCATCTCTGCCTACGACAACACATCCAGTAAGCAACTTCTCCTTCATGGTTATCTATTCCCTGATTGCCAAACTGTTTCGAGGATTGTTGTGACATCCTGGTCTAGACCTGACGTCATTGTTCCTTCTGTGACCCCTCCAGCTCCATACTGCAACGCAATGATGAGGAACATGGAGTCCAGCCCCGTGTCCAGGATGATCTGGCAGGCCCTGAAGCCTCTGCTCATGGGCAAGATCCTGTACACCCCCGACACTCCCGCCACACAGAAGATCATCCACGAGGTGTGTATCAGTCATACTATACAACTTAGCTACAGGATATTGCTCCATTTCATCCAGAGTTCATTTCTGTGTTAAGAGGTAGTTTTGCTTTAGCTTGTCTTAAGCAAAACACTAACTGTCCTGCTCTCGTCCTCTCCTGCAGGTGAACAGAACGTTCCAGGAGCTGGGGGTCCTCAGAGAGCTGGGGGGCATGTGGGAAGAGGTGAGGCCCAAGGCCTGGACCTTCATGGAGAGCAGCGAACAGATGGACCTAGTAAGGGTATGTCTGACTAATCTGTTGTCTCTACTACAGCCAACATCACTCTTACACTGAGTGTACAAAACATTAGAAACACCTGCTCTTTCCATGACATAGACTGACCAGGTGAATCCAGGTAAAAGCTATGATCCCTTATTGATGTCACTTGTTAAATCCACTTAAATCAGTGTAGATGAAGGGGAGGAGACAGGTTAAAGAAGGATTTGTAAGCCTTGAGACAACCATAAAGCAGGTGAATGGGCAAGACCAGGGGTGTCAAACTCATTCAATGGAGGGCCTAGTGTTAAGACCTAGACAACCAGGTGAGGGGAGTTCTTTACTAATTAGTGACATTAATTCATCAATCAAGTACAAGGGAGGAGCGAAAACCCGCAGACGAATTGAGGCTGTTTTGAGGGGGGGGGTGCAACTCAATATTAGGAAGGTGTTCCTAATGTTTGGTATACTATATTGGCCTCATTGTGAAATCCCTGAGCGGTTTCCTTCCTCTTCGGTAACTGAGTTAGGAAGTGACTGGGTTTATTGGTACACCATCAATGTCTGCTTTTTTATTTTTACCCAGTTACCAATAGGCACCCTTCTTTGCGAGGCATTGGAAAACCTCCCTGGTCTTTGTGGTTGAATCTGTTTTTGAAATTCACTGCTCGACTGAGGGACCTTATAGATAATTGTATGTGTTGGGTACAGAGATGAGGTAGTCATTCAAAAATCATGTTAAACACTATTATTGGACACAGAGTGAGTCCATGCAACTTATTATGTGATTTGTTTATTTAGGCTTGCCATAACAATGGGGTTGAATACTTATTGACAAACATTTCTAAAAACATAATTCCACTTTGAAATTATGGGGTATTGTGTGTAGGCCATTAACACAAAATCTCAATTTAATCTATTTTAAATTCAGGCTGTAACACAACAAAATGTGGAAAAAGTCAAGTGGTGTGAATACTTTCTGAAGACACTCTATGTTACCCTTGTAGAGCACCGTCGTAGAATACCCTTAATATTTTATTTAAAGTTTTGAAAATATTTTGGCTTATAGAATGGCATCAGTACAGAGTAACTCAGAGACACACCCAGGACATGACATAGTAACATAGCAAAACAAGAAGATACATGATTATAAGTAAGATGGTGGTAAGCAGCTCTTTCAGATGGTCAACACTGGCATCTTGTGGAGGGATGTGGGACGGTGCCACAAAGTCCTCAGCCACTCACAGCTACTTTCCTGCTCTTCCCCCCTCTCTCCCAGACCCTACTGAAGAACAATGGCACCGCCAGCTTCTTCACCACCCAACTGGCGGGCACCGAGTTGACCGTGGAGGACGTGTCCAACTTCCTGACCAAACATTCAGAGGACACGCGTCCCCACGGCACCGCCTTCACCTGGAGGGAAGTCTTCAACGAGACGGACCAGGCCATCATGAGCATATCCCGCTTCATGGAGGTCAGTGTCTCTCTTTCTTTGTCTGGCTGTCTGTCTGTCCGTCCGGCTGTCTGTTCGTTTGTCTCTGTCTGTCTGGATCTCTTAGTCACGTTCTCAGCCCCAGTAATAAAAAATCCCTTTCTGGTGAAGTCACTATTCAGCACCTTCTGCAATACATACTAATTGCATCTGAGGAAACAGTAGTCAGTGTGGCAGCCATTTTACTTTGTCCCAACCTCTTCCACTGTATGATGGGAAATGACAAAGAAAAACACAGTTCGACCAGTTAGCTATGAACCTGACGAACTTTCCATTTAAAGCCTCCCCATCCCTCCTTTCAGCATGTGAATGGATCTACTTCAATGGAAAACATTTACATTTAAGTCATTTAGCAGACGCTCTTATCCAGAGCAACTTACAGTTAGTGAGTGCATACATTATTTTTTATACTGGCCCCCCGTGGGAATCAAACCCACAACCCTGGCGTTGCAAACGCCATGCTCTACCAACTGAGCTACATCCCTGCCGGCCATTCCCTCCCCTACCCTGGACGACGCTGGGCCAATTGTGCGCCACCCCATGGGTCTCCCGGTCGCGGCCGGCTACGACAGAGCCTGGATTCGAACCAGGATCTCTCCGATGCAGTGCCTTAGACCACTGCGCCACTCGGGAGGCACACTCAGTAGTCCTGGCCAAGACCAGATGAGGATAGGCCTTTAACGGATGTGTTTGTTTGTTTACAGTGTGTAAACCTGGATAAGATGGAGCCCGTGGCCAATGAGGAAAGGATGGTCAACAAATCCATGGCACTCCTGGACGATAGGAAGTTCTGGGCAGGGATCGTGTTTCCCAACTTTGAGGCCAACAGCTCTGAACTGCCGGCCATTGTCAACTACAAGATCCGTATGGACATTGATAATGTGGAGCGCACCAACAAGATCAAAGACGGGTATGTTGATTCAAAGCTCCCCAATCTACCTACTAGATGTATTGGACAGTGTTTTATGTCTGTGCCATTGGGGCCATTTTGAACATTAACTTTAAACTTTATGTTTTGTTGGTTAAAGAAGAATTGGATGTGAACCTTGTAAGAGGTTTACAGAAGGGGAGTTTGAGCATTGCTTTTGCTCTCTCATTACAGATATTGGGACCCCGGTCCTCGTGCCGACCCCTTTGAGGACCTGCGCTACATCTGGGGCGGCTTCTCTTACCTCCAGGACATCATCGAGCACAGCATCATCACAGTAGTGACTGGCGCCAAGGAGAAGACGGGAGTCTACATCCAACAGATGCCCTACCCCTGCTATGTGGACGACATGTGAGTCACACCAAGCAGGATTTGACCTTATTCACCGCCTTTAGACCTGGAATCTGTCTTGAATGGCAGCATACCACAAGCTTAACTGCAAGGCTTCAAAATGGCTTCCATTTCCTCCTTTGACCTCTGACCTCTGTCCTCCAGCTTCCTGCGGGTGATGAGTCGCTCTATGCCCCTCTTCATGACCCTGGCCTGGATGTACTCTGTGGCCATCATCATCAAGAGTGTGGTTTACGAGAAGGAGGCGAGGCTCAAGGAGACCATGAGGATCATGGGATTGGACAACGGCATCCTGTGGTTCAGCTGGTTCATCAGCAGCCTCATCCCCCTGCTTATTTCCGCCAGTCTGCTGGTGGTGCTGCTCAAGGTACTGCATACCAGGATTTAGCATGAAGACAATGTTTTGCATTGCGCTATTTCACTGATATCAGTATTGCAATGTTTCAGTGATATCGGTATCGCGATAATAGCTTTTATTGATATTTCATGTTGACGTGGGCCTTGACTCGATCAGACAGTGAATTTTATATCACGATAATTGTATCATGTTCATCCCAACTATTAACTAACCATTGAGCATCCTCTTCTCTCTCTCCTACTATCAGATGGGGAACTTGCTGCCATACAGTGACCCCGGTGTCATCTTCCTGTTCCTGGGTTCCTTCGCCGTGGTAACCATCATGCAGTGCTTCCTCATCAGCACCATGTTTGCCCGTGCCAACCTGGCGGCGGCCTGTGGGGGTATCATCTATTTCACCCTCTACCTGCCCTATGTCCTCTGTGTGGCCTGGCAGGACTATGTGGGCTTTGGGGCAAAAATAGTCGCTGTGAGTCACGCTTTTATATGTAGTAGATATTTTGAGTTGGTGGTTGTCCACGTTACATTTTATAAGAGGAGCTGCTGTCATTGCTCCTGTAAGTCGCTCTGGATAAGAGCGTCTGCTAAATGACTAAAATGTAAATGTAAATGTAATTAAGAAGTACAGTGTCACTACAAATAGGGCAGCGTTTTCTTCGAGACACGTTTGGAATTTGACTGTCTCTTTTGACACATCACTGACTTTTTCGGCTAATGGTTACCTCCTCAGGCTCAGCATCTTATTGGCATTGGTGTTGTATGTGATATTAAACCCCTCTCTCTCCTTCTCTCGCTCTCTCTGTACAGAGCCTGCTGTCCCCAGTGGCCTTTGGCTTTGGCTGTGAGTACTTTGCCCTGTTCGAAGAGCAGGGCATCGGCATCCAGTGGAACAACCTGTTCAACAGCCCCATGGAGGAGGACGACTTCAGCCTGACCACCGCCATCATCATGATGTACTTCGACTCCTTCCTCTACATGGTGATGACCTGGTACATCGAGTCCGTCTTCCCCGGTAGGTGTCCGTGAACTGAACTATTCCACTATAGTGGATTTGTTTGGGTCCCAATTTGATAGGCTTTATGTTGAGGCCATTTGCATTGTATTGCATTGTTTTGTTGTTTGGGTTGTCTAAATGTATGTGTTTGTTGTGGTCTCCTTCAGGTCAGTATGGTATTCCCAGGCCCTGGTGCTTCCTCTTCTCCAAGTCCTACTGGTTTGGAGAAGGAGACAACAGGAAGACTGACTTCAGTCAGAACAAGAGAAGGAACTGTGAAGGTAAAAACCAGATTTAACGCTGATGCAGAGCAACTGAGTATCCACAGGGTGGTGATATAGATCTGGCAAAAATGTGTTGCCAGAGAATGGTTGTGAGAGCAAATTAATTGGAGTAGTTGTGTGTGTTTTCAAGCAAAGGAAAATGGGATGGTCATTGTACCCCATTTGATGGACATGATGTTGTGTTGTGTCTTCAGCTGTCTGTATAGAGGAAGAGCCAGCCCACCTGAAACCTGGCGTCTTCATAGAGAACCTAGTCAAGGTGTACCCGCACGGGAAGAAGCTGGCTGTGGACGGGCTGACTCTGGGCTTCTACGAGGGACAGATCACCTCTTTCTTGGGCCACAACGGAGCAGGGAAAACCACCACCATGTAAGTGCAATAACGTGCAAGTAGTAACATCTGAACAAAAGCCCATACATGTATAACTGAGTTGAATGTGACGTTGATACAATTTTAATGGAGTAATCTAATATTTGCATCTTTGTCTTATCCAGGTCGATTCTAACGGGACTGTTTCCCCCTACCTCTGGCACTGCTTACATCATGGGCAAAGACATCCGATCGGAGCTGAGTGCTATTCGACAGAGTCTGGGTGTTTGTCCACAGCACAACGTTCTCTTCAGCATGTAAGTGTTCCCAATCCATCATATTAACAACCAGTTTTTACAGAAAGTTAATTCTAATGACCAAAATAATTTAAGTAAATAGTTACATTGTTTTCTTATGAGCGGTTGTTGTGTGGTCGTTTTGGGGTTTGATCAGGCTGACTGTCGAGGAGCACATCTGGTTCTACGCTCGTCTGAAGGGTCTATCTGAGGAACAGGTGAAGTCTGAGATCGAACAGATCCTGATAGACACTGGCCTGCCACACAAACGCACTTCTAGGACCAGCACACTTTCTGGAGGGATGCAGAGGAAGCTCTCTGTGGCTCTAGCCTTCGTCGGGGGGTCAAAGGTTGTGATTTTGGACGAGCCCACCGCTGGGGTCGACCCTTATGCCCGCAGGGGCATCTGGGACCTCCTGCTCCAATATCGTCAAGGTAACCACTAACTCCTTAACTATTTTTATAATCTATGTTTAAGAAACTACTGACAAAATGAAACCATTTAGCTGTGGGGGGAGTTCTGTGTAATAACTGACTGTTTCCCTCCCCCTCTCTAGGTCGTACCATCATCCTCTCCACCCACCACATGGATGAGGCGGACATATTGGGCGACCGCATCGCCATCATCTCCCATGGCAAGCTGTGCTGTGTGGGCTCCTCCCTCTTCCTGAAGAACCAGCTGGGTACAGGCTACTATCTGACCCTGGTCAAGAAGGGCCCAGAACCTTCCCTCAGCTCCTTCCACAACTCCTCCAGCACTGTCTCCTTCACTAAGAAGGAGGAGGATTGTCCCTCTGAGAGCAGCTCTGATGCAGGCCTTGGCAGCGAACACGAGAGCGAAGCGGCCACCATCGGTAAGCATTTGACACATCATATGACAAAAAAATTGGCCATTGCAATACAGCACATGGTATGTTGTCATATGAATGACCTTTGTTTATGACACTCAACCTTTGTGCAACCCATAGAAACTGCCCAGGCTGCATCCATCTGTGAAAGTGCCTTCGTGCCCCCCGACGTCTCCCTGATCTCTAGCCTGATCTTCAAGCATGTCCCAGCCGCCCGCATGGTAGAAGACCTGGGCCACGAGCTCACCTACGTACTGCCCTACGGCGCCGCCAAGGATGGAGCCTTCGTGGAGCTCTTCAAGGACATGGACAACCGCCTCCCCGACCTAGGCATCTCCAGCTACGGTGTCTCCGACACCACCCTGGAAGAGGTACGGCTGGAATTGATCGTTGAATAGATAATGTGTTGGATTTATATAGTGTGCTTTTCGTGAAAGGGCTTAACATTTCATAGGGGAATAGTGTGATTGATTCCTTTCTTTTATCTCATTATGTAGATTTTCCTGAAAGTGGCAGAGGACAATGGAGTTGACACTGAAGTCCCCTCTGATGGTACTCTCCCTATGCCCAGACGTCGTAGACATCATGCCTTTGGTGGAGGAAATGCCTTCGGTGGAGACCACCAGAGCTGCCTTAGACCCCAGATAGACGACGACAACAATGAACATAACGACTCGGACGCAGACCCAGAATCCAGAGAGATAGACTTCCTGAACGGCTCGGACGGTAAAGGCTCCTACCAGGTGAAAGGCTGGAGTCTGAAGAGGCAGCAGTTTGTCGCCTTGATATGGAAGAGGTTCCTGTACGCTCAACGCTCCAGAAAAGGTTTCTTTGCTCAGATTGTGCTCCCTGCAGTGTTCGTTTGCGTCGCCCTGGTCTTCAGTCTCATCGTCCCGCCCTTTGGAAAGTACCCCAGTCTGGAGCTGCAGCCGTGGATGTATGAAGAACAGTCCCTCTTCATCAGTGATGACGCCCCTGAAGATGCCAGCACACAACGGTTATTGAGTGCCCTCACCGAAGGCCCTGGGTTTGGAACGCGTTGCATGGAAGGACAGCCTATAACGTGAGTCTCAATATGCCAGCGTTGAATAAAATAGCTATTTGTTAGTTTCCATTTGCACCATTTCTCCTGTCTTTAAGTAAATAAACATGACGGATAGGGCATATTTTCAATGTTCTTTTGGAGATAAGGACTCTCAATCTCTCTCTCCCTCCTCCCTCTCTCTCAGTGACACTACCTGTACGATGGGTGATGAGGACTGGTCCACACCGGAGGTCCCGGAGACCCTTCTGGAACTGTTCCGCATGGGCAACTGGACCATGGAGGAGCCGTCCCCCACATGCACCTGCAGCTGTGACGGCCGCAAAAAAATGCTTCCTGAGTGTCCTACTGGAGCCGGAGGACTGCCACCACCCCAGATGAAGATCAGCGAGACAGACACCCTGCAAAACCTGACCGGCAGAAACATCTCTGACTACCTAGTGAAGACCTATGCAGAGATCATTGGGAAAAGGTATAACTTTCATATATTGCATATCTTTTATCCCTCTAATAACAATGTTATGATATAGCATGTACAATAATTGAGTTATACAAGTATTTTTGTCCAGCCTAAATTGACATTCAATAATAATGCTTAATTTGATATTTTCACAGTTTGAAGAACAAGATCTGGGTGAATGAATTTAGGTACGGTGGCTTCTCATTGGGCGCCAGGAGCACTCAGGTCCTCCCCCCAGCTGGCGAGGTTGATGACGCCATCGCTCGAGTGAGGAAGATTTTCGAATTGGAGAAGGTGAGACTTCCATTCATTCATTCCCACATTCACTATACCTCGGTTCCTGCCACTGAACACAACATCACTGCCACCAATCTAAACCATTGTTATTCTTTGTTTTCAGGGTGCAGCCACAGACCGATTCCTGGAGAGCTTGTCTAGCTTCATCAATGGTCTGGACACCAAGAACAATGTCAAGATTTGGTTCAACAACAAGGGGTGGCACAGCATTGGAGCCTTTCTCAACGTGATGAACAATGGCATCCTGCGCGCCAACCTGCCCCCTGGCCAGGACCCCAGCAAGTTTGGCATCCGCACCTTCAACCACCCGCTCAACCTCACCAAGGAGCAGCTGTCCCAGGTGGCACTGTATGTACCCACGCCACAGGCATCTTGGAACAATGACATCACTGAAGTCACTTACCTAGTTCATGTAAATTACCTAGTAGAATGTGGAATTTGTAAAGTGTGCCCAGTATATTCTCCTTTCTGTGTCCACGGACCACCTAACCCCCCCTCTCTGTAGGATGACCACCTCAGTGGACGTGCTGGTGTCCATCTGCGTGATCTTCGCCATGTCCTTCGTCCCAGCCAGCTTCGTAGTCTTCCTCATCCAGGAGAGAGTGAGCAAGGCCAAGCACATGCAGTTCATCAGCGGCGTGCAGCCCCTGCTCTACTGGACGGCCAACTTCCTCTGGGACATGGTGAGAACGCATAGTGTTACCCTTTCTATGAGCTTATAATATAAACTCCAACGCGAAAGGTACTGTTTACTTGAATTTTAGTCATGTCAGCACGATGTAACAGCACTTTTTTTTGTTTTTCTTCCTCTCTCAGTCCACTCAAACTTTTCTTCTTTATTTCCCATGGGCTTCTCCTGAGTGCCCCCTAGTGGATGGAATACCACTGTATTAAGCCCCTTACAATAGCATTTAGAATCTTTTTTCTACTAGTGTTAAAGCGCTACATGAACATAATTTGTTTTATTGATTGACTGCTAACCTTGTCATCTCGTTTGTGTTGCAGTGTAACTACATCGTCCCGGCGACGCTCGTCATCATCATCTTCGTGTGCTTCCAACAAAAGGCCTACGTGTCGTCCACCAACCTGCCAGTGCTGGCTCTGCTGCTGCTCCTCTATGGCTGGTCTATCACTCCTCTGATGTATCCGGCATCCTTCTTCTTTAAGATCCCCAGCACGGCCTATGTGGTGCTCACCTCCGTCAACATCCTCATCGGCATCAACGGCAGCATCTCCACCTTCGTCATGGAGCTCTTCGGAAATAACGTAAGCGACACCACACATTGGCTACATAACGTGGTATGCTCATCCTAACCTAAGGAAGCCATATTGTAAAAAAATTAATAAAGAAGATAATTTGTTAATAATCCACTTACCTGGTGACATAAAGGGTTAAATATTCCTCCTCTTCAGGAGATTGGAGGTATCAATGACATCCTGAAGAACGTGTTGCTGATCTTCCCTCACTTCTGTCTGGGCCGAGGCCTCATCGACATGGTGAAGAACCAGGCCATGGCCGACGCTCTGGAGAGATTCGGTAAGAACTGCATTTCCCATTACCCATTTCTCTATGCAATTCAACTTAGAGGTGTCTTTTGAAACACACTCCGCCTGTACACAGGTGAGAACCGCTTCCGATCCCCTCTGGAGTGGGACATGGTGGGCAAGAACCTGTTTGCCATGGCCGTGGAAGGAGTGGTCTTCTTCATCATCACCGTCCTCATCCAGTACCGCTTCTGCATCAAGCCCATTAACCTGCACACCAAGCTCCCTCCGGTGGGCGAGGAGGACGAGGACGTGGCCAGAGAGAGGCAGAGGATCGTCAACGGTCTGGGACACGGAGATATCCTGGAGCTCCGACAGCTCACCAAGGTCTACAAGAGGAAGCAGAAGCCAGCTGTAGACCGTCTGTGTGTGGGCATCCCTCCTGGCGAGGTAAGATTAGATCATTTAATCTAGTAAATACACAATGCAATGACATGCAATCTCTTTCAATCTCCTTCTGTATATTTGAACACTGATATTAACTCTCTTTCTTATCTCTCAGTGCTTTGGCCTCCTGGGTGTGAACGGAGCTGGAAAGACCACCACTTTCAAAATGCTGACAGGAGACTCCATAGTCACGAGTGGAGAGGCTTTCCTGGCTGGAAAAAGGTGAAGCAGCCATTTTGTGCCAGAGATCACACACTAGGTATTACAGTAGAGAGGTTCAGCAGTGAGTCTAAATGTGAGATGAACTGACTTCCTTTGCTTTGGCAGTATACTGCGGGAGATAGACGAGGTGCACCAGAACATGGGCTACTGCCCCCAGTTTGACGCCATCAACGACCTGCTGACGGGAAGAGAGCACCTAGAGTTCTACGCCGTCCTGCGTGGCGTGCCCGAGAAGGAAGTATGCGATGTTGCTGAATGGGGCATCCGTAAGCTGGGCCTAGTAAAGTATGTGGACAAGGCAGCAGGAAGCTACAGCGGAGGAAACATGAGGAAACTCTCCACTGCCATGGCCATGATAGGAGGACCACCCGTTGTGTTCCTGGTACGCACTATGTCCCAACACACACACACACACACACACACACACACATACACACAAACAGAGACTTACATAAACTGTAAACACCAACACATGGTGTAACTAACACAAGGGGATCAGACCGGTTGCACCAGCTTCGCAGTGACCTCAATGTGAAATATCAAGTGACCTCTAAATCAGATGACTGGTGTTTAATTGTTCTCCCGGTGGGGATTGCAGCTGCAAGGGTTGTGTAACGAGGGTTAGATTACAATTCTCCCGCTGGCACGCCACAGTCCTCTCAAAGGGTTCCTGGAAAATTGTATGCTTTTGTTTTGCTCCTATTGGGCTGCAGAGAGATCAGCTGTTGATGTTGTTTCAAACTGAGAGAGGGATAAATGGAGGAGGCAGAGACAGAACCAGAGCGATAGACATCGAGAGAAAAGGGAGGGAGAAAGAAACCAAGAGAGAAAGCAAGTGCTTAGCATTTGTCATCGCATAATTCAGCACTAGGAGGACCATGATGCCTTGCTTCCCCCTGCTGCTGGTCTTCTCTGTGTGTTTCCTGCTCAACCTGTGGGCCAACCTCAACCTGGCTGTGCTCTTTGTGACAGGACGAGCCCACCACTGGGATGGACCCCAAAGCACGCAGGGCCTTATGGAACTGCATCCACAGCGTCATCAAGGAGGGACGCTCCGTGGTGCTCACCTCGCACAGGTAACCAGAAACACCTTTACACCTCAGCCATGCTAGGCTAAAAGCTAACATTTACATTTTAGTCATTTAGCAGACGCTCTTATCCAGAGCGGCTTACAGTTAGTGAGTGCATACATTTTTCATACTGGCCCCCCGTGGGAATCGAACCCACAACCCTGGTGTTGCAAGCGCCATGCTCTACCTTCTGAGCTACAGGAGGGCCAGTATAGCTAACTGCTATACTTTGAAATGCATGGTTGTTGTTGCTGTTGATTGGTATAGGCTGCGGTTAGGAAAACCTCATTAGCACTATGGAGCCCAGGGATTGGCAACTTTGATGGAGGTGGGGGCCACAAAAATATCTGGACTCATCAGGAGGGGCCGCAGTTGCTTGCGTGTCTGCGTACCCACATCTATACCCTCCCCCCACACTGCGAGCAAAACATTTTAGTGGCTCCCTCTCTTGACATTTTTTCATAGGGTGGAGAGAAATGTATGCAGTTTTTAATATGATATCTGAGTGAGACAGACTAACAAAATCAATGGGGGCCTCCCAGCTGGTTATTCAAGTTTAGATAGCTGGCAGTTAAACTAACTTAGCAATCTAAAAGATTTTAGCTGACATGGGCTAATTGAGTGACTATCAGTGACTGACATAACAAGAGAAAAACTGCAGATGCACAACAACATTTCTAAATTGCACCTTGTGTATCCTACTATTCTAACCCTCAACAGTAAGTTGAGACCTCGACTGAGTTCCAAAATTGATACTGACATAGTTCAACCTTTGCCGGGATGTGGTTTCTAGTTCAGCAGTTCTTTTACACAGTATCTAATGTCTGTGTCTGCCATTTTGTGTCTTCAGTATGGAGGAATGTGAGGCCCTGTGCACCAGAATGGCCATCATGGTCAATGGCAGGTTCCGCTGCTTGGGGAGCGTTCAGCATCTAAAGAACAGGTAAGATGACAAGTCCTTTCACTGGTTCATATAAAGCAAGCCAATACCTACAAAGTTATGACTTTCAATAAGTTGGCACAAATTATAAATTGATTATACAACGGGTGGGTCTAACCCTGAATGCTAATTGGTTAAAACCGCATTCCAGCCAGTGTCTATTCCACAAGTTACCACCGGCTAAATCTATGACGTTAAAATACCTATTTACTCTGTTCCATCTGACTGCGCAATCCACTGTCTCATCAGCCCAGCCAAGCAATTTATAAACTTGATCTCCACTATAAAAAGCATCTAGACATTATCGACTTCATCTCGGGCCTAACAACACCCGTGCCGATATATCCTCCAAACACCGGCTTCTCTGGCATTCTCACTTAATTATAATATGCTCATCTTGTTTTGTTTTTATTTTCTCCTTCCTTCCCTCCATCTCTCCAGGTTCGGAGACGGCTACACCATCATTCTGCGTGTGGCGGGGCCGGACCCTGACCTGCCGCCGGTGATGAAGTTCATTGAGAGTGAGCTGCCGGGCAGCACCCTGAAGGAGAAGCACAGGAACATGCTGCAGTACCAGCTGTCCTCCTCTCTCACCTCCCTGGCACACATCTTCAGCATCCTGGCCAAGAACAAGAACCTGCTCCGGATAGAGGACTACTCTGTGTCGCAGACCACACTGGACCAGGTAAGACGCCATCCATCACTGACTAAAGGCTTTGTGGTCAAAATGTATTTTCGTTGAAAATGTCATTACTTTTGGATTACAGCACCATGCATTTGCACCTTTCTGTATGTTCTTTGATTAGTCGACTGGATTGGAATGTACAGTGATGACAGCTGACTCTTTTGTCTCTTCTTTACCAGGTGTTTGTGAACTTTGCCAAGGACCAGAGTGACGATTACCACTCAAAAGACAATTCAGTAAAGCGCAAAGAGGCGGTGGTGGACATTACCCCGCTCAGCTCGCGGCAGGCTGAAGAGAAGCTAGCCGAGGAGAGGCTAAAGGAGAGCTTGGTGTGAGCGGGCGGACACCATCTTCCACCCACAACTGGAACCTAAACCCACAAACAGTGTTGGACTGAGTTTGCTTCTCTGTACTATTACAGTAGTGTTTTAATACTTGTTTTAATTCTTCAGCCAGAGGTGTTGCCTTCGGAAGGGCCTGGCTGGAAAGCTCAATGCAAGTCAATGCAAAGTTTCCCACTCATACTGAAGCGAGTTGGGGCCCAGGAGGGCCCCTCGCAATAGTCATTAAGGAGAAAGAAAAAGTATTAAACTTGAATAACTGCCATAATTGTATCATGTGCTTCAGCAGATGTTAGGCTGTGGCGGTGTATATTTTTGTGGAAACTGCGATATTTTCTACTTTGTGTAATTCCAACTGGTTTCTACCAATGAAAATTCAGGGTCTGTTTCTTTCTGTTTTGTGTTCCAATACCAGAATTACATGATGAAGAAACCCAATCATTTCCATGGCCAATCTGAATTTCTTCTGTTTGATTTATGTTTTTAAAGATGTACCTTTTATTTATATATGTAAATTGATCATGAATATATAAACAATATTTTTTTTGTATTATGTTTGGCTGAGTCCATTGTGGCATTACTGTAATCATGAATGTTCTTCCTTCTTTTAGTTCAGTAGTGGACTCAGCCATTTTGAAACACACCAATCAGTGACTAAGTACACTTTTCAATGTATACTACGCAAAGTACTGTACCAGTTTTAAAAAAGGAAACAATAGATTTTATAGCTTTTTTAAAAGAAAATGAAAAGATTTGTTTGGGTGTTAAGACTATCAGTTTGCAATGAATACCTCAACATACATACCACAGTGCCCTGACAGACAAATCAACTGTTTGAATGACACTATTTTCACTGCCTAACCACTAGCAGAGAACAGAAACATCCCCTCAATGGGTTGATAATAGGAAATCAAATGACATGATCATGCCTACTGTAAGGTGGCAGGTAGCCTAGCGGTTAAGAGCATTTCGGTTACTGGTTTGAATCCCTGAGCCAACTAGGTGAAAAAGATGTCTGTGCCCTTAAGCAAGGCACTTACCCTAAATGCTCCAGTAAGTCGCTCTGTACAAGAGCGTCTGCAAAACATATATATGTTTTTTTCAAAGCTGACAGTGCCGAGTCAGTTTTTTATTTCTGGCATAAAGTGTGACCTGTGGGCTTGTCCTGTATCTGCAAAGACTGATGCAGTCAAGTGCCATTTATTGTGAAATTAATAAATGGTCCTTTGGGTAAAAAGTGTCAGTATTTCGAAACACAAAGCTTGCCTGAAATGAGGCTAGTTCGACATTTCAAGCACTTTATTTGTGGTGTTAATTGGAATATTTTTTTGCACGGGAATTTCCACAGACCATGTATACAATCGTTTATTGTTCTACCAAGAAAATGTACTTTATTTAATAGCCGTTTACGTTTTTAATGTATTGAGAAAGGCTGTGGGAATATCTGTTACTCGCCCCTGTACAATTCTTATTTACACAATAAAACTGAACATATCTTTATCTTGTGTCAACGTGGCGGTAAAGTTCACAACTTAATCCTGTCTAAAACCACATTTCAGCAGAATGTTTCATTTTTAAATGGGTCTTTAACGGTCTTATATTCACATAGCCCTCTTATTGACAAAGGCTACAGACAACAGCATTCTTGTTGGTAGTCCAGACAAGTATTCATGTGGAATGTACATGATGAATAAGGCACAATTATCCATACCTATTAATAGATACAATATAAATCTAATCCATTATTACTAACATAATACTGTTTGATTCATAGCAACTGAAAGAAGATGGCTGGAGGTAACAGATTTAGACGATGTAATAGAGGCATTTCATAACAAGTAGTTAACAGCAAAAAAACACGTTTCACAACAGACATCTGTTGTTATAAGACTGAACAGTGTTCAATAGAATGATTAGGTTTGGGCGATATACCGTTTATAGGTATGATTTTCAATACAGTGGCTGCGGGGGTATGTGCATACCACTGCTTATAACTATAAGTTAAGTATAACTATAAGAAATCTAAGATGTGTCAATCATCTTCTCCCATCTTCGCCGGAAACAAACCAGGTCATCTGCACAAATGATATCCAGCTATGCATTTGGTTTGCTAACTTGCGAGCTAAGTGGACTGGAATATGTTCCGGGATTCATCCGATTGCATTGAGGAGTTTACCACATCAGTCACCAGCTTCATTAATAAGTGCATCGACGACATCGTCCCCACAGTGACCGTACGTACATATCCCAACCAGAAGCCATGATTACAGGCAACATCCACACTGAACTAAAGGCTAGAGCTGCCGCTTTCAAGGAGTGGGACACTAATCCGGACACTTATAAGAAATCCCGCTATGCCCTCCAACGAACCATCAACAGGCAAAGAGTCAATACACGACAAGATCGAATCCTACTACACCGGCACTGATGCTCTCTCTCTCCCTCTCTCCCTCCCATCCCGGAGGATCTGAGCCCTAGGACCATGCCTCAGGACTACCTGGACTGATGACTTCTTGCTGTCCCCAGTCCACCTGGTCGTGCTGCTGCTCCAGTTTCCACTCTCCTGCCTGCGGCTATGGAACCCTGACCTGTTCACCGGACATGCTACCTTGTCCCAGACCTGCTGTTTTCAACTCTCTCTACCGCACCTGCTATTTCAACCTCTAAATGACATTTACTCCTGATGTACTGACCTGTTGCAACCTCTACAACCACTGTGATTATTATTTGACCCTGCTGGTCATCTATGAACATTTGAACATTTTGGAGAAATATCTGTCTTAATGGCCATGTACTGTTATAATCTCCACCCGGCACAGGCAGAAGGGGACTGGCCACCCCTCAGAGCCTGGTTCCTCTCTAGGTTCCTTCCAAGGTTTCTGCCTTTCTAGGGAGTTTTTCCTAGCCACAGTGCTTCTACATCTGCATTGCTTGCCGTTTGGGGTTTTAGGCTGGGTTTCTGTATAGCACTTTGTGACATCTGCTGATGTAAAAAGGGCTTTATAAATAAAATGTGATTGATTGATTGAATTTGATGTGGCAGAGCTTGCAAACTATCACGGATTACAAAGGGAAACCCAGCCGCGAGCTGTCCAGTGACGCGAGCCTACCAAACGAGCTAAATACCTTCTATGCTTGCTTCGAGGCTAGCAACACTGAACCATGCATGAAAGTACCAGCTGTTCCGGATGACTGTGTGATCACGCTCTCCGTAGCCGATGTGAATAAGACCTTATAAACAGGTTAACATTGACAAGGCCGCAGGGCCAGACGTATTACCAGGACGCGTACTCAGAGCATGCGCTGACCAGCTGGCAAGTGTCTTCACTGACATTTTCAACCTCTCCCTGACCCAGTCTGTGATACCTACATGTTTCAAGCAGACCACCATAATACCTGTGCCCAAGAAAGCCATGGTAACCATGACTACCGCCCAGTAGCAATACCCCTCCTGGATTAAGATCCCTGTTGCCTAAATTGTAAATAGCACCCCTTGTATGCACATTCGGTAATACCGTATACCCCGGTATGGTACTGAAACGGTTTGATGGTATGAAAATCTGGATACCGCCCAAACCTAAGAATGATAAACATTGTTATAGCTGTGGTCCTAAACTTGGTCCAGAGTGTCCGTTATATATTAATTTCAATCTATAATGCATAATTACAAGTAATACATTATTTGAGTCCTAATGTCTATCACATTTAGATGATAGGATCACCATTTGGTCCACTGATTTAATAAGAAATCTCAGTAGTGCTTTATTACCTCTACTTAGGTCTATAAACAGTATTAGATTGACAGCATATCAGACCCAGTTGAGGTTTAGTCTCTTCAATCCCGGGTTTCTGTGTGAGATCTCTTGAGGGGAGAGTAGGGGCAGGGGAACATGACTCCAGGTAGGTCACACTCTCCCTCACTGGATCTCATAGTGTTACCCATGTAGTATTATATAGTTTCATCCTGATCACCATTGACCTAGTCCCTGTCCTCACTGTACCTTTGTTGATCCGTCCAAACTCGCTGTGAAAGACCCCCACCAGGTGGGCGTGCCCCCCGGCAGCGTGGGCACTGACTGCAGCCTGGAAGGCCTCCCCCCACACTGCTGGACTCCCCAGACGCATCTGGAAGGACGCCAACTCATACACTCCTGAAACACATGCACAATTCCAAACCGACCCCTAGCTCCTATACCCACTTTTTTATATTTAGTTATTTTGCAGACACTTTATTCCTGAGCAGTTTACCAACTGCATTCAACTATGTAAGGTGACGCAACACATAGCACACACATAAACAAACTCCTTGGCTAGGGAAACTTAGTATTGACAGGGTATTTTACCTAATTGGAACACAGTGATTTTGTTTATCAATTGTGTATGAATGTAATGTGCAAAAACTACTTGGCTAAAGTGTATCTGTGTGAAAGGGAGTTAGGAACTCCTCCCTATGGTGAAATCACTAATGCAGACTCATCACCTCTTTGCGAAAACAGTGCTGATTTCATTTCCTGTAAAAAACACACACAGTGCTGTCCAGTACTTAGGAGGAATGTGTACAGACATAACTGCCCAACAAAAACAGCTCTGTTGTTTACAAGATTAGTGCTAGATTAGTGGTCCATGGAAATTAACACAGGAGGTCAATACACAATGCTCTTATTTCTCTCTCTCTCTCTCACACACACACACACACACACACACACACACACACACACACACACACTAGAAAAAAATGAGAAGTTCTGTTAATTTCTGCCTAGGGACTACTAATCCATCAGTGTCAGATGCGAGGGTAATTATTTCATTCAGCTACTCACCACCTTCCTTGGGAGGCCTTTCCACCTTGCTCCAGGGCGGCAGATAGGTGACCTCGTTGTCCTGAGATGTCAGCATGGGCATGGCCTTGGAGATGTACTCCTCAATCCAGTTGGGGTCCTGAGCCAAGGATGCTCGCACACCCGCCCCCTGGGCATAGCTGTCTAGATAGGAACACAACAATAGGAGATAGTGAGATATACAGTGCATTCGGAAAGTATTCAGACCCCTTGATTTTTCCCACATTTTGTTACGTTACAGCTTTATTCTAAAATGGATTAAATAAAAATTGTTCCTCATCAATCTACACACAATACCCCATAATGACAAAGCAGAAACAGGTTTTTAGAATTCTTACAAATGTATTAAAAAAAAAAAAAAAATACCTTATTTACATAAGTATTCAGACCCTTCGCTATGAGACTCGAAATTGAGCTCAGGTGCATCCTGTTTCCATTGACATCCGTGAGATATTTCTACAACTGGATTGGAGTCCACCTGTGGTAAATTCAATTGATTGGACATGATTTGGAAAGGCACACACCTGTCTATATAAGGTCCCACAGTTGACAGTGCATGTCAGAGCAAATACCAAGCCATGAGGTCGAAAGAATTGTCCGTAGAGCTCCGAGACAGGATTGTGTCGAGGCACAGGTCTGGGGACGGGTACCAAAACATTTCTGCAGCATTGAAGGTCCCCAAGAACACAGTGGTCTCCATCATTCTTAAATGGAAGAAGTTTGGAACCACCAAGACTCTTCCTTGAGCTGGCCGCCTCGCCAAACTGAGCAATCGGGGGAGAAGGGCCTTGGTCAGGGAGGTGACCAAGAACCCGATGGTCACTCTGAATGAGCTCCAGAGTTCCTCTGTGGAGATGGGAGAACCTTCCAGAAGGACAACCTTCTTTGCAGCACTCCACCAATCAGGCCTTTATGGTAGAGTGGCCAGACGGAAGCCACTCCTCAGTAAAAGGCACATGACAGCCCGCTTGGAGTTTGCCAAAAGGCACCTAAAGGACTCAAGATTCTCTGGTCTGATGAAACCAAGATTGAACTATTTGGCCTGAATGCCAAGTGTCACGTCTGGAGGAAACCTGGCACCATCTCTACAGTGAAGCATGGTGGTGGCAGCATCATGCTGTGGGGATGTTTTTCAGTGGCAGGGACTGGGAGACTAGTCAGGTTCAAGGGAAAGATGAACGGAGCAAAGTACAGAGAGATCTTTAATGAAAACCTGCTCCAGAGCGCTCAGGACCTCAGACTGGGGTGAAGGTTCACCTTCCAACAGGACAAAGACCCTAGACAACGCCAAGACAACGCAGGAGTGGCTTCGGGATAAGTCTCTGAATGTCCTTGAGTGGCCCAGCCAGAGCCTGGAATTGAACCCGATTGAACATCTCTGTAGAGACCTGAAAATAGCTGTGCAGCGACGCTTCCCATCCAACCTGACAGAGCTTGAGAGGATCTGCAGAGAAGAATGGGAGAAACTCCCCAAATACAGGTGTGCCAATCTTGTAGCGTCATACCCAAGAAGATTCGAGGCTGTAATCACTGCCAAAGGTGCTTCAACAAAGTACTGAGTAAAATGTAATAATAAATATGCAAACATTTCTAAAAACCTGTTTTTGCTTTGTCATTATGGGTATTGTGTGTAGATTGATGAGGAAAAACAACAACTTAATCAATTTTCAAATAAGGCTGTAACGTAACAAAATGTGGAAAAAGTCAAGGGGTCTGAATACTTTCCGAATTCACTGTATACATAAGATACAATGGCTTATTTTACATTGGAGTTCTCTGGGCTTGAGTTAGGGTAGGTTCCATTACAGTCAATTTAGAATTTGGAAATTCAAACTTGAGTGATTTCTTATTGAAGGTGAATTTACATTCCTTTATACAATTTCAATGCATTTCCTGAGTTGACTGAATTCCACAGGGAATGGGCCTACCATTCCATGCTCTCTGCCTAGCTTGCTCTCTGCTTCCTCCTCACCATACTTCCAGACGTGAAAGACCTGGTTCAAGCCTTCGTACTCAACGCTCCAGTAGCCCAGGAGCTCTGAGTGAGCAGTATGCAGGTGGATCTTCTCATTGGTCAGCCTGAGGAAGGCAGCGTTTTTCTCTGTCCGGATACTGTAGAAGGTCCCATGTTGCTGCTGGGGCCCAGTGGAGATACAGGCTCAAGGCTGACAGGACAGAAATACAGTCACTGCTGTCACCCTGTAGCCAATGTAGGTTTTACATGCACTGTATATTACTGTCAACATGACATTCTAATACCATATTAAATGTATTTTAACTTCTCTTCATTTCATGTTTTTTGCTTGAAGGACACTGGATACTTCATTTAGTTCACTAGAAAGTGACATCGTTCCAACAATGTGGTTTTAGTCAAAAGTGCTGTGTTTTCTTCCCCATATTTATCTGATAACTGTTCACACATCTTTTACTAATGGCCTACTCCTATGAGCAAAAAACAGTTCTTGCCTTTTGGAATCAGTTTTCCATCTAACCTTTCATACAGTTTGGTCCAAAGGTTATTTTTGTACAGTGGAGTTTGACTTCACCCTAGCGAACCAGTCTAAAATGTCTGCAGTGTGCATAAATTATATTGCTTACCCTAAGCCTACTTTGTTGCTTAAAAAATCTAAGACAATATTAACCTTTTATGCAAAGTTAGACATAAAAATGAATACACTCCAGGCCTATGCTATAGGTCCATGGTAAATAAACATTATGTAAAATGCTTGACATTTTCCCATGGAATGAATTCATGAAGTTTAATAGGCCGTTCACGTTTACCATACACCTATGAATTCTAAATGGAGCTCTGATATTGGAAAGAATAACTAAAATAAATGCACACATTATCATATGCATTATAGAGGGCATATACACAGCTAACAATTCTAAGGAGAGCAAACGTTTTTGTAATGTTACCCATAATGTTCCCATGATGTTTGAGTGTCGAGTTTTCCGTTAGTTATGGGAACATTCTATGTATGTTTGCAAAAACCTCCTGAGAACCTATTTAGCATGTTTTGGCGTTCCCTTAATCTAAAACAGAACTTACTCAGAACATGGTTACCATGTTCTCAGAATATCCATTATTAATGTTCTAGACACATTTCATGGGACATTGCAAGAACATTCATGTGTCCAGTTTTCTGAGGGTTGTATGTGTTTGTCATTCAGTTTTAAATGAAAATGGAATGTTTTATTGTGTGATGGTATTTGTTTTATTTAACTAGGGGACTCCCAATCACGGCCGGTTGTGATACAGCCTGGAATCGAACCAGGGGTCTGTAGTGACGCCTCAAGCACTGAGATGCAGTGCCTTAGACCACTGCGCCACTCGGAAGTCAGTAATGACCTCTGCAGAAGGTGTTTTGGGAAAACAGATTAAAATCCATGTATTATCGAATAAAACGGTCACAGCCAATACCAGTCTATGGTTCCTGACAAAATGAGAAAAGTATTTCTGATGAACTAGACAGTGGAATATTCTTGCAACGTTCCAATGAAACGTGTCTCGAACATTATCATTGAATGTTCTGAGAACATGATGACCACATTCTGGGTAAGTTCTGTTTGACATTAAGGGAATGGTCTGCAAATAACTGGAACAGTCCTATGAAAACGTTTGTTAATGACCTAATGAGACTCTTAAGGGAACGTTCTCTAAAGTTGTGGGTATGTTTGTTTTTAGCTGGGTAGCTCTTGCTTCGCTCTTGACTATGAATACCATGCATATCTGGCGAAAAGGGTTTGCATAAATCCAAACTGGAACTCACATTGACTTTTGTCAAACATGATGATACAAAAGCGAACGTCTACAATATATTGATGTGAACAAACAATAAATCAATTTGCATTGGAATTTGCCCTCATCATCGTAGACCAAATCAATAGTCCAAATGTACCACGTCACCATTTTTTCAGACAAGACTTGACGATCTGCGAAATGCATTTCTTACTGTAAACATCTCGTTTGAACGGGGTTGCAATAACACTAGTGTTAGATACAATGTATCCAAAAGCACCACCTGAGTTCAGTAAACAGTTGTAGACTACGGAAGACCAGAGAAGTTTAGTGTACCATGAAAAAAACAGACGCCTTTGATCTGAATTTCATGACATTTCATGACATGACATTTATATCCACACGTTGGTGGGTTCAAGTATTATGAGTAGTAATAAATAAAGTAATATAATTTCTACTCTGAATTAAACCAATCCAGATGAAGATGCCCCCACCCCCACTAGTCTGGTTCCTCAAGCTTTTTTCCTCCCTGTCACTAATATTAGGATTTATGTCCATATTTTATTAAGCCAACTGTGACAAAAGCACTATACAAATAATATTTGATTGATTATGCATAGAAGTCATGTGTTCATTCAAAATAAAAAATAAAAATGAACCCTGAATTATCATCTTGTTTACTCTAGTTCAAAGAATTCTGGGAATGAGGGCCTCATTTGCATTAGCACACAGACAATATACACTAGGTGTACAAAACATTAAGAACCTTCCTAATATTGAGTTGCAGCCCCCCCTTTTGCCCTCAGAACAGCCTCAATACCTCTGGGCATGGACTCTACAAGCTGTCAAAAGCGTTCCACAGGGATGCTGGCCCATGTTGACTCCAATGCTTCCCACAGTTGGTTCAAGTTGGCTGGATGTCCATTCTTGATACACATGAGAAACTGTTGAACGTGAAAACCCCAGCAGCGTTGCAGTTCTTGACACAAACCTGTGCACCTGGCACCTACCACCATACCTGTTCAAAGGCACTTACATCTTTTGTCTTGCCCATTCACTTTCTCAATTGTCTCAAGGCTTAAAAGTCCTTCTTTAACCTGTCTCCCCCAATTCATCTACACTGATTGAAGTGGATTTAACAAGTGACATCAATAAGGCATCATAGCTTTCACCTGGATTCACCTGGTCAGTCTACAGTGGGGAAAAAAAGTATTTAGTCAGCCACCAATTGTGCAAGTTCTCCCACTTAAAAAGATGAGAGAGGCCTGTAATTTTCATCATAGGTACACGTCAACTATGACAGACAAAATGAGAAAAAAAAATCCAGACAATCACATTGTAGGATTTTTAATGAATTTATTTGCAAATTATGGTGGAAAATAAGTATTTGGTCAATAACAAAAGTCTCTCAATACTTTGTTATATACCCTTTGTTGACAATGACACAGGTCAAACGTTTTCTGTAAGTCTTCACAAGGTTTTCACACACTGTTCCTGATATTTTGGCCCATTCTTCCATGCAGATCTCCTCTAGAGCAGTGATGTTTTGGGGCTGTCGCTGGGCAACACGGACTTTCAACTCCCTCCAAATATTTTCTATGGGGTTGAGATCTGGAGACTGGCTAGGCCACTCCAGGACCTTGAAATGCTTCTTACGAAGCCACTCCTTCGTTGCCCGGGCGGTGTGTTTGGGATCATTGTCATGCTGAAAGACCCAGCCACGTTTCATCTTCAATGCCCTTGCTGATGGAAGGAGGTTTTCACTCAAAATCTCACGATACAAGGCCCCATTCATTCTTTCCTTTACACGGATCAGTCGTCCTGGTCCCTTTGCAGAAAAACAGCCCCAAAGCATGATGTTTCCACCCCATGCTTCACAGTAGGTATGGTGTTCTTTGGATGCAACTCAGCATTCTTTGTCCTCCAAACACGACGAGTTGTTTTTACCAAAAAGTTCTATTTTGGTTTCATCTGACCATATGACATTCTCCCAATCCTCTTCTGGATCATCCAAATGCACTCTAGCAAACTTCAGACGGGCCTGGACATGTACTGGCTTAAGCAGGGGGACACGTCTTGCACTGCAGGATTTGAGTCCCTGGCGGCGTAGTGTGTTACTGATGGTAGGCTTTGTTACTTTGGTCCCAGCTCTCTGCAGGTCATTTACTAGGTCCCCCCGTGTGGTTCTGGGATTTTTGCTCACCGTTCTTGTGATCATTTTGACCCCACGGGGTGAGATCTTGCGTGGAGCCCCAGATCGAGGGAGATTATCAGTGGTCTTGTATGTCTTCCATTTCCTAATAATTGCTCCCACAGTTGATTTCTTCAAACCAAGCTGCTTACCTATTGCAGATTCAGTCTTCCAAGCCTGGTGCAGGTCTACAATTTTGTTTCTGGTGTCCTTTGACAGCTCTTTGGTCTTGGCCATAGTGGAGTTTGGAGTGTGACTGTTTGAGGTTGTGGACAGGTGTCTTTTATACTGATAACAAGTTCAAACAGGTGCCATTAATACAGGTAACGAGTGGAGGACAGAGGAGCCTCTTAAAGAAGAAGTTACAGGTCTGTGAGAGCCAGAAATCTTGCTTGTTTGTAGGTGACCAAATACTTATTTTCCACCATCATTTGCAAATAAATTCATTAAAAATCCTACAATGTGATTTTCTGGATTTTTTTTCTCAATTTGTCTGTCATAGTTGACATGTACCTATGATGAAAATTACAGGCCTCTCTCATCTTTTTAAGTGGGAGAACTTGCACAATTGGTGGCTGACTAAATACTTTTTTCCCCCACTGTATGTCATGGAAAGAGCAGGTGTTTTTTATGCTTTGTACACACAGTGTAAGTAGGTCAACTGTAGGCCTAGTGAAACTAAATTAGCCTACCATACAGGTGAAAACAAGATCAGACCATATTGTTGTGTGGCCCAAAATATTACAAATTCAGTACAAATTCAGTGAACATAATGTACAGTCTTCAATTCAGTGCTTTAAAAGATGTAACATAGTAAACTCTTGGTCATAGGTATGCATTTCATCATCAACAACACCAGTGTCACGCACACCTGCCCCCCCGCCCCTCTGTTTTTATAGTGCGCTCAGCAATATTTAGGCAGTAGGAATGTTCATCCCTTAATAAAGACCTGGACAATAGGGGGGCTCTGTTGAAACTGTTGCCAGCGGGCTGGTCAGGTGCAGGGGCGTCAAAACATCAGCTTTACACGACACAGGGTCACATTATTTCACAGACAAACAGACGAGCCCTCCACTATATGACAACGACACAACATCCACAGGTTCCAAACCAACAGCAGACCTTGAGCAAGGCACATCGCAGAAGAGACAGAAGCAAAGGAGATATAATATTGATTATATTGTACTTTTGGAGCTGCATTCAGTAATTGGACCTACACCAACAATTTTATCAGTTGAATTTGATCTCTTTTGGCCAGACCACATGAACATGATTGGGAAAACTATTTTGCTAATCTGTCTGGCTGTCTTATTTTCTGCAGGTAAATACATTTGTACATATTTCATAATTCCTTTCAATATAGGAACTGTAGTTTGTCCAAAAATTACAAAGGTCGTACTGTCTATTGTGCTGTTCATTAGTAGTTATTAAGTGATTATGATAGTAAAGAATAAATAATAATATGCTCAATTCTCCTTATGTGTCACATTAGCAGATGCAGAGGACCAATCCAGACTCTACAGGAGGGTGAGGCTTCCATTCAAATGTTATCATTACAGTTCCCTATACTAATTTGGCAACTACAAATTAATTCATGTGAATTTAAATGTGTGAATATAGAACACCAACCAGGGTTGGAGTCAAAAAATTATATAAACTTGAAATGTTATTTAATTATTTTATCAGCCTTCCTGTGGGGATATGAGCCTAACCCAGGCGTGCCCGCTCAACTACTCCCCAGTGTGTGGCAATAATGGAAACACTTACCCCAACGAGTGCTCTCTGTGTGTTCACCGGCTGTGAGTCTAACATATATCAGTTTAATTATACAGAAATGTTTCCTCTCTAAATTTAAAATACAACGATATACAAATAATACAACAAAAAATCGTATATAGTAGTACAAACAATACAACTGAAAATGTGTGTGCGCGTGTGTTTGTGTGTGTCCTCACAGTCCCCTGCCGTTCCATGCTGTTTGCTTGAGTAATATGAGATGGAAAGGAGTTCCATGCGATCATGGCTCTGTATAATACTGTGCGTTGCCATGAATTCAGTTTGGACTTGGGGACTGTGAAGAGACCCCTGGTGACATCTCTGTACAAAGAGATCTGGCGACGAGGCTAGTGTTTTCGTGCCCTGCCTATGACAAAAATTATATGTAAAACACAGAATTAGCCCAAAATTAGTTCACTGGAATAGACCAAAGTCTTAAAATATTCTGCAAAGTATGCTTTCTTAAATAATTCTGTCTCTCTCTCTCTCCAGGGAAACCAATGCAGACATCTTGATAGTGAAAGATGGAAGTTGCTGAAGAGAAGGCCTACTGATTATTCTGCCGTGGAAGTGATAATATTATCACATGTATCTTTGATTCTTTCTGTGATTGTTAGAATTGGTTGTAGAAGTTGTTTTTTATGGAACACCCATGCATGCGCATACACTCACACACTCACTCACACACACTTTATATAATCATATTGATTTGTATTACATTGTAACACTATCTTTGTAAAAAATAAATAGATTTTTCAGTCCCAGCTCCTGTAGAATCCTTTATCATTAAATGTCCAGATGCTCCTTATTGTGTGCACATTTGTTTGTAATTTTGTTGTTGTACTTCAATCAACATACCACATGAATAATGACATAAATATACATAAGAAAATATAAATTACACTTCCCTACAGTAAAACTAGAATTTCTGTGAAATTATTGGTAGTAGTAACTCCAAAAATCCACATGGTGGCACTACAACAAATATACTTAAGTTTTTGCTGTATTTTCCTTGGTCTCCTATGTCACATTTTATTGTTACATCTGGTTGGCAAGCATGTGAATGGTTTGTGTCTGGAGTGTATGGTCAATGAAATGGTGGAGCATGTTGTCATATTGCTGTAAGTATGTTGAAGAGAGGGAAAGATTGAAGTGTTGGGTTTGGAAGGGATTTTGGAAGGGATTTGGGGGATGGTCTTTTAGAAGTTAGTAGGGCTTTTTTATTTTCGCAGAATGTTGTAAACCATGATTGACCACACACTCCAGCACGGTAGGTGCGGCATGCACCTTAAACGTTTATTTTATCATAGAAGAATACATTTTTATTGTTCTCCCCTCAGAAGTGCACATTTAGGGCTTTGAAGTGGACAATGGTACTCCTCAGGGAAGTGTGGTTAGTCCGGTGTTGTTCACCCTGATGATTGATGACATATTTAAGGAGGTGGGACAGGGAGAAACTACTGTGTCCCCTATTATTCAACAGGCAAACCAACATAGACTGAACATTGTGCACCAGGTAAGTATTCTTTTTCCCCCCACAAAATATCTTTATTACAGACAGAAATACTCCTCAGTTTCATCAGCTGTCCAAATGGCTGGTCTCAGACGATCCCTCAGGTGAGGTGGAGGTCCTGGCTGGCGTGGTTACACGTGGTCTGCGGTTGTGAGGCCGGTTAGACGTACTGCCATTTCTTATGGTAGAGAAATTAATATTAAATTACCTGGCAACAGCTCTGGTGGACATTTGTACACTCCTTCAAAACTTCAGACATCTGTGGCATTGTGTTGTGTGACAAAACTGCACATTTTAGAGTGGCCTTTTCTTGTCGCCAGCACAAGGTGCACCTGTGTAATGATCAGGCTGTTTAATCAGCTTCTTGATATGTCACATCTGTCAGGTGGATGGATTATTTTGGCAAAGGAGAAATACTCACTAACAGGGACATAAACAAATTTGTGCCCAAAATTTGAGATAAGCTTTTAGTGCATATGGAAAATATCTGGGATCTTTTATTTCATGCTCATGAAACATGGGACCAAGACTTTACATGTGGCATTTTATATTTTTGTTCAGTATATTTAGTGTTAGCGATCTAGCTAATGTGTTTTGAGTTTTCACTTCCTCATGTGGTGAATTAGCCCCATAATAAATTAGCCTATGATAAAAATGTAGGCAAATTCATCTGTATTGATCAACAAAATTCTGAACATTCTGGAGCCCTATTTTAATAGTAAAATATTATCAACTGATTATCAACCCTAAATTCATGACAATCACTGTATTAGGTTGCACATCAGAATATCTTGAATCATGCATTCCTGCTTGGACATGTTAGATGAAACCATTTATTTATTGAATAGCCTACCATCTCAGTAGTCTATTACACAGTCTAAAGCACTGTGTATTACTTTATAAGGTGATTTGAAAAAATATCTATTGCATGACAACGCAGGAAAAAAATTATACAACCAAATCATGGGCTGGTGCCACCAACTGAAAAGGTTAGTGGCACCATTGCCACCAGGGGAACATGTTAGTCTGCAGCCCTGTCAAGGGGTGATTTTTGTTTTAATCTGCTGCTGAGTAATGTGTTCTTCTGCCAATTTGGCTGTTGGGAAGAGAATCATGCGACAGGATGTTATGCAGAAAAATGTTGGCCGGAGATTTATGTTTACTATAGGTTAATGAGGCAATACAAATGTGATGTGACTAAAATGAAACGGCATTTAGTTGACTAAAATGGCCCACTGTTTATATAATTTTGACAATAACTACACAATTATTATTCATGACAAAAATGTGACTAAGACTTAATGATATTTTAGTCAAAATGACAAAGACTAGACGAAATGTTGTACAAAAATTGCCAGAATGAACTGTTTATGGCTGCTCCATTAGGTTAGTACATCTGTTACACGGTTCTACTCAAGTTGTGGACTCGCTGCTTATTCTGTCTCTCCCAGTACGTTCCAGCCAAGGGGGAGAGTGTGATTGGCATCGTACCTGCCAAGTCAGGTGACATCTTCAAGGTGGATTTAGAGGGGAGTGAGCAAGTGTCACTCTCCTACCTGGCCTTCTAGGGGGCTACCAAGAGGAATAGACCTAATGCGCAGGTCAGTATTGTTACAAACGCCTCTTTATACTTCCAGGTGGCATGACCCTTTACCTTGAACAACATGTCGTTCAATTGAAAGTTTGATGTCACTAGTCTTTCTCAATTTTGTGCCCGTGGTGCCATTGCAGGTGGGGGACCAGGTGTGCTCCCAGTTTATCATTGCCAACAAAGACATGTGTCTAGACAGCTGTGGACGAGCCAATGGGGATGGGGGTGTTTGGAGCCAGCAGGCTTCTCTTCAAGGTATCCCTGAGACTCGTACACAGGTATGTCATAATAATAAGAGTAGTCCACGGTGATTTTGCAAGTGCTCTTATTCAAAACCGCATTACAGTTAACACACATATTCAGCATATGATCTACATTTCTATCTGAACATTCTATAATGTTGCACCACTGAACACAACCCTGGTTCTAAATAGTAATGGTCCTCTCTCCATTCAGGCTGCTGGCGCCCCAGAGTGTGATAGCCAAGGACCTGGAAAAATATGTCCCCTTTGAGATGGTGGTGGGGATGAACGGGCACGTGTGGGTCAAGGCCAAGACCATCCAGCAGACCCTCATCGTAGCCAACCCGCTGAAGAGCTGTGAGAACATGACGGCCCAGCAGGATGGCCGACGGATCCTTTTAGGCTAGGGGAGCACTCTGCTCCGGAGAAGTACGCTCGAACAGTCTGAATTAGTGGGGTTCGCCTCAATCATTTGAAGGCAATGAGGCATTGGTGTGGTAGTCTCCTTTCCTTGTCTCCTCTCCTCCGTGACTACGGAGGGAAATGGACCTGAGTGATGAATGCGTGTATTTCAAATGAATCAAGTCCTTTGATCTTATCAGTTGAAGGGTATTTTGACCCCAGTGTGTTGCACTGTGTGAATAATCACAGCAGTCAACAACACCTATTCTGATAATTTTTTTAAACATATTTTGTACCCATGAGTAAGGACAATGTCCTTGGTTGATAATATCTTCTCTATTCTTATTTTATGTGAAATAAATAAGTAATCTAACTGTATTGATTAAGAAGTCGCATTGATTAAGAAAAAAGAAAAGAAAAAGAGTTCAAACCTGTCCACAAAAGGGCACGCCACTTTCATTTACTAGCTGTCATCTACTGGCAAGTCAGACTCGGATGATGACTGTATGCAGGAAATCACCTCCTGTACTGCAAGGGAGGGGTATCAAACAGATCACAAGAGCAAACCACACAGTACGCAATAACCATTAGGTCTAACATTGAGCAAGACCCATTCAAGGAAGTGACTAATTCCTCCACACACTCAGCCACAATCAATATTAACTTTTCTTCACTGTTTAGACAATGTGCATGCAGGCCAACCATAAATTGTGTAATCTTTGGAATATGTTTTGATAGGTTAGCCTATGCAATGGAGCCTGAAGAAGACCTGTCTTTTTTCAAATAAGCTTGTGTACATGCATAATACAAGTAAATGATATGAGGGGGTGAGATCCTTGTGGGGTATTGTTTGCCAGCAGTGTTATTTTTCTGTCCAACTGTTATACCCATAAAGGAGGCCTAGGGATAGTAGAGTTGTATTTAATCCAGTCCAATATTTATATTAAACTGACAAAACAAATACTGTACACAGTCCACAATGCGGGTGATGTCAGGAAAACATTAAAGGAGTTCTTGAGGATGTACTTCAGATCACAATTTACGCAGCGACTCAGCTGATCACTTCCTGCTGTCTTGATTGAGACATGATTTATTGCATATGCAAACAGACATGTTTTTGTAAAAGAAAGCATCGATGATTGTGGAGAATATGGAAATGTGGTCCTACATAGTCAAGGATCAAGGTGAATGTAGTGGGTTACTTCTTCCTTTGCCAATTATCCTGGAGGTACCACCTGAAGAACTCCAGTCTCTCTCCAGGACAGCCAGCCCATTCCTATTCTCCTCCATCTCTCCCACACAGAGAAAAACAGACTTTCAAACAAAATAACAGGTATTGGCAATATAACTGGAACCACTGGTATAGTAGCACATATTGGCCATGCCAACTGTAGAAGCATAAACAAACAATGGTATTCCCACACAGAAATCTGTCCACATTCTTTTCATTAATTCAATACATAATTGATTCAATTCAGTTATTAGAAAAATAGCTTAACTGCTTGTTGAGAGAATAAGCCTCTGGGAGACTCTGGGTTGCCAGTCCTACCTTGAGCAGAGCAGCTCTTTCCAGCCACTCTCTGGCCCTTGGGGGAGACAGGTAGTGTGGATGATGTCTCTTCACAGGCCGTTCTCTGCTGCTGCAGCTCTATGATCAGTGCAGTCATCTGCAGAAAGGACAAGTTCATCTACTCCTATGATTAGCCACTCGTTCAGCTGTTATACAATGAAAATAGGGTCTCACTAGATCAAAGTGTACAGTTACCAGTAATAACATATAATTAACTTCACTGATAGAATTAAGTCAGTTTTGTGTCAATACCTTTCCAAGTCACTACATGATATAAGGGCAACTTGGTGTGAGGTGATGCCAAGAATTGGATTATGACGATGCCATGAACTCACTTGATTGGCTTCTATTGGCTCGTGCTGCCATGGATTCCAGCGGTCGACCAATCCCGGCCCTTTCTCCTCTCTGTCCTGTGACGACCATTGGACACATCATTGACAGCAGAAGAATAAAGACACAGACGAGTAAGGAAGGTATAAAGTAAAGCTTCATGACAAACACTGGTCCTAAGGCCACCAAGTATGCCATCTGTGGCTACTTCACTGCCAGGATGTTCACTGCCAGCAAAACTGAAGGAAGTACATAATTATTCAGTAGCAAATAGAATGGAATGCATGGAAGACATGTTATGTGGAACAGAGAGGTGTGTCTCTTCAATCTCCACGTGTAACCTTTTGTTATGTGCTTCAGTGCCCACTAACTACTTTAGCACTACTCATTGCTGCAGAATGGGTCAGAATTATCAATCTTACCTGCTGGTGTAACTCTCTTGGGTTATCAAAATGAGGATTGGCACAAGGGCTCCTGCAGGTTCTGTACATGGAATGGTTGGGTTGCATTAACATTGTATAGTATGAATAGTAGTGATAAATGCAACTTTATTGCACTAAAACTGAGTTTGCACTTATCTGAAGTCGATTGTGGGCCAATGTTAACATGAGACATACCCAGTTTGACTTTGTGAGGATTTGCTAAAGTCTGCAGTTTGTATCTTTGTTGAATTCAGCAGACATGGGGCCTGTAAAACGCAACAGGGACTAGCAGACACTGAGAACACAGGGAAATCTGGGACTCTGATGACGGCAACGGAAAACCTCATGACAGGGTCATTATCCCATTTCCTCATAATTTGAGAGAGAGTGAGAGTAACAGAGAGAGAGAGAATGGGTATGTGTGTGAGTGAGTAAGTAAGTGAGCAGGAAGTTTCCAGCTCCCCTCAAATCAAGAACGATTGTCTGTGCCAGTGTGGAGTCATGCAAGGTGGCATCAGCCAGACTCGGGTAGAAGTACATGGTTTTGGGAACATACCTCTCAGTTACAACCAATAAAATGAGGGCACGCACAGCCAAACTGGAGGGGAAATGAGACCAGTACGCTCCAAGAATAAGCATTTGAAGTGCTAGTATTGCTCTGTTTGAATGTAATAACATTATGTGCAGTGGGGGAAAAAAGTATTTGATCCCCTGCTGATTTTGTACGTTTGCCCACTGACAAAGTCATGATCAGTCTATAATTTTAATGGTAGGTTTATTTGAACAGTGAGAGACAGAATAACAACAACAAAATCCAGAAAAACGCATGTCAAAAATGTTATAAATTGATTTGCATTTTAATTAGGGAAATAAGTATTTGACCCCTCTGCAAAACATTACTTAGTACTTGGTGGCAAAACCCTTGTTGGCAATCACAGAGGTCAGACGTTTCTTGTAGTTGGCCACCAGGTTTGCACACATCTCAGGAGGGATTTTGTTCCACTCCTCTTTGCAGATCTTCTCCAAGCCATTAAGGTTTCGAGGCTGACGTTTGGCAACTCGAACCTTCAGCTCCCTCCACAGATTTTCTATGGGATTAAGGTCTGGAGACTGGCTAGGCCACTCCAGGACCTTAATGTGCTTCTTCTTGAGCCACTCCTTTGTTGCCTTGGCCGTGTGTTTTGGGTCATTGTCATGCTGGAATACCCATCCACGACCCATTTTCAATGCCCTGGCTGAGGGAAGGAGGTTCTCACCCAAGATTTGACGGTACATGGCCCCGTGCATCGTCCCTTTGATGCGGTGAAGTTGTCCTGTCCCCTTAGCAGAAAAACACCCCCAAAGCATAATGTTTCCACCTCCATGTTTGACGATGGGGATGGTGTTCTTGGGGTCATAGGCAGCATTCCTCCTCCTCCAAACACGGCGAGTTGAGTTGATGCCAAAAAGTTCGATTTTGGTCTCATCTGACCACAACACTTTAACCCAGTTCTCCTCTGAATCATTCAGATGTTCATTGGCAAACTTCAGACAGCCCTGTATATGTGCTTTCTTGAGCAGGTGGACCTTGCGGGCGCTGCAGGATTTCAGTCCTTCACGGCGTAGTGTGTTACCAATTGTTTTCTTGGTGACTATGGTCCCAGCTGCCTTGAGATCATTGACAAGATCCTCCCGTGTAGTTTTGGGCTGATTCCTCACCGTTCTCATGATCATTGCAACTCCACGAGGTGAGATCTTGCATGGAGCCCAAGGTCGAGGGAGATTGACAGTTATTTTGTGTTTCTTCCATTTGCGAATAATCGCACCAACTGTTGTCACCTTCTCACCAAGCTGCTTGGCGATGGTCTTGTAGCCCATTCCAGCCTTGTGTAGGTCTACAATCTTGTCCCTGACATCCTTGGAGAGCTCTTTGGTCTTGGCCATGGTGGAGAGTTTGGAATCTGATTGATTGATTGCTTCTGTGGACAGGTGTCTTTTATACAGGTAACAAGTTGAGATTAGGAGCACTCCCTTTAAGAGTGTGCTCCTAATCTCAGCTCATTACCTGTATAAAAGACACCTGGGAGCCAGAAATATTTCTGATTGAGAGGGGGTCAAATACTTATTTCCCTCATTAAAATGCAAATCAATTTATAACATTTTTGACATGCGTTTTTCTGGATTCTTTTGTTGTTATTCTGTCTCTCACTGTTCAAATAAACCTACCATTAAAATTATAGACTGATTTCTTTGTCAGTGGGCAAAAGTACAAAATCAGCAGGGGATCAAATACTTTTTTTCCCCTCACTGTAACACCTATTCCTGAGTAAGCATTGTGTACTTGGAAGTGAAAAGAACGAAGGAAAAATAACTTTCATTACCTCGGTCTTTACCTCTGTCTTTGAATAATACTACTGTCTAGGATAGCATTCTTTACATCCTATACTTAGTTTGCTATTTTAACCCTTCTCTCTAACTGGTCCTTTATAATGACATTGTCAAAACCCTACCGTCTGATTTGTCCCTTCATAATGACATCGTTATAACCCTGCTGTCTATTGCCCCCTTCATAAGGACATCATAATCCTGCTCTCTGATTGGTCCCTTCATAATGACATTGTCATAACACTGATTTCTGATTAGTCCCTTCATAAAGATATCATCATAACCCTGTTCTCTGATTGGTCCCTTCATAATGACATTGTCATATCGGTGAGGGAAAGTGTCTAGACCTGCAGTATTCCAACAAAGTCTTTCCAGTCTGCATATCCCACGAAAACCATGTTTATGTGTCCGCAGGGACCAGGCCAGTAAAAGGCAGTGCACCGTGGACCACAAGCTCAGGGCCAAAGAAAATAGTATTGGATAGGGATTAGTATTAGCGTAAGCCAGAAGTCAAAACTCTTCACCAGCTTCAAGAATAAACAAGAACATGTCAGAGTCCTCAGACTAAAACAATGACACCCTGTGTTGCCCAATGTAACATTAATAAAATGGAAGTTGTTCATGGGCTTTGTGGCTGTAACAGGTTTGCTGTTACATAAGGTTGTTACAATGTATACATTGTTGATTTGAGCACAGCTGATAGAGAAGAGGCTCTCCAGATGTCCCTCCTTCCCCTCACAGACCAGAAGCAGAGACTGTCCAGCATTATTTTTTATCAGTAGTATTCGAAGACAGTGAATCCTCAGGAATCCACAGTCCATATAACTCATAAGTATGTCTATAGCTTGTCTATAGAGCATGTGTTAGCTTGATACTGGATAGTGAAACATGTAGCACAGTAAACTGCAAAGATAATTAGCATCCTAGCTTAAAAAAGTTTATCGGATTGCATGAAGGGGAAATGTGTACTTTTTCAACTTTAATAAAGTTATATTTTACTGGCAATGGGTCTTTAATGAGCCAATGTACTAGAAGTGTAATAAAAGCCATGGCTTAATAATTTCCAAGGTTAAAAGAAAACTATGCTAGTTCAATTATATAGTATTTTTATATGTTCTAATGAATTCAACTGAGTATGTTGGGAAAAATAAAAGTTTGGGAGCTGTTGAAGTGGGATTTGGAGGAGAGGTATGTTTGAAAGAAAACATCACAACCATATGTTAGGTTGCCTCCACGTGATATGGTGCTGTAGGAAAGGACCCTCAAATAGTAATTTACCTGGTTCTCTTCCGTTATATGTGGGCCAGGCTTAGAGAGAGGCACCTCATGGATCTGAAGTCTTAAGTCCACAGACACATTCTTCCCTTCTACTCTCTCCTCTTCATAATTTTCCTCATCCTCATCTTCCTCCTCCACGGCACTCTCCTCCCTCACCCCCTCCTTTGACTTTTCGGCATCTTCCACATCCATTTCCCAAGCGCTCCTAAAACACAAACAGATGTGTTTAGCAAAAATTGGACAGACAAACCCCTGCTTCTTGTTAGTCTGTTATAAGGCTGACTGTTTCTCTGTGTTCTGGAGCTCTCAGCACTCTGACGATGCCAAGAGTGAAAACACTGAGACGAGAAACTTCCCCTTGAGCTCAAGATAAAAGTAGAGACACTAATTCAATCCCAAATCCACCCCTACCCACTTTACCCTTATGAAGACCATAAGGGTTGCATAAGTGTACGGCAGCAATATGGAGAAAATTCCACCTAGGCTATCAGAGAGCAAAGTGGAACTATATTGATTATATCCATCTGATCCTTTCAGATCTACAAGTGCATCAATGGTAGAGGGTGGGGGTTCCTTACCCAAAGGCTGAGGGGTGTCGTCTCCCTGTGGCGAGGTGTCCTTGTTGAAGCAGCTCCTCCCGCTCAGTCTCCAGTGCTGCTATGCGAGCCCTGAGAAGGCGTCCGTCACTCTCCATCAGGGAGGCCCGCTCCTCTGCAGCCCCCGGCCTCCGTCTGAGAGATGCCACCTCCTGTAGCAGGGACTCATTTATCTGCAGAGCATCAGCCAACCAAGTGGTGTTATGGAAAATAGTGAATGGCCTTATCGTGGCATTCTTATGATAGAGGCAACTGTTACTATATGATTGGTAAAACATTATTTTCTACTGGTTCACAATACCCTTCAGTTTTCAGTTAGTCATGTGTTATCAGATAATGCCTGGGTTAGATACTACTGATAGACACGTCTGGCTCTGCAAGATTATATGTACGACGGAACAGCCTGCAATCCATTTAGGGTCTAAATCCCTGTACAAGTTTAGTTGGTCTGGTCTTCCATGACTACCTGCTTGCTGCCATGTAGCTCTGCCTGTGTGGCCAGTCTCCCTCTGTGGGTCTCCTGGAGGCTGGAGCGTGCCTGGTACAGCTGGGAGTGAAGGGCTGCTATCTGGGCCTCCCTCCCCTGCTCCATCAGCTGCTGCTGGGCCCTGGAATCCTCCAGTAGACGCTCAAGGTTGTCTCGCTCCTGAAAACACCAGTTTCTTGGGTGATGGCCAAGCACAGTTGAGTCAGCCTTCCAGAACTTTTTTCTCAACTCAAGGTGTTTACAATGCGTGTCAGTTTTGGCATGTTATTAGTTAAAAGGATGAAATACAGAGTGCTTTACTTTCAGTAGTTGTCCTTTGTCCACTGCTTGAGCAATAAGCTGGGAGGTCATATTATGGTCCTCCCTCTGGCACTGTGGACGAACGGTACAGAAGCATTTCTCCTGATTGACAGACAGAGGTCAAACTGATAGATTGAAAGACATCTAATTTCAGTGGACATATGCCTTTCATACTGGGCAACTTTCATTTTGCCACTGGGAGACTAGTTTCCTATGATTATCAAGGGCTTACAGGAGTCAAGCTGTCCTGTTGGGGTGGGGGTCCATTCCCGTGGAGACGCTTTCCTCCAGAACAGAGAACCTGGTCCAGTTGGGCGCTAATGATCTCCAAGTCTAACTCTAGCCTGCCCACTCTGAGGACATGAGACAGAAAAGTCCTGATAAAAATACAAAAAGAGAAAGCCAAAAAATGATTCATTGCATTGACCATCAAGCGCCATAGTTCTTCATTACCTTGTATAAAGGTCACCATATGGTGGGATGTAGTTGCTCCCTGATAACAGACTGGGATGGAGGTTTACTGGTCGTTTGATCTGCCCAAGATTCAAAACAAGCATCTGTGGGGGAGGCAATGAACAAATATGGGTCAAACCATGGCACAGGTTAGCACAGTGACCTTGTGAGAAAGGAAACCCACTCAGCTATGTCTTTATTCTATTGTGTCATTAGCCTAAATTCCCTTCCTTTAGAATCTCTGATATCAAACTGAAGAAAACTATGGAAAGTGGCATCAGTGGTGATAAGGGACACAGCCTACACTAACTACAGTAGTTATGTCCATTACCTGGGGAAGTGCATGTTGGCTCCCTGGGCCAATTCTATGGAGCATTCTGACCCTCTGTTTCTGCAGGGCATTTTGGACCTGAGCCAGACTGACCTCCAGATCTCTCCTCCGCTGCTCAGAGTCCAGGAGGGCCCGAAGGTCAACCGTCCCAGGTTGGGTGAGTCGATGCCAGCCAGATAGCATATCGTCCACGGGTTTGTTAGTGGAAAGAAAACTTCTGCCAAGGTTACCAACCTGCGTCAAAACCTCCATATCACTGCCAGTGACTCAATTATACAAATAATACATTGTAAAACAGGGCTTTCATTCACACTCATACCTAACCACAAACCATTCGCTCACAATGGAGCACTGGAAGTTCCAATACGAATTAGTAGCACCATAAAGGAAAGTATTTGTACATGGCCTCATTGTTTGAACAGTTGTAACAGGAAGATAATATGTTTACAAGCCACATGAAATGGCCGACGTTCACGACACCACATACAGGTAATAGCTTCAAGCTGGTTGTCACAACTCATAACTGCATGAGTGAGATTATCGCAAAGATTAAGTAGTAGTAACCTCTTACCTGGACAGAGGTGGTTTTTTCTTCACTAAGTAAATGTAGTCCAGCAGTTGGCTTGTCTTTAGTTTAAAAGGAGGAAAGGGCTACTCTGCTTGCTCCTGCACCCTTGTCTCGTCAGGTAACCCATGGATACGCTCCACCCATTGCACTGTGCAGATGAGACTACTTGCCAGTGGCCACACTGATCATTAACTAAGAAGACAGAGTTTAGCTGGCTGACATAACGCTTGTACAAAAAGAATACTCTTAAATCCAGGAATAGGTTTAATCTGTGTCCGGGAAACCACCGCTTAGTGTTCTGACCCAAGTTAATGAATGAGAAGACATTTACTTAAATCAAAGCATTGAATTACCTACACATGAGCTGTTTCATCTTCACCAAAACATTCCCACAAATCAGGAAATCTATTTTTTTATCAAATTGTGAAGACAGCAAAAGATTTACAAAGACACAAGCATTTGTAGAAATCACAAGCATACATGCACACATTGAATCATAATGGACAACATGAAAAGAAAAAGGTCAAACTGAGTGATGGAAGCCTTATAGATTAGCCAGCTAACTATTGTAAAACAAACTGAATTCACACTTGGCATACATAATGCTGGCTTTCTCAACAAAGGCCATTGTCTTTGGGAGAAACACACCTGGCTTCAGCCAACCTATAAAGACACTGGTTTTCAACCTTGAAAATGCCTCTTTAGGTAGATTGAGAAAAGCATATAAAATGGTATGCATTGCACATAATGCAGCCCTGCATGCTAGGCTTAAAGAGTAAGACTACACATCATGGGACTACTCCCATGTCTTCGAGTGTCTGTACATAGCTACCAGACAGAGTGAGGAGGTACAGTGGGGAAAAAAAGGATTTAGTCAGCCACCAATTGTGCAAGTTCTCCCACTTAAAAAGATGAGAGAGGCCTGTAATTTTCATCATAGGTACACGTCAACTATGACAGACAAAATGAGAAAAAATAATCCAGAAAATCACATTGTAGGATTTTTAATGAATTTATTTGCAAATTATGGTGGAAAATAAGTATTTGGTCAATAACAAAAGTTTCTCAATACTTTGTTATATACCCTTTGTTGGCAATGACACAGGTCAAACGTTTTCTGTAAGTCTTCACAAGGTTTTCACACACTGTTGCTGGTATTTTGGCCCATTCCTCCATGCAGATCTCCTCTAGAGCAGTGATGTTTTGGGGCTGTCGCTGGGCAACACGGACTTTCAACTCCCTCCAAAGATGTTCTATGGGGTTGAGATCTGGAGACTGGCTAGGCCACTCCAGGACCTTGAAATGCTTCTTACGAAGCCACTCCTTCATTGCCCGGGCGGTGTGTTTGGGATCATTGTCATGCTGAAAGACCCAGCCACGTTTCATCTTCAATGCCCTTGCTGATGGAAGGAGGTTTTCACTCAAAATCTCACGATACAAGGCCCCATTCATTCTTTCCTTTACAAGGATCAGTCGTCCTGGTCCCTTTGCAGAAAAACAGCCCCAAAGCATGATGTTTCCACCCCCATGCTTCACAGTAGGTATGGTGTTCTTTGGATGCAACTCAGCATTCTTTGTCCTCCAAACACAACGAGTTGAGTTTTTACCAAAAAGTTCTATTTTGGTTTCATCTGACCATATGACATTCTCCCAATCCTCTTCTGGATCATCCAAATGCACTCTAGCAAACTTCAGACGGGCCTGGACATGTACTGGCTTAAGCAGGGGGACACGTCTGGCACTGCAGGATTTGAGTCCCTGGCGGCGTAGTGTGTTACTGATGGTAGGCTTTGTTACTTTGGTCCCAGCTCTCTGCAGGTCATTCACTAGGTCCCCCCGTGTGGTTCTGGGATTTTTGCTCACCGTTCTTGTGATCATTTTGACCCCACGGGGTGAGTTCTTGTGTGGAGCCCCAGATCGAGGGAGATTATCAGTGGTCTTGTATGTCTTCCATTTCCTAATAATTGCTCCCACAGTTGATTTCTTCAAACCAAGCTGCTTACCTATTGCAGATTCAGTCTTCCCAGCCTGGTGCAGGTCTACAATTTTGTTTCTGGTGTCCTTTGACAGCTCTTTGGTCTTGGCCATAGTGGAGTTTGGAGTGTGACTGTTTGAGGTTGTGGACAGGTGTCTTTTATACTGATAACAAGTTCAAACAGGTGCCATTAAAACAGGTAACGAGTGGAAGACAGAGGAGCCTCTTAAAGAAGAAGTTACAGGTCTGTGAGAGCCAGAATTCTTGCTTGTTTGTAGGTGACCAAATACTTATTTCCACCATAATTTGCAAATAAATTCATTAAAAATCCTACAATGTGATTTTCTGGAAAAAAACATCTCAATTTGTCTGTCATAGTTGACGTGTACCTATGATGAAAATTACAGGCCTCTCTCATCTTTTTAAAGTGGGAGAACTTGCACAATTGGTGGCTGACTAAATACTTTTTTCCCCCACTGTATGTGGTGATGCAGCCTTTCCTTAGGCTTATTCAATGTGGCAAACACTCCCAATTTTGAGTATAGACATGTATTGCATAGAGCTGACAAACCTCCATTCGCCATGTACATTGTGCTCATTCTATATAACAGATTTCTATATGCAACGTTTCACCATAGTTGAATAAGCCCGTGATGTGGCTTTCTAGACCGAGCCCAAAGGCCCTAAAACTAGAAGGGGAACCCTATGACATCAGGAGCATTCTCTGCTTTACAGTGGAAACATACTGTATATATATATATATATATATATATATATAGGCTGTGAGTGTGCATAATGGCTTGGCTGCTTCATTGGAACATTCAGTACTGAATGTACAGTAGGCAGCCAACTATAGTCCAGCATCTTGTGAAACAGCTAGGGAATTACTGACTTCGCTTCAGCGTTTAATGTACACCTATATCTTCTACTAATGTTTCAAGGTCCATTATAAAGTATTCTCTAAAGTTTTCCAATTAATTGATATTTTCAAGTTTATTTGGGTAAGGCAGAAATGGCTGTCATTTTACAGATTCTCCAAGGACTGAGTCAGAAGAGAATGGCATACATGTAAGCCTGAGTACGGACAGCACACTCATTCTGTAATATCTAGTCTCCAGTCAGAAATCTCAATGGCTTTTTTCCTCAATAAGATTGAGTTACTAACTGTACATGTGCAACGCCATGCGTCATAGCGCACAATCTTGAGTAGTTTTCACTGTATATATATGAGGAACTATAATGACCTGTTAGGAAGACGTGGTGACAGGAGGCTGCTGAGGGGAGGTCAGCTCATAATAATGACCGAAACGGAGCAAATGGCATCAAACAAATGGAAACCATGTGTTTGATACCATTCCACCCATTCCGCTCCAGCAATTACAACGAGCCCGTCCTCCCCCATTAAAGGTGCCACCAACCTCCTGTGGTTTGGTTACTACATCATTGAGGCCAATTAAAATCAACACCAGTCACTCGTGATAGACAACAGCGCGGTAGCATTTTACCTCAGGGCACACACTCACAACACCACCAGGCAAATACATTCAGGTGCCTCTTTTCCCCACTAGGGAGAGGCCTCCTTACAGGCTACCTTGAAGGATGGTCTTCACAGGGACTGGAGCTTCAGCAGACACACTTTCAAGAAAGCTTTTCACATTGTTCAAAATACTCTTAAAGGAAAACTCCCCCCCAAAATGATATGATGCAAAATGCATCATACCGGCTGTATTTCTGTATTTTGAAAGTTATAGATCTTGAAAACTTTGATTTCTGACATGCAAAACATTTTAGGACTATATCAAAAGATTGTTTTTAGGTGGAATTTTCCTTTAAGGACCCTTAGCAGTGAGAATTAGAATGTAAATATCATGGGATTTGGCCTTTTCAACAACTTGTTTTTGTAATTCTAGGCCCTTTCTGTTAAGTTCAAAATCTTTTGATGGAACATCAAAGTACAAAAATCCTTTAAGATTGGCTGTCTTTTAACAAAACCTAACAACTAAGTGATATGCTTTGTTATTGACCTCGGAATTGTAGAGTTCCATATTTGGCCTGACCTCTTGGCATTGGATGGGTTGAAACCCTGCTCAGCAGAGGCATCAAAAAGGACTAGCAAGAAATCCCCCAAAAGTGACAGGAAACTAAAATTATCCCAACATTAACCCAAACGACAACATCCACAGTATTGCGAAGAGATGCATATGACAAAATTAATTATTTTAGAGTCCCCGATGCAACGGACAATCAATTAAACATTTCACAACCTCCCCTCAAGACAAAATGGCTCACAAAGGACTTTGTCTCAGCAGCCCAACAGTGTGTCAATGTTCTGAATGTCAACTCTCATTCCTGGTGTCAACGATTTCAGGATCCTATGATGGAAACGCTGGAATCCCAGTTCAATTCACCATCGGATGTGCAAAGGCCGAAAATAAAGGGAATATTGTGGAACATGTTTGTTTGCTGATTAGATCAGTCATTCTCTGTGGTCCAAAGAGTCCAAGGAATATCATTATTTATAGTGTCAAGGCACATTTGGTTACAGTCCAAAGAGTCCAAGGCATATCATTATTTAGTGTCAAGGCACATTTGGTTACTGCATCCACCACAGTGGCAAATTGGTTGTCAAGGCTGTTCATGTTTTTATTGGTTTTCTGAGTCATTTTTTCCCCACGTCCACCGTAATTTTGGTGTATAATTGATCCTTCTCCACTTTGACCACTTTGTACGACAGGGTTTTTATGCCGTCTTTGTTCATGGTCTCCCTGGTGTGGGCGATGCGGTCAAACCTGTAACGAAAGACCACAGTTCAACCACAATTCAATGACGTGGTTTAAGAACCATTCCTATTTTTTATTTGGTAAAGGTGTAGCCTATAGCAAACATCTCCTCTGGATTTCACATAAATCTTTGCTTGTTAAACACTACTTAATTAAACGCTCCTCAAAAAACCTAACCACGACAATCAAACTAATCAAAGTGCTACTGAAAAGTAATAAGCTATACAGTCTCACTAACTGCCGCCGCTGATCAATAGATAATCAATAGCCCTGATGAATTAATTGGCTTTTCAGTGAGGCCTAGCGTGATCATGACCACACTTATTGTTATGGATGTTGAGGCTTCTATTGCACATCAATGTTTGCCCAGGCATCTATTGCACGTCAATGTTTGCCCAGGCATCTATTGCACATCAATACATTTACATTTTAGTCATTTAGCAGACGCTCTTATCCAGAGCGACTTACAGGAGCAATGTTTGCCCAGGTTTCTATTGCAGTGTTAAGTTTGCTTCGGTACAGAGAAGAATGGCCGAGCTGACCAAGTCAGTCAATGTTAGTGAGAAATGACGTCAAGGGAAACAAAAGCGAGTGACTGGATCCTTGTGTGACGAGGGCAAGGAGAGCCTGGGGAGTGTTCAGCTGTGCACACCCTTTGTTCCCTCCCTTCGGCTCTCCTTTACAGATCCGATAGCGCTGGATAACTGAAACCAATATAGCTGAATCTAGGTGGACCTACCGATGTGCATCTTTCACTTTCAAGATGATTCAATACTTATCTAGATACATGGGCTTCGATATGATACAGGTACGATAAGTTTTAGTTTGAAACGATTCGGTTTGACTAGAGAATGAATCGATACGATGCCCTAACATTTGTTGCATAAACACATTCATTTTCCATTCTAAATTAAAATCAACTGCTGATGGAGCTCATGAGCTGAGCCTCTCTGAGCTGGATCTGTCTGAGCGGACTTGTGTGTGTGTGTGTGTGTGTGTGTGTGTGTGTGTGTGTAAATGAAATATGTCTATGGTGTACGTACTACGTAGGCACCTGAGCTGAGCCATAAGGGAGACTAGTAGGGATGTAACGATTCACCGATACGCATCGGTCCCCGATTCAAATGTTTAAGATACAAGTGAACCCCAAACCGATCCAAATGTAGGCTACTGATATTGCCTGGGGTTGTCCTGCATGCGAAATGACTTGTAGATCAATGACTGTCAACACAGTAACATGCGGTTCGACACAGAGGACTCATCAGTTGTCACAAAAGTTGAGGTATTTTCTGAAGGTAAAAAGAACGTAGGCATAATATGAGCTAAACGTTTTAGTGAACCGTAACGTTTGAATTGATTTTTTTGACCGATGCATGCTACATTTGGATCGGATTGGGGTCCGCGGACCGATGCGCTTGTATCTTAAACGTTTGAAAATCGGGGACCGATGCGTATCGTTGAATCGTTACATCCCTAGGTGGACCTACTGCTTACTCCTATTAAATCCAATTTGGCTAGATTTGTGTGAAAGGGAGTGAACAAAGACAGAGTGGGTAACATTATAGATGGAAATACAGCCCCTGAGAGCAATGTGCAGGAGTCGTGTTCACAAGGGGGAACCTCACCTCTGTGGGTTGTCTTCGTTCCCACCGTCCCGGTTGTGGCGGATCATCCTGCAATTCCCCACGGCTCCGCTGGGCCGTGAGATGGTCATCCCCTTGGAGCTCAGCCTGTTAAAACACAGCAGCATGAGTCAGAGCACCCGTCTAACTAAAACGCTGTGGGAAGTAGTTACAACAGCTTTTACACCAGGGAGAACATCTTCCCGTTTTTCTTACACTAGTGAAATAAACCTAAAAAAAGGTCAAATAAAAAAGTAGGATAGACGTGAAAGGGAGTAAAACAGGTTATTTGGTTTTCATTCAGTTGCCTCTGTGGAAGAGATGCAAATTGTGCACTATTGCCTAACTCAATAGGTGTAACCAGAGAGGAAGAGGCTAAGCGAGAGGGTTTACTCTGCCCAAAATCTGTCCACGTTAAGCAGATCATACATTATTAAGCAAGTGAGGAGTTTTGTATGGGGGGCCCATGAGAGTGTCAAATAATATTAAATGATAAAAATGAATTGCTATTTTGATATGTGAGGCTTATTTGATCTAATATAAGTTTTGTAATGCTTAGGTTGATATGAGTGCACTGATAAGTGTGATGCACGGACATCCTGGCAACTTTGAGAAAAAACATTGGCATCTCATCATTATATCCAGTATGGCGCCGGAGAAGATGGCTGCCGTTTTACAGCCCTCTAACCAATTGTACTATTATGTGTGTTTTGTTGCGTTATTTGTAATTTATTCTGTACATAATGTTTCTGCCACCGTCTCTTATGACCAAAAAGAGTTTCTGGATATCAGGACAGCGATTACTCACCTCGTATTGGATGAAGATTTTTTCTTCAACGAGTCGGACGCGAAGGATATTCTACAGACACCCGACAAGGCCCAAATCCCCGTCATACGCATGAGAAAGAGACAGAGATATCGTGGATGTAGGTCGGGTGCCTTGTAAGGATCCGACGGCGAGCGAGTAAACTGCCTCTTCCATCAATCCTATTAGCCAATGTTCAATCATTTGAGAACAAATTGGATGACCTAAGACTAAGGATATCCTACCAACGGCACATTAAAAACTGTAATAATAAAAAATAAAAAATGTAATATCTTATGTCTCACCGAGTCGTGGCTGAACGACGACATGGACAACATACAGCTGACGGGATATAAGCTATATCGGCAGGATAGAACGGCTGACTCCGGTAAGACAAGGGATGGTGGTCTGTGTATATTTGTAAACAACAGCTGGTGCATAAAATCTAATACTAAGGAAGTCTCAAGGTTTTGCTAGCCTGAGGTAATCTCATGATAAGCTGTACACTATTTACCAAGAGTTTTCATCTATATTTTTTGTAGCTGTCTATCTACCACCACAACCCGATGTTGGCACTAAGATTGCACTCAATGAGCTGTATAAGGCCATAAGCAGACAGGAAAACACTCATCCAGAGGCAGCGCTCCTAGTGGCCGGGGACTTTAATGCAGGGAAACTTAAATCCGTTCTACCTCATTTCTATCAGCATGTTAAATGTGCAACTAGAGGGAAAAAAACTCAAGACCACCTTTACTCCACACACAGAGATGCATACAAAGCTCTCCCTCGCCCTCCATTTGGCAAATCTGACCATAACTCTATCCTCCTGATTCCTGCTTATAAGCAAAAACTAAAGCAGGAAGCACCAGTGACTCGGTTAATAAAAAAGTGGTCAGATAGCATTGAGGAGTACACCGCATCAGTCACCGGCTTCATCAATAAGTGCATTGATGACGTCATCCCCACAGTGACCATACGTACATACCCCAACCAGAAGCCATGGATTACAGGCAACATCCGCACTGAGCTAAAGGGTAGAGCTGCCGCTTTCAAGAAGTGGGACTCTAACCCGGAAGCTTATAAGAAATCCCGCTATGCCCTCCGACGAAACATCAAACAGGCAAAGAGTCAATACAGGACTAAGACTGAATCGTACTACACCGACTTTGTCGCTCGTCGGATGTGGCAGGGCTTGAAAACTATTACAGACTACAAAGGGAAGCACAGCCACGAACTGCCCAGTGACACAAGCCTACCAGACGAGCTAAATCACTTCTATGCTCGCTTCGAGGCAAGCAACACTGAAGCATGCATGAGAGCATCAGCTGTTCTGGATGACTATGCAATCACGCTCTCCATAGCCGATGTGAGTAAGACTTTTAAGCAGGTCAACATTCACAAGGCCGCAGGGCCAGACGGACTACTAGGACATGTACTCCGAGCATGTGCTGACCAACTGGCAAGTGTCTTCACTGACATTGTCAACATGTCCCTTACTGAGTCTGTAATACCAACATGTTTCAAGCAGACCACCATAGTCCCTGTGCCCAAGGACACTAAGATAACCTGCCTAAATGACTACCGACCCGTAGCACTCACATCTGTAGCCATGAAGTGCTTTGAAAGGCTTGTCATGGCTCACAACTCCATTATCCCAGAAACCCTTGACCCACTCCAATTTGCATACCGCCCCAACAGATCCACAGATGATGCACTCTATTGCACTCCACACTGCCCTTTCCCACCTGGACAAGAGGAACACCTACGTGAGAATGTATTCATTAACTACAGCTCAGTGTTCAACACCATAGTGCCCTCAAAGCTCATCACAAAGCTAAGGATCCTGGGACTAAAAACACCTCCCTCTGGCAACTGGATCCTGGACTTTGACGGGCCGCCTCCAGGTGGTAAGGGTAGGTAACAACACGTCTGCCATGCTGATCCTCAACACGGGGGCCCCTCAGGGGTGCGTGCTCAGTCCCCTCCTGTACTCCCTGTTCACCCATGACTGCATGGCCAGGCACGACTCCAACACCATCATTAAGTTTGCCGACGACACAACAGTGGTAGGCCTGACCACCGACATTTTACATTTACATTTTAGTCATTTAGCAGACGCTCTTATCCAGAGCGACTTACAGTTAGTGAATACATTTTTTTTTTTTTTTTTTTTTTTTTTATACTGGCCCCCCGTGGGAATCGAACCCGCAACCCTGGCGTTGCAAACGCCATGCTCTATCAACTGAGCTACATCCCTGCCGGCCATTCCCTCCCCTACCCTGGACGACGCTGGGCCAATTGTGCGCCGCCCATGAGTCTCCTGGTCGCGGCCGGCTGCGACAGAGCCTGGATTCGAACCAGGATCTCTAGTGACACAGTTAGCACTGCGATGCATTGCCTTAGACCACTGCGCCACTCAGGAGTTCAACGATGAGACAGCCTATAGGGAGGAGGTCAGAGACCTGGCCGTGTGGTTCCAGGATAACAACCTCTCCTTCAATGTGATCAAGACAAAGGAGATGATTGTGGTCTACAGGAAAAAGAAGAGGACTGAGCACGCCCTCATTCTCATCGACGGGGCTGTAGCGGAACAGGTTGAGAGCTTCAAGTTCCTTGGTGTCCACATCACCAACGAACTATCATGGTCCAAACACACCAAGACAGTCGTGAAGAGGGCACGACAAAACCTATTCCTCCTCAGGAGACTGAAAAGATTTGGCATGGGTCCTCAGATCCTCAATTAGTTCTACAGCTGCACCATCGAGAGCATCGTGACTGGTTGCATCACTGCCTGGTATGGCAACTGCTCGGCCTCCGACCGCAAGGCACTACAGATGGTAGTGCTAATGGCCCAGTACATCACTGGGGTCAAGCTTCCTGCCATTCAGGACCTCTATACCAGGCGGTGTCAGAGGAAAGCCCTAAAAATTGTCAAAGACTCAAGCCACCCTAGTCATAGACTGTTCTCTCTGCTACCGCACGGCAAGCGGTACCGGAGCGCCAAGTCTAGATCCAAAAGGCTTCAACAGCTTCTACCCCCAACCATAAGACTCCTGAACAGCTAATCATGGCTACCCGGACTATTTGCACTGCCCCCCCCCACCCCACCCCATCCCCCTCTTTTACGCTGCTGCTACTCATTTTACTATTTATGCATAGTCACTTTAACTCTACCCACATGTACATATGACCTCAATTACCTTGACTAGCTGCTGCCCCCGCACATTGACTCTGTACCGGTACCCCCCTGTATATAGCCTCCCTACTGCTATTTTATTTTACTGCTGCTCTTTAGCTATTAGCTTTTTTTTTTTTTTTTCTTCATTAACACTTTTCTTTTACATTTTTCTTTTAAAAAACAGCATTGTTGGTTAAGGGCTTGTAAGTAAGCATTTCACTGTAATGTCTACACCTGTTGTATTCGGCGCATGTGGCAAATAACATTTGATTTGATCTCTGGTGTAACTACACTGGAGATAGTCTGGCCTTGCTTGTTTGTGTAGCAAGGTTCAGGGACACAGCCGATAAAAGCTTCCAGACCGCTGTGAATAACTGAGTATCTCTGGAAACCTCCTGTCTGCCATTGTTTACAGTATCCCTATCAAAATGGATACGGTGACTTATCAAGCAACCCCTCCAAAGAGCTCAAAAAGCAGCAGACAAAAAAAAAAAAAAAACATCTTAACACCTTGTGCTGTTGGGCATTCATCAGTATGTGTGGAGTTCATCTATAATTAAGTTCTGGAGACAGTGTTCAGTTTGGCTGATCTATAGTGTAGCTATAGGGTTACACATGCCTCAAATGCAGAAGTTAACAAGGCACAGTATATGTTCTGTAGAGAGAAATTAATCCAAAACCGTCCCTTTGATATTTTAAATACTTTTTATATATATTTTTTTATAACACGCTTAAGTGCCAAAATTCAGCATTTTGACATGTCCCTCGTTTTCATCATCACTGTAAAGCCCTAGTTATTTTGTTGCTTTGACATTATTTATTTCATTTGATTATTTTAAGGCCTGTTATGAACTGAACTCATTTTCATATTGTGAAACTATTTATTTTTAACATATTTTTTCTAAAGGAACATTAAACATCTAATAGTCAAATCATAGAGTTCCTGTATGAAAAAAAAATGTTTGCTCTACAGGTCACTGCACACCACTTCCTCCTCCATAATTAGAAAAACTGTCCAAAACTGTATGACACTCACAGTATTGCCACGTAAGACTAAACTGATTAGCATTTAAGCCATTCTGACAGCAGACCTTTGAAGCCAGTGATGCTTATGTGAGCATGTTGTAAGTCTAGAGGCAGGCTATTCAAAACACATGAATCAAGGCAAATAAGGTTTAAGGTACATTCAAATGTCATGCCAAACTCTTTCCAATCTTTACAACAGCATTAGCGATTTAAATGCTTGCTTGTCTTACTGATAGAGGTACGGAGAAACAAGCCTTTGTGCATTTAATAGGTAGAAACTAAATAATACTGGATTAATTTGGCAAGTGACACTTAATATGTAGCCTGCTGTTTTACAGAACCTGATTTTGATCAGTCACATGAAAAATATGAAGAAAATCCTTAGTAACAACTTTCACCTGTGCTGTTAGCATCATTCAGAAACTGGAGAGACAGGCAGGATCAATGGAGATAGCTGGAGGGGGTGTTCAGGGACTGTCTCAGAGACAGGATTAGAAGTTTGTTTGGGTGTCCCATCTGCTTGTGAAAGCACCTCGGCTAAAATGGACGCTAACAGGCTACTTACTCACTGGTACATAATTTCCTTCAAGAGCAAATGGTGGTAGTGGTATACAAGGGCACCCTTTGGGGCAAGTTGGAACAATGCAAAAAGTTGGAATACAAACACAATAACCCACACTGACGAATGACAAGAACGAGGCCCATGTAACCATGTAATAGGGTTTCAACATTGCTCCTATGAGCCACAGCCATTTGTGACCCACCACCTGGATTCGTTCCTATGTAGTAAAATTTGAAATTGTGTTTTTTACATTGGCTAAAAGTAGAGACTCAGAGCTAGAAAATTGTATATCATACACTGCAGTTGAGGAACAATGGGAAAGTAATTCTGCTTTGGAAGTTGATAAACTTGTAACCCCACTTTTGAGAAAATGGCCCGTGAATGTTTTGGTACACCTACTGGAGAGCTCTTCTTTGACTACACCCATTCAGCATCGTTCACACCCTCTTAAGCCTTAGCCCCACCCATCTCTTTAAGGATTCACATGTGAGGCCATGTGCTAAACATAGTGAGTAGTGCAGTAAACAACCAAAGATTTGTAAACAACCAAATATTTCAAGACTAAAAGTGGTAAAAGTAGTAGCCTACAATAAGGAAAACTCCAGGTAAAAATACTTTAACTAGTCGACCTATATCCTAATCTGACTTTGGTGCAGGTCATGTTGTTCTTTACATCACCGTCTCTGGTAAACAAACACTATATCAAATAAAATCTACGTTTATTTGTCACATGCACGGGATAGAGAAGGTGTAAACGGTACAGTGAAATGGTTACTTGCATATTTGCATAGTAGCAATATAAAAAACAGAAAGTGTCCAGATAAAATCTAATTATTAATAAAATTAATAAAATCTAATTATTACCCAGACACACTTGTCTAAGTGGATGGGTCATGTGAAATAAATGCTATAACCACCCCCCAGCCACATCTAGCTAAGTGGATGGGTCATGTGAAATAAATGCTATAACCACCCCCCAGCCACATCTAGCTAAGTGGATGGGTCATGTGAAAGAAATGCTATAACCACCCCCCAGCCACATCTAGCTAAGTGGATGGGTCATGTGAAAGAAATGCTATAACCACCCCCAGCCACATCTAGCTAAGTGGATGGGTCATGTGAAAGAAATGCTATAACCACCCCCAGCCACATCTAGCTAAGTGGATGGGTCATGTGAAATAAATGCTATAACCACCCCCGGCCACATCTAGCTAAGTGGATGGGTCATGTGAAGGAAATGCTATAACCACCCCCGGCCACATCTAGCTAAGTGGATGGGTCATGTGAAAGAAATGCTATAACCACCCCCGGCCACATCTAGCTAAGTGGATGGGTCATGTGAAAGAAATGCTATAACCACCCCCGGCCACATCTAGCTAAGTGGATGGGTCACTATTGTCTAGACATGTACACATGTCATGAAATACAATAGATGGCCATAATCACCCCCAGACACACCTGGCTAACTTGATGGGTCATATAATCATCTGCCAAAGTGAAGTCTTTTGTTTAGACATGTAGTGGCATGAACCAGCATAATCCCAACTCATACTACCACCACCAATACAAACTGATTGTCATAGCTGTAGTAGGAATCTGCAGATAGCTAAGCTAACCAGCTAGGTTCAATGTTAGCTAGCTTGCTAACATTAGGCTATAACTAGCAATGCAAATGGATTTCTGATTCTAATAATATTACTACACAGATCATACACGTAACGTTAGCTAGCGAGCCAGCAAGCTAACGTTCGCTAGCTAACAGTACGCTTTAACTTGCAATGAAAATGACTTTGACAAAATTAGAAACATATAATATCTGAAAACGTAGCTAGACTCTTACCCATATACATGGATGAATGCTTCACGGCTGACTGGAACCATTTAACTCAGTTTTGTTTGTATCTACATCTTGTTTGGCCAGCATTGTATCAAGTCACTCGGTTCACACTGTGCAGAAAGTAGCCCATCATAACTTTTTCCAACTGATCTGTCGATAGTGCCTGCTAAATTCAGGGCAACAATGTTGTTGAGAAAAGAGAGCAAAACTTTTGTAGTTCTCGATGGCTAACGTTATATCTTTCAAAACAGCTACGGTGCAAAGGATTATCAACACATACTGAGCTTCTCACGTTATAAACAGAGGCATGCTACATGGCAGACCAATCCAAACTCATCTCCTGGCATGTCCAGCCCATCCATTATCTCAGCCAATCATGGCTAGCAGAAAGGTTCCTGTCTTTTACCGTGGCTAAACCAACTAGGCTCGTAATTTAACAATTGTATTTGTATTTACCGATGGAATACAAGTTTGTTATTAAGTTCACATGTTCCAGAAGGTATTTCTGCCAAAAAACGCATTTTGATCCAAATATAAAAAATACGTTCCAATGCCTCTCCTGTGAAGTAGTGACATGGGACATACACCTAGCTTCCTGAAACGGGTCACATTTGTCTGAGAGTGGCCGTGCGGACTCTGACCTGTTGAAAATGTCGTCGTCCTCCCCTCCCCAGCCCCAGTAGTTGTTGGGGAAGCCGTTGATCTTGAGGAACTGCTCCTTGCTCATTGACGACACGCCTCCAAAGTACTGTTTGTACGGCAATCTGAGAGCAAGAGAGAGCGAGAGAGAGAGAGAAATAAATGGAGAACCTTGAATTTGTTTATTAGAGTTTAAACTAGGCTTGGGCGGTATACCGTATACACCGTATACTGCGGTATTTGGAAATAGCCACAGGATGGTTTTTCAATAACGTCAAAACAATCTTTGAAATGTTTACATATTTATATTTGTAGCTATTTGAGTAAACACCTGCAGTCAACTTGTGCAATGTGTTAGGAGACAAAGCAGATTGCGTTCTTCATTTCACCTGTCACATTATTTTACATTATGAAGCTTACGTAGTTCCCCAGAACAGTTGAGCCAGTCACATGTTTGTTTGTAAATAGTACAACGAGAGAAAGTGGGAGCAGGTGAGTCCAGCTGTGTATTGACAGGGGTCGCGTTTTATATTGAAAGTCAGTGTTTTTTTTGCTTCAATAGAGTGATCAGGGACGTGGAACTATAGTTTTCCTTCCCAGAAAATACATTAGAGCAATACATTCTGCAGATAATAGCTTCATTTTCATCAGATGACAACAGAAGTGCAACACTATTTGGCTGGCAGCCACACAAGTAAATTAGCTTTTAATGAAAAAGCAAGGTCTTTTTTGAAAAAACGATGCATGGCCATCATATTTCTAATGTTTAAGTATATCATAGAAAAAATGCAGCCAGCTACATTTCTTAACATTTTGCTTAAAGTTAATCTTGCATTTTACCAGAGAAAAATGGGCTTACCGTACCAGGGAGAAAGTAGCTACACATCAGTCAGAGCGATGTCTGCTGATAGAATGCCGTTTGTGAATTCTCATTTGAGTTTAGAAGTGCAAATGAAGCACAAAATGTCTGATGGTGAGCAGAAATTACAATAAGAAGCATTTTAGATCTGCGTTTAATCTTTTTTTCCTGCGTGAAAAACTCAGAAATCTGTGTTAACACGACCCCTAAGTTTAAATTGCTATCTAAGTAAGTGGTTGAATTAATAAGGTGACGGGGCATCATATTGTGTTAGCTGTCTGCGTGTTTTAGAAGGCAAAGCCCTTTGGATTAGTTATTTGTACAGCTGTCACTGCCATTTTGATTTCCTTGTGTTTTTTCTCCTCTCCGTTCTCGGCTTGTCTGCTCCTCCCCGAGCAGAGCAGGCAGGCCCGTTGCCCTAGCGACTCCAGACAGACACAGCGTGTAGACATGCTGCTGGAGAGCCAGTACTGTTCTTCCTTCTGACAAGCACCCGTCAAAACGTGTTTCATTTGCACAATGTCTCTCGTTCACATTCGCTTGTATAACTTTATGAGCTGGATTGCCTGTCTTTACAATTAGTTTATTTCCATTTGCACTCGCCTCCGCTATTACTTGTGCTAATTTGGTTAGCATTCTGGTAATAGACGCCCAATGGGCTTTTTGGCGCCCCCTTGTGTACTAAGCCGGTAATACAGTAAATCCCAGGGTGAGAGAAGGACGGTATGAAAATCTGGATACTGCCCAACCCTAGTTTAAACACCTCTCAAATGAGGGTTAACCTCTACGGGATCGGTGTCCCGTATACGGGACGGTTGAGCTAACGTGCGCTAATGTGATTAGCATGACTGTTGTAAGTAACAGCAAACTTTCCAGGACATAGACATGTCTTATATGGGCAGAAAGCTTAAATTCTTGTTAATCTAACTGCACTGTCCAATGTACAGTATCTATTACAGTGAAAAAATACCATGCTATTGTTTGAGGAGAGTGCACAACAACAAAAATGTTTGATACATTCACCTCTGAAGGTAAACAATGCACTTACATTCAGTAATCTTGCTCTGATTTGTCATCCTAAGGGTCCCAGAGATAAAATGTAGCAAAGTTTTGTTTGTTAAATCCATTTTTAGGATGTAGGAACTGGGTTCTACAGTTTGAACCCATGCTGTCTCTTGCGCCACACCCACCCCGCCCGGCCATCTAGATGTGTGAAAGTTAGTGTATAAGCTAATGATCCATCATGTATGACATTCCTGGGAGTGTGTAAACTTATATTTTGTATTACCATATCATTTTTGTATGTTCTCTATAGTTATGTATCAATTGACCAATTCGGCACATTTGGGCAGACTTGATACAAAATAGTCCAGTATTGCAATGCTTCACTGGATCAATCTGAAACTTTTTTTTTCTTGCATTTCAAAGATGATGGAACAATTGTTTTTTAGAAAAAGCATGTTTTTTGGTTTGTATTATCTTTTACAAGATCTAATGTGTTATATTCTCCTACATTAATTTCACATTTCCACAAACTTCAAAGTGTTTCCTTTCAAATGGTATCAATATGCATATCCTTGCTTCAGGTCCTGAGCTACAGGTAGTTAGATTTAGGTATGTCATTTTAGGCGAAAATTGAAAAAAAGGGTCCGATCCTTAAGAGGTTCAATGACTTGGGCCATAACAGAAACCGCAGTCAGTGGCTTATGTTCCAGGAAACAGGAATTATCTGCAGAGGAGGTGCTGCAGAAAAACCCTCTTCCTCTGTTTGTGTCACTGCCTTCTGTAGTTACATGCTGGCTCTCTGTACACTGTGTACTGTATGGCCACATGGCGCCAAGAGACTGATGAACCCTGGTTTAGCCTTGCCTCACTTTCCTGTTGATTTTGGACACCGAATTAGCCTTGGCTATACTGCCATTCTTTAAATCCCATGGCTAACATTGGAAAGGTCAGCACATTTAAGAAAATCAACAACAACAAACAAATCTTTAAAAAAACATGAATCCATTGTGGGACTTAGTCACCGAACAAATTATCCAACTAGGGGAGCTTGGCATCTCTCCTTCAGCCGGATTTCCCTGCCAAAATCCTGCTGGATATTGCATCCAGATGCTTAGTGAGGTGCATAGGGATGCCCATAAAAGCCTAGTTACAAGCTGTGACCTGTACTGTGACCTGTACACAGGTGGCACTCAGCACTATGACGTCACATCTGGGATCAGCTTACCTTACCAATCTAAATCTTACATCAGAAGCAGGCAACGGCGCCAAACTGACTGTAGATCAGCGCCTAGCCAAGCATAAGGCCTACAGCTGTGTAGGCCCAGAGCTGTGTATCACAACAGAAGAGAAGCTCCCAAATCCTTTTATCAAACACACAGATAAAAATACAGTCACTAGCATCACAGAGCCCCTCCCTGTCTGACATGTAACTGTGTTACACGTGCAGAGCAACAGCTAAACCAACTGGAGTTTGCTCTACAGGTCACTGGACCCCACTTCCTCCCCCATAGTCAGAAAACAGAGCAGCAAACAGTCCAACACTGTGTGACACTCAGCATTGCCACCTAAGGTTAAACTGATTAATATTTAAGCCATTCTGACAGCAGACCATTGAAGCCAGTGAGCACATCGTAAGTATAGAGGCAGGCTATTCAAAACACATGACTCAAGGCAAATAAGGTCCCAATGAGGGACAGTTTACTACTAGTGTAGCTCAACTTGGGGCCTAAATCAAATGATATGCCAAGTTCTTTCCAAATCTTTCCAACACCGCCTTCTGCATTAGCAATAAAAATGCTTGCTTGTCTTACTGATAAGAGGTACGGAGAAACAAGCCTTTGTTCATTTAATAATAAGAAATTAAATAATACAGCATTCCTTTGGCAAGTGACACTTTATATGTAGCCTACGGTTTTACAGAACCTGGTTTTGATCAGTCACGTGAACAATAAGGAAGAAGGAAATCCTTAGTAACAACTTTCACCTGTGCTGTTGGCATCGTTCATAATTTCATCCCCACCCCATTGGGGAATGTGGCAGTACTGACTCCATCACTAAAGCCCAGTGAACGGCTTGGTTTGCACTGCTTGCTGCAAAAGTCTCTACACAGCTACGGAGGTAAAGACAGGCAGAACCGGAACCTGAACAACAAAACACGACAAAGTCCATTTTCAATAAGCAGCATCAAGCAAAGTCAACTGTTAGCTCTGTAAGCACAGTGGTAATTCAGCAGTTAATGGGTTCAAGTGAGTGACACAGACAGAACTTTTAAGCTTTTATGTGGACACTACAGTGTGGTTGTGTGTGTGTGTGTCTGTACTATGTCTGGGCAGTGAACTGGAGAGAGACAAAGACAATTCCAGGGCTATCCGTGGGAGTGTTGGCTTACCTGAAGCTAAACTTGTCCATGGAGACAGACAGGTGCCTGGGCTGGCTGAAGCACTTGTAGGTGTTGCGGTCGTCCATGGGGATTAGGTCCACGTCGCTGAACACAAAGCAGCCGTAGTCGTACTCCTTTAGGGCCTCCGAGTAGCCAACGTTGAGGAGCTTGGCGCGGTTAAAGACCTCATCACCGTCCTAGAGCGTGCGAATGGAGGGAATATGGGGTTAGAATTGGAAGGTGAATCGTGTAGAAATAAATACTTATTTTTGAGTGTCTAGACAGGGGTAGGCAACTCTGGTCGTCATTGGTTGGTTGGCCACCCATGTCTAATGGGACTAAAGCGCACACCAGAACTAAGGCTAAACTGAAGCATCCAGAGGGCCATCTATTATAATGTGATTGACAATGCAAACGTGTCAGAGACTGAGCACTACACTACAAACATCATACACTGACGTTTACAGAGAAAACGTACCAGACTTGTTTAGCTGGAAGGTTTGGACAATTGAAAAATATTGGTGCATACAATACAGGACTTAAACGTTTGTCTTTGATGACGTTGTGTAGGCATCTTGTTGTTTGCTGGAAAACATGCGTTTACTCTTAATCAGGAGAATGTCGGTACTTACAAACTTGAATTGAAATTCATGTTCTGTGATGCTGATGCAGTGTCATCAAAGCTCTGCGGGCCCAGCTCTAATGTGACTCGATGTAGCTGTAAGAGGATTGCTCAAGAACATGGATAGGTCATCTCTCTGGGGGACAACCTATGCCATTTCCCATTTCGAAACTCTTCAAGCAGTACAGTACTTTTTCCTCAGCATCGCGCTTTAGCTGTCCTCGTCTTATAATCATGGGCCTATCTTCATTAAAGAATAGGGGGCAGAATATCCTTAAATCGGGGGATTGAATGGCAGCATATCATATTGTACTCTGTACAGCCTTTATCCTCTGCTCAGTCAATAGATTCGGGGCTCTTTTCAGTCTGGTATGTCATTTACTACTTGTTGCCCACATGAAAAAATCCTATAGTATACTATGGTATTAATACTTTACTGTCCGTAAAAACACTACAGTGAATACGGAAGTATTTACTATAGTGTTTTTGTTTTATTATCTTTAACGTTGAAGTGGAGGCTTTCTCCTTAAGGAAACCTACCGGAGAAATGTAAATACTAAAAGAGCACATTGTGCCTTTCAGTGGACACGTCTCATATATCACTGGCTTTATCTGATGGTCCTCCTGAAAAGGTTCGCTTGAATACCCATAGAACCAAATTTGGCTAAAATATTCAAATCCGGGCAGATGAAACCCCCTAATAACATGCAATCGAAACAAGGACTGATGTCCTCAAATGAAAGTGTGGCTAGTGTTTTTAAACAATTCACTTAAACAGAGCAGGAAAACCTGGACAGGAGTGCCGACAATTGAATCAATGTTCAGTAAGTAGTGTTCTCTGCTGAAGCACTTTGTTGTCGGTCACATGTTATGTTACACATTGTGGTGATAAGAGAGACAGACATATGACACCTGATTAAAATAAACTTCTTGACATCCGCTATGGTCTGATATAAACATACGCTAAGGAGGTCTATGAGTGTGTTTGTTTATGGGAGTGTGGTTTTTTTCTCCACCAAGTGATGCATCCCTCTCTCCTCCAGTGCATGACAGCATCATCTGCAGAAAGGGTGTGTGGATCATTTGCAAAGACAGAAAGAAGCAAGTGAAGAAGATTTTGAAAAAAGTGCATGTGACCAAAATAGATTTCTCTCAGTCAATGAGGGAGCGAGAGACAGATAGAGAGAAAAGAAGCCCATATTACCAGTAGAACCCCTCAGCCCATGGAGTCACGCAATTGGCCAGAGCAAGCAGGGGACCATTTTCTCCTCTTCCAGCGACCACAGCCATTGGCCAGATACGTCTGACATGCAAAAGGGAGGCGGTTTGAGCAAGGGGGCAGAGAAAGGAGGAAGAAATCAAATGAGAGGAAAGGATAGGAAAGGAGAAACAGAAGAGAGAAACAGAAAGATTGAGTAGAATTCCAAAAAAGACCCAATAATTGTGTTTGACTGCATTGAAGAGCCCTTTAGCAATAGATAGGCCACTCGACTATGGAAAAAGTCAGATTGGCCCATCAGTATAACAGCAGCCATTAAAGCTACTTTTATTTGCAGTGGACACCACCATGTCAAGGCTGACGTCTTGAACTAATTTTCTACTTGTGTTGGAGACTGGAGTAGAGTATACGATAAAAAAGTATTATATGATCAAATAGAACCATGTATTTGCTGCGTATGACGTTCTAGGTGTGGCGTTCACTCTACACTACAACATGCTGGTTGACCCACATTTGACCTGTTAGAGGGTGGGAGGCAACAGACTCATGTCCTGGCATGAGACGTGAACGAAGAGTCAATTACGCCTTCAAGCTGAAAAACAGTACTGGCCTCCCAAGAGCCAATAGTACCTCCATCTGCAAAGAATCATGTCATTAAATGGATCATTAAACTATACCTAACTGATACGTTTTTTTTTTTACAAACAGGAATAGGTTTAATCTACAATATGGTCCTGTATGCCAGTATTAACTTTGGCTTGTCAATAAATGTTCAAATGTTACTTTGCTTTATCCTAGACAGTGTTGATGACTTGAAGGATATTGAGAAGGATGGATATCGTTATCCTACGTTCAGGTCAGCATTTGCATGTAATGGGATTAGATTTCCCAATAACTAATACATTTTCATATTGTCAATTCTGGGATGTGTAGTGGCATTCATATTACAGTTTGTCCTTTTGCCAGATTGATTTCAAAATACCCTTGAGGCCAACTCTAGTATTCACAGAGTCAGGAAATCCCCATACCTGTGAGAATACAGTCTAATTACTTGGAACACTTTAAATGAGAGCACGCGCAAAACAAGTTTCTGCCCATCTGTGGTCTCATGTTACTAATGAGGCATAGGAAGTAGAGGTGCTGAACCCCCTGATAAACTCAAATTAGTACACTAGGCCTTTATTACTCCTTTATGAGAGGAGAAATATACTTGTCAGCAGAGCGGGGAGAAAATATTACTTTTTGGGTAACTACATTTTTTAGATTTTTCCCAGACCTCAAAAGTAGTCTCCTGCTGTGGTTTAAGCATTGTTGTGGACTTAGAACATCCAATTTAGTTTTCTATAAAAACAAAACAGATATTTTTGTATTTATATACATTTTACCTTGAAAATCTAAAAAAGGAGAAAACAGAATAAATAAAAAAAATGAATCACGCAAAAAATGACATTGATTTTATAGGTCCCTATAGGTCGCACCACTCAGGCTAATGATTGCCAGTGATAACAACCAACAAACCAGGCCAGTTTGCAGCTAGGATAGTAGTCAAAACTGAGTAGTCAACTTGTTGTGGCACTAAGTGCTTATCATGACCACTAGTCTATGGTCAACTTGTCAGTCTTTGATCAAAACTGATTAGAAGCAACATGATATTCACTATGTTGCACCAAGAGCCTGTCAAACCAGTGTAGAACTGTGCTTTGGTCAAAATGCATAAGTTGTGATGAATAAAAAAACAAAAAAGAACAGACTTGATATCACCTGAGCACTTAACTACATGCACTAAACAATGATAAAAGTTTATATTTTGTATCGATAGTTACATATCAGAATATTATTTTTGTGCTAGTCGGCTGTACTTGCACCAAAACGCCACTATTTTTCCCTAATAGCTTGTTCTCAAATAGGGAGCCAATTTGTTTTCAGTGCTTTCATTACCATGACTGATCAAAACAAGTTATCATGGCTCGCGCTTGTCCCTCTGCAGCAGACATTTGGTGAGCAATTTGTTTGGAACATCGAATCACAATAGAAATCACAGTACCAAATCGCAATACGTATAGAATCGTGAGAATCGCAATACATATCGTATCAGCGCCTAAGTATCATGATAATACCGTATCTTGAGGTCCCTGGCAATTCTCAGCCCTACTAAACTATAAACTAGGCCTATATGATTACAATAAAAAGGTCAAAATTAGGCCTACTGACTATTTTTAGATCTGGAAAAGACCATAAATGTTGTGTCCAGGCCAGGTTCCCCAACTGTTTTGCATTAAAGTTTAAGTACAACCCTTGTTGAATTCTTCCTTTAGTTATCTGTAACCAACTCTATACCTTTGTGTACGTCAAAGAAAGAGTGTTCCTTTATTCCAATAAAGGATCTTGATGAAAAGAGACAGGAATGTGTGAGGATAAAAAATAGCCTTCCAGACGGGGCTATTCTCTCAGGTCTTTAAAAAGTGACAGAGATGGACATAGTGTGGCTTTCAGACGGGGCTATTTCTGTGTCACGTCCATGTGTTCAGTGCTAGTTTGACGATAGAGAGCCCGATAGTCTCTTGGTTGTGCAAACACCATGAATAAATAAAGGAAATTGCTGATGGACAAAGAACAGACGCAGAGACAAATGCTGGCACTATGTCGCAAGATCTGATTTCTTCCCATATACGGGAACACAACGGACTACTGCAAATTGTAGGAGTTCTTAAAAAGGGAGGCGTCAGTTATTTGGATGCTAGCCTACTCTTTCTCTTGACTATAAATCAAGAAATTACTTTATCGAAAATGAGAGACATTTCAAACCTTTCTGACAGACTGGGAGAAAAAAGGGCCTAAAAAGCTTATCTCTGACAAGCTACACAAAGTTGAATCTGACTGAAGTTTGCTTTCCCAGAAGAGTTTGCCTACTCAATAAGCAAACAAATCTACCAGCACATGTCTCAACTAGCCAAGTCACTTGGCAGCTGCCATTACAGCCTGTAATGGCTTGATGCCATTTTGTTTTTACACAGCCTAACCCATTCTGCTTAAAAGCGTAAAACCCAAATAAAATATGGCGAAAGTACCTGTACTTGTGGTTTACGGTACCAGTAAACTCTAGCTAGCTTATATTTGAAATATACAGACCACCTTTGTTTGTTTCTTGCATTCAGACAGCCTAATTAAAACGGCACTCCCTGCACTGAAACTTGCACACTGGTTAAAACCTTTCAACCTGCATTTCCCACTACTCCACCCTGCTGTATGCAGACATGGAGCAGACAGGGGCTGGCCGGGAGGGACCCACCTGGTTGATGACGTAGACGCCATAGTCCAGCTGCTGGCGCTGAAGGATTGGGTGGAGGTAGTAGAGCCAAAACTTGAGGTGCTCGTCGCGGTTGCGGAAAGGGATGATGATGGCCACCTTCTGGAGGGCCACGCAGTCTTTGGGCTTGAAGCGCCCCCCATTCTTAAGATTGGGGTTTTCCTTCCTTACCACGTCCAGGCTGACTGGGTTGGAGAACTCAATTCGCAGTGGGCCAACTGGACGAGAACGAGAGAAGAGAGGTCATACATTTTTGTCAGGGCTCCATATCTAAACAGCCCTGATAAGTGATGATTTGGTAGAGCCAATGGAAATAGCAAGTGAACACAACTTTCATTAAATCTGCTTGCTTAGCCTCACATTGAAGTGTTTTACCATTTTATTTTCAGGAAAACCAGGGCTACAAGTAGAACACAAAACAATTTGCATGAGTTTTATTGACAAATGTCAAAAGACAAATAAGGTCCACCAACAAAACCCTGATAAAATATGAATTTATAAGAATACTGTAAGTACATAAATTGTTTGCTCAGTGGGAAATGAATATCCAACTAGTCAGTGACAACTGTGTGGAGTTTGGAGTTTGTGACAGCAACTATGTAATTATATTATAGTTTTATAGACACTAAGTCCTGAGATTTCCTATGATCTTCTATGCAGAAGAACCTCTTACCTTCGACTCGTGTGGCTTGTGAGTGCCACACAGCAAAATAGGTTACATGTGCAAGTTCGTGAGAGTTTCAGCTTTTCATAGAAGGGTCATAATAGATTGAATTTGTCTATTTCTTCTGCATCCGCTGATACCGACCATCAGTCTGTGTGATTCATGGGGGCTGAGCTAGAGCGGTGTTTGTGAGACAAGGTTGTTTTTGGGATCCGACCGTGTCTCACAAAGTCTGCTCTAGCTCAGCCACCGTTAAGCAGTCTGTAGCTCAAACAGACAATGTTTAAAATCGTAGGACTAATATAGGCTGGGCAGGTCTATACTATAGAATGGAAATCTTGCCTAGTTACCCAATCTCCTGTTTTCAGCAACTGCTTTTTCTCCTGACAATGACTTCTGAACTGTTTTATTATTAAAGCTGCAATATGTAACTTTATGGGCAACTTTCACTCTCATTGAAAGCAAGTCTAAGAAGCGGTAGATGTGTTCTATGTGCGCTATTTCTATGCCTCCTGTTCTTAAGTTTTGTTTTTGCGGCTTTTACTTCCGGTTTTGCGCACCAGATTCAAACAGCTGAAAATACAATCTTTTTGATAATGCAAAATATATTTCACAGCGGTTTAGATGGTACAATGATTCTCTACACTATACTTGCTTGTTTTGTCACAAAGTGAAATTAGGTGAACTATTAGAATGTTAGCAACCAGGAAATGGCAGAGCGATTTCTGCATAGTGCATCTTTAAAGCCAGTGACTTACACAAGTAGGTAAGTGCTTAGCAACAGTAGGTCAAATTACAAAAGCCATACAAAAAAAGAACAGAAGGTTATACTACATATATGACGTAGTGAACTTATTGTATTGTTTTCTGCAATGTGACCTAGAGGTTGACGTTCCTAAACTGCAAGACTGCATTGCTTTTCAATTCAATCTCCATGTCCGCTGTGGGCAGAACGAGCACACCACTGTAATCCACTGACTCCCACCTCTGGAGCAGTCAGGGTTTTGTGGCAGAGGGATAGATCCGCTAGGGCCACAGCTGCATAAACATCTCGTTTTTGAAATCGGAGCTAAGGAAGAAGGCCACTGAACAACAACAACAAACCTGTGAGGAAATAAGCAAACTCAAACAATGAATTCAAGAGCACTAGCAGTAGACCTACAGTGGGGAAAAAAGGATTTAGTCAGCCACCAATTGTGCAAGTTCTCCCACTTAAAAAGATGAGAGAGGCCTGTAATTTTCATCATAGGTACACGTCAACTATGACAGACAAACTGAGAAAAAAATTCCAGAAAATCACATTGTAGCATTTTTTATGATTTTATTTGCAAATTATGGTGGAAAATATGTATTTGGTCAATAACAAAAGTTTCTCAATACTTTGTTATATACCCTTTGTTGGCAATGACACAGGTCAAACGTTTTCTGTAAGTCTTCACAAGGTTTTCACACACTGTTGCTGGTATTTTGGCCCATTCCTCCATGCAGATCTCCTCTAGAGCAGTGATGTTTTGGGGCTGTCGCTGGGCAACACGGACTTTCAACTCCCTCCAAAGATTTTCTATGGGGTTGAGATCTGGAGACTGGCTAGGCCACTCCAGGACCTTGAAATGCTTCTTACGAAGCCACTCCTTCGTTGCCCGGGCGGTGTGTTTGGGATCATTGTCATGCTGAAAGACCCAGCCACGTTTCATCTTCAATGTCCTTGCTGATGGAAGGAGGTTTTCACTCAAAATCTCACGATACATGGCCCCATTCATTCTTTCCTTTACACGGATCAGTCGTCCTGGTCCCTTTGCAGAAAAACAGCCCCAAAGCATGATGTTTCCACCCCCATGCTTCACAGTAGGTATGGTGCTCTTTGGATGCAACTCAGCATTCTTTGTCCTCCAAACACGACGAGTTGAGTTTTTACCAAAAAGTTCTTTTTTGGTTTCATCTGACCATATGACATTCTCCCAATCCTCTTCTGGATCATCCAAATGCACTCTAGCAAACTTCAGACGGGCCTGGACGTGTACTGGCTTAAGCAGGGGGACACGTCTGCTAAATGACTAAAATGTAAATGTAAATGTCTGGCACTGCAGGATTTGAGTCCCTGGCGGCGTAGTGTGTTACTGATGGTAGGCTTTGTTACTTTGGTCCCAGCTCTCTGCAGGTCATTCACTAGGTCCCCCCGTGTGGTTCTGGGATTTTTGCTCACCGTTCTTGTGATCATTTTGACCCCACGGGGTGAGATCTTGCGTGGAGCCCCAGATCGAGGGAGATTATCAGTGGTCTTGTATGTCTTCCATTTCCTAATAATTGCTCCCACAGTTGATTTCTTCAAACCAAGCTGCTTACCTATTGCAGATTCAGTCTTCCCAGCCTGGTGCAGGTCTACAATTTTGTTTCTGGTGTCCTTTGACAGCTATTTGGTCTTGGCCATAGTGGAGTTTGGAGTGTGACTGTTTGAGGTTGTGGACAGGTGTCTTTTATACTGATAACAAGTTAAAACAGGTGCCATTAATACAGGTAACGAGTGGAGGACAGAGGAGCCTCTTAAAGAAGAAGTTACAGGTCTGTGAGAGCCAGAAATCTTGCTTGTTTGTAGGTGACCAAATACTTATTTTCCACCATAATTTGCAAATAAATTCATAAAAAATCCTACAATGTGATTTTCTGGATTTTTTTTCCTCAATTTGTCTGTCATAGTTGACGTGTACCTATGATGAAAATTACAGGCCTCTCATCTTTTTAAGTGGGAGAACTTGCACAATTGGTGGCTGACTAAATACTTTCCCCCCCCACTGTATGCTATGCATTAATAATACATGAGTGGGGCTATAGATAGGCCTATTGTATGACTAAGTGAAATACCAAACACTACAGGGTAAGGAGTCATAAAATAACTTAGAAATAGACTGGTGGCTATGCACTCATCTATACTTTGAACTTGTTGTTGACATTAGGTTAGACGATAAAGGGACATGTAATCCAAGCTCTTTACTCATTCCTTATCAGAGCATATGAATGACTGTGCCTGACAGTTATGGCCAACATCTGTTATAATTGTTTGCTGATAAGAGACTTTCGCAAGACTACCAACCAATCATCATATGGCTATACAATGCACCCGTGAAATTACAGTTTACGCCATACACATTGATTATGCATTGTTGATTAAATATGTATTATGCATTGTTGATTAAATATGTATGTTGTTCGTTTTGGCACCATATCAGCTAACGTTACTTACCAAGCAGTGGGGATGTGTCAGGACATTTTCCAATGTCTTTGGTGATTGTAGTCATGTTGTCTACAGAAAAGTGGTTTGTTTCAAACGCTTCAGGTACTGTGTCCTTTGATGTAGTTTGGTCGTGCTTCGCTGTGTGTGCATGCTGATTTTGTGCAAACGCAAAACGAATATCTAACGACCTCACGTAAAAAATTAAAGTGACCGAAATATGGAAAAAACATAGAAGGACGACCAATTTGCATGTTCTATGGAGAACACTGAAATTCACTGTTGAATCCCGCATCATTAACTTGCTATGCTAAATTAGCTAGCTAGCTAACGTTATATGGATAAACAAATCTAAAGTAGGTAACGTTAGCAAGTTATTTCCTTGTTAACGTTACAAAATTACAACACCATACACAATTTCGACGGATTTCACTCTGTCAACTAGCTAGCTAATTTTCTACATGCTAGCTGATGGTAAAAGGGTTCATTTTCGCTCGAAACAACTTGAACTTCACGAAAAAGTTACCTATATCGTTGTACTTTCGTTGTATTCCGTCCAATAAAGAAGTTATCTTGTCGTGAAAGATTCCCTCAAGTTACTACTATCACAACTAACTGTCCCAAATTACTTCAACAAACGATTTAGATAACTAACTATCAAACGTTATCGCTAGCTAGTAGCTAACAGTACAGCAGCGAATAATTACAGCAGCAAGTCCGCGAGAAGGCAAGATTCTAAGAATAATCCGTTTCCCGTTGGCCAAATTGACTTCTGCTAAACTCAATTACACAAATATATCCGATGGTATTAATGCTAGTGTATTTAAAATATGAGCGTCCAGTATTAACGAAGTAACTTCAGAGTTGTACAATTTCGAAAAAAACAAAGTCACCCCTCTGACAGACATTTCCTTGTGGAGACCTAACAAAAGTTGGTTGCTGGTTCGAGTAGCATCTTCTTCTTCTTTAAAGTTTTATGGCAGACTAGATCTGTTGGTGTATTGCCGCCACCTACTGTACGGGGCGGTCGAGATAATACAAAATAAATAAATCAAACAACCATCATATAATACTCCTTCAGTCACATTCAAATCACATCCCTACACAGGCTCAAGGCTCAGGTGACTGTAAGGACGGAGCATTCATCGACAGGATTCCTTGTAATGCCTCAGCAGAAAAATCCCTGAGTCCAAAAAGACGCTCAGCCATTTTTCTCAGATTTCCTCTCCATTTGCAGTGTGCAGTTGATAACCAAAGTAATAAACGCTACAAAGTCGACCTTCTTAACATGCAACATGTCAGGATCCCTCTGTTGACAAGGAATATCATATTGTGTCTATACTCCTACTACCATTACTTCTTCAACTTCACTCCTTTCTTCCACTCTTCTCAATGCCTCCGGATAGGAGACATTCTGGACAGCCCTTATTCTTGCCACCCAAGTCTCCTTCACCCTAACAGGACCCTTCAGAAATTCGGGTGCATGTTCACCACCACAATTACAGCATTTAGGCTCAGCTGGCATATAATACTCCTCCCCTCTACATACACTTTACACATGACCAAATCATTTAAATGTATCAAACTGCATGGCTTTGGGCATGAAGGCTCTCACCGGGAATCTCATATAACCCAAATACACGTGAGAAGGGAGAGACACTCCATCTACCATGCGGGTCAGTTGTTGTGCACCAACCGCTTGATCCAATTCTTCTAGTGCCATCCCAGGGATAACACCCTTGATAGGCGCCCTGCTTCGAAGCTCCACACACGACACGTTCCAATTCGACATCTTCTTGAGGCGCAGAGCACGCTCCTTCTGTTCCATTGAAACACACAAAAACGAAATAAACCCACTTCTTGTTATTCTCATTGATGGCACCTCATCCAACACATCCACAATTTTTATAGAGACTTCAAACGGATCTCCCTGGTAACAACATCGATCCAATACCCTTATTCCAACCAAAAAAGACTCAGAACTAGGTTTGGATTGACTAGTTTCCACTACCACTTTACTTCTCTTATTGCCCTATTTGTTCGCCACTGTAATCCAATTATTCTCACTCTAATCTCCATTCGACACGTCATCTGATTCAAACAGAACATCCGCTTCCGCCATTTTCCCACCGCCACTCCTCAAGTGGCGGTGCTTCTGCTTCTGCTTCTGCTTCTGCTTCTGCTTCTTCGTCGGTATCATGGCGTTCGCACGTTGTGTTTGTGCATGCTGCCACCTACTGTGCGGTAGTGTGTGTTCAATCACGTTACATTTTGTGATACAAAAAGGGGGAAAAGGAAAAAATTGCACCTCCAACTAACATCTATATACCACTATTACATACCACCAACTAACATCTATATACCACTATTACATACCACCAACTAACATCTATATACCACAATTACATACCACCAAATAACATCTATATACCACTATTACATACCACCAACTAACATCTATATACCACTATTACATACCACCAAATAACATCTATATACCACTATTACATACCACCAACTAACATCTATATACCACTATTACATACCACCAACTAACATCTATATACCACTATTACATACCACCAACTAACCCTACATCTATATACCAATATTACATACCACCAACTAACCCTACATCTATATAGCACTATTACATACCACCAACTAACCCTACATCTCTATACCACTATTATATACCACCAACTAACATCTATATACCACTATTACATACCACCAACTAACCCTACACCTATATACCACTATTACATACCACCAACTAACCCTACACCTATATACCACTATTACAAACCACCAACAAACCCTACATTTAAATACCACTATTTCATAAAAATAAAAATCACCACCCCATTCCACTACTTTGACCCTAACTGATCCTACACCAGGCCGAGGGCCAGGGAGGACGGGACTCTTTTGTTCAACACACCTTGTAACCCCCTTGCAGTAAAACCTAGTACACCCAAGTACCTCTCTGCAGCTGCCACCACAACATCTATTTTCTGTGATTTACATTCCATTTCTTCAGTACAGTTGATTACCATGGCAATGAATGCTAAGAAGCCAACCTTACTGAAGCACAAATTCATATCACTCTGTATTGGCCTAGGCCTACTATTCACCCTTGACCCATCATAAAAATAAAGTATGAAAATGTATGGACTCAAGAAGAAGCAAATTAAGGTCCTGGAGTGGCCTAGCCAGTCTCCAGACCTTAATCCCATAGAAAATCTGTGGAGGGAGCTGAAGGTTCGAGTTGCCAAACGTCAGCCTCGAAACCTTAATGACTTGGAGAAGATCTGCAAAGAGGAGTGGGACAAAATCCCTCCTGAGATGTGTGCAAACCTGGTGGCCAACTACAAGAAACATCTGACCTCTGTGATTGCCAACAAGGGTTTTGCCACCAAGTACTAAGTCATGTTTTGCAGAGGGGTCAAATACTTATTTCCCTCATTAAAATGCAAATCAATTTATAACATTTTTGACATGCGTTTTTTGGATTTTTTGGTTGTTATTCTACATTTACATTTACATTTTAGTCATTTAGCAGACGCTCTTATCCAGAGCGACTTACAGGAGCAATTAGGGTTAAGTGCCTTGCTCAAGGGCACATTTACGTCATTTAGCAGACGCTCTTATCCAGAGCGACTACAAATTGGTGCATTCACCCTATAGCCAGTGGGGGGGGGGGGTAGAAGGATTACTTTATCCTATCCCAGGTGTTCCTTAAAGAGGTGGGGTTTCAAATGTCTCCGGAAGGTGGTGAGTGACTCCGCTGTCCTGGCGTCGTGAGGGAGCTTGTTCCACCATTGGGGTGCCAGAGCAGCGAACAGTTTTGACTGGGCTGAGCGGGAACTATGCTTCCGCAGAGGAAGGGGAGCCAGCAGGCCAGAGGTGGATGAACGCAATGCCCTCGTTTGGGTGTAGGGACTGATCAGAGCCTGAAGGTACGGAGGTGCCGTTCCCCTCACTGCTCCATAGGCAAGCACCATGGTCTTGTAACGGATGCGAGCTTCAACTGGAAGCCAGTGGAGTGTGCGGAGGAGGGGGGTGACGTGAGAGAACTTGGGAAGGTTGAACACCAGACGGGCTGCGGCATTCTGGATGAGTTGTAGGGGTTTAATGGCACAGGCAGGGAGCCCAGCCAACAGCGAGTTGCAGTAATCCAGACGGGAGATGACAAGTGCCTGGATTAGGACCTGTGCCGCTTCCTGTGTAAGGCAGGGTCGTACTCTCCGAATGTTGTAGAGCATGAACCTGCAGGATCGGGTCACCGCCTTGATGTTAGCGGAGAACGACAGGGTGTTGTCCAGGGTCACGCCAAGGCTCTTCGCACTCTGGGAGGAGGACACAACGGAGTTGTCAACCGTGATGGCGAGATCATGGAACGGGCAGTCCTTCCCCGGGAGGAAGAGCAGCTCCGTCTTGCCAGGGTTCAGCTTGAGGTGGTGATCCGTCATCCATACTGATATGTCGGCCAGACATGCAGAGATGCGATTCGCTGTTCAAATAAACCTACCATTAAAATTATAGACTGATCATGTCTTTGTCAGTGGGCAAACGTACAAAATCAGCAAGGGATCAAATACTTTTTTCCCTCACTGTAGTTCACTGACATCATGATTTGACCTCTTATTTTTCAGAGTTCCCAGTTGTCTTGAAAGCACCATTAGCCCTCTGAAGAAGAGTGTGTGCATGTAGTTAGATGACATCTAAATAAGTCTGTTTGTAATTGTTACTGGTTGGGTTGATATCTCTTCACCCTTTGACTGACTGAAGTTGGTCTATCTTTACTTTATCTTTTCTCTGTTTGACAGAAGGAAATAAAATACAACTATGATATTCAATTGTCAGTGTAAAAGAATAACAAAATATGGTAGGAAATATTAAAAACCCAGTGCAGTCAAAATTCCATTGAGGCAGTGTCTCCATGTCAAATATAACGCACGAGCGCAGACGGCGATAAAATGATCAAATCCATTGACTTAAAAAATATATATATTATCACTTTTGTATTGAACACAATAAAAAAAGGAAATAAACTTAACATAGACAGGGGTATTACAAGTCAAAAGAACATTTACATTTGTCATAAAGTATTTTGGTACTTAATGCTTTTTTGTTTTTACATTTACTAATGATTTTTATTTATTTATTTTTTATTTCACCTTTATTTAACCAGGTAAGCCAGTTGAGAACAAGTTCTCATTTACAACTGTGACCTGGCCAAGATAAAGCAAAGCAGTGCGATAAAAACAACAACACAGAGTTACAGATGGGGTAAACAAAACATAAAGTCAAAAATACGACAGAAAATATATATACAGTGTGTGCGAATGTAGTAAGTTATGGAGGTAAGTCAATAAATAGGCCATAGTGCAAAATAGTTACAATTTCGCATTAACACTGGAATGATAGATGTGCAAAAGATGAAGTGCAAATAGGGATAATGGGGTGCAAATTAGCAAAATAAATAACAATATGGGGATGAGGTAGTTGGGTGGGCTAATTTCAGAATGGCTGTATACAGGTGCAGTGATCGGTAAGCTGCTCTGACAACTGATTCTTAAAGTTAGTGAGGGAGATAAGATTCTCCAGCTTCAGAGATTTTTGCAGTTCGCTCCAGTCATTGGCAGCAGAGAACTGGAAGGAATGGCGGCCAAAGGAGGTGTTGGCTTTGGGGATGACCAGTGAGATATACCTGCTGGAGCGCAGACTACGGGTGGGTGTTGCTATGGTGACGAGTGAGCTAAGATAAGACGGGGATTTGCCTAGCAGTGATTTATAGATCACCTGGAGCCAGTGGGTTTGGCGACGAATATGTAGTGAGGGCCAGCCAACAAGAGCGTACAGGTCACAATGGAGGGTAGTATATGGGGCTTTGGTGACAAAACGGATGGCACTGTGATAGACTACATCCAATTTGCTGAGTAGAGTGTTGGAGGCTATTTTGTAAATGACATCGCCGAAGTCAAGGATTGGTAGGATAGTCAGTTTTACGAGGGCATGTTTGGCAGCATGAGTGAAGGAGGCTTTGTTGAGAAATAGGAAGCCGATTCTAGATTTCACTGTGGATTGGAGATGCTTAATGTGAGTCTGGAAGGAGAGTTTACAGTCTAACCAGACACCTAGGTATTTGTAGTTGTCCACATACAGTGGGGAAAAAAAGTATTTAGTCAGCCACCAATTGTGCAAGTTCTCCCACTTAAAAAGATGAGAGAGGCCTGTCATTTTCATCATAGGTACACGTCACCTATGACAGACCAAATGAGAATTTTTTTTCCAGAAAATCACATTGTAGGATTTTTTATGAATTTATTTGCAAATTATGGTGGAAAATAAGTATTTGGTCAATAACAAAAGTTTCTCAATACTTTGTTATATACCCTTTGTTGGCAATGACACAGGTCAAACGTTTTCTGTAAGTCTTCACAAGGTTTTCACACACTGTTGCTGGTATTTTGGCCCATTCCTCCATGCAGATCTCCTCTAGAGCAGTGATGTTTTGGGGCTGTCGCTGGGCAACACAGACTTTCAACTCCCTCCAAAGATTTTCTATGGGGTTGAGATCTGGAGACTGGCTAGGCCACTCCAGGACCTTGAAATGCTTCTTACGAAGCCACTCCTTCATTGCCCGGGCGGTGTGTTTGGGATCATTGTCATGCTGAACGACCCAGCCACGTTTCATCTTCAATGCCCTTGCTGATGGAAGGAGGTTTTCACTCAAAATCTCACGATACATGGCCCCATTCATTCTTTCCTTTACACGGATCAGTCGTCCTGGTCCCTTTGCAGAAAAACAGCCCCAAAGCATGATGTTTCCACCCCCATGCTTCACAGTAGGTATGGTGTTCTTTGGATGTAACTCAGCATTCTTTGTCCTCCAAACACGACGAGTTGAGTTTGTACCAAAAAGTAGTTTCATCTGACCATATGACATTCTCTCAATCCTCTTCTGGATCATCCAAATGCACTCTAGCAAACTCTAGCAAACTTCAGACGGGCCTGGACATGTACTGGCTTAAGCAGGGGGACACGTCTGGCACTGCAGGATTTGAGTCCCTGGCGGCGTAGTGTGTTACTGATGGTAGGCTTTGTTACTTTGGTCCCAGCTCTCTGCAGGTCATTCACTAGGTCCCCCCGTGTGGTTCTGGGATTTTTGCTCACCGTTCTTGTGATCATTTTGACCCCATGGGGTGAGATCTTGCGTGGAGCCCCAGATCGAGGGAGATTATCAGTGGTCTTGTATGTCTTCCATTTCCTAATAATTGCTCCCACAGTTGATTTCATCAAACCAAGCTGCCTACCTATTGCAGATGCAGTCTTCCCAGCCTGGTGCAGGTCTACAATTTTGTTTCTGGTGTCCTTTGACAGCTCTTTGGTCTTGGCCATAGTGGAGTTTGGAGTGTGACTGTTTGAGGTTGTGGACAGGTGTCTTTTATACTGATAACAAGTTCAAACAGGTGCCATTAATACAGGTAACGAGTGGAGGACAGAGGAGCCTCTTAAAGAAGAAGTTACAGGTCTGTGAGAGCCAGAAATCTTGCTTGCTTGTAGGTGACCAAATACTTATTTTCCACCATCATTTGCAAATAAATTCATTGATAATCCTACAATGTGATTTTCTGGATTTTTTTTCTTCTCAATTTGTCTGTCATAGTTGACGTGTACCTATGATGAAAATTACAGGCCTCTCTCATCTTTTTAAGTGGGAGAACTTGCACAATTGGTGGCTGACTAAATACTTTTTTTCCCCACTGTACTCTAGGTCAGACCCGCCGAGAGTAGTGATTCTAGTCGGGTGGGCGGGTGCATTTAGTTTTACTAGTGTTTAAGAGCAGTTGGAGGCTACGGAAGGAGTGTTGTATGGCGTTGAAGCTCGTTTGGAGGTTTGTTAACACAGTGTCCAATGAAGGGCCAGATGTATACAAAATGGTGTCGTCCGCATAGAGGTGGATCCGAGCGTCACCAGCAGCAAGAGCGACATCATTGATATACACAGAGAATAGAGTGTTGTAGAAACATTTGACTAAGAGATAATCAACTCAAAACGAAATATCTCTCAAGACACAGGAGCCTGTGAATTCAAGAATTAGACTTTATTGCGCAACAAAGCCAGAGTTTGCTCCATGAAGCAACTGGCTCTCCTTGGCTCAAATATCTCCTTTTATACAAATACAAGTGCATAGTCATCCTTTACATAGCATATACAGTTACTACCCTTAGGGTAATTGATTAACTTCTTTCATGGCCACGCCACCCTTATCTTTCAACGTCTAGATGTCACATGTTGTTTTTCTCCAAAAAGGCTATGTGAACTTTTCCATATGACCTCTTCCTCTTATCTCATTATATTGGTGGCAGACCCTTTCTCAAAAACAATACACATACATACATTAAGGCATGGCTACACACTGTATTGGCTATTCTGCTTATTTAAACATACATCTGGATTATAGAATGTCAATCATGTTTACTATATTTTACTTTTGAAATTTCCCAACATTTGCCTTAATGACACATAAAATATTACCATATAATTCCCCCCTTTGGGACATTCCAACAATGTCCCAAATAATACAAAGATTAATTTTAAAATGAATGTAAGCATGCAAATTTACTTAGTCTTAGCCTTGCCATATGTGGTTTCATTTTACAAGCATATATTTAAACCAATCTATCTTCCTCATTACTTGACCCATCCTGATGAGGACCCATAGCCCAGTCAGGTATTGGATATAAGTCTGCAAGGTTTTCGTCTATATTAACCTCCTCATTTTCCTGTTGGGCTTTGTAACCATGGCAGGCCCATCCACCCCCAGGAACAACTCCATACAGACATTCAGGATTCCCAAAAGGACAGTCCATTGGTCCTCCTTTAACATTACAAGATTTCCCATATTTATTAACATACTGTCCTGGAGCTCCCTGAACTGGGTGTATTTCTTTGGCTGAACTAGTAACAATTGTCTGTACAGTCATTTGTTTTACTGTGGTTTGAATCAAAAGTGATTTTAACAGAGGTAGTATACAACAAAACACTACTCCCATTACTACAAGTGATATTCCTATCATTATTGCCATTTTTGTAAACATTGCACCCCATTTTCCCAAAGTTAATTCCATCCAGTCCCAAACATGAACATCATACCCAGCATTATCCTTAACCTCTTTTCGTAGTCCCTTGAGTTTAGTCATTGCTTCAGTGAAAGAACCATCCGGGGCAGTATTATTGGGGATAAAAGTACAACATTCATCTCCAAACATAACACAAACTCCACCTTTTTCCGCTAATAGCCAGTTTAGAGCCTGCCTATTCTGCCATGCCATTCTACTGGTAGCCTGTACTTGCTCTCCTAAAGCTGATAATGCAGAGTCTGTGTAATTAATAAACCTTTGTTGATTATAATAAATATAATTGATCCATTCTAGGTTTTTGTTGGTTGTAATCCAGACAAATATTGATTCAAATCCTGCTTTAATTTCATCTCTTGCCTTATATTCATTTGGAATTCCTCTGGGTTGACCTATTGCATCCAAATATACACTGGGGTCATGTTCATATGATCTTTTTACCCTTTTATTATTATTCTGTGCATCCCTATTTGTTGATTGGTCTACCTCCCACTCTGATATAACCACCTCCTGAAGCATTTGTACTCTAGCACATACTCCCTTCCATCCTTTAAGCAAAGTAGCTCTAATCCTTTGTCCTCCACATACCCAAAAGAAATCTGCCACTGCCACCGATTGATCCTCATAAGGAGAAATCAATGGCATTGCCAGTGTTTGCTTCTCACATTCCCCAGGATCACCCGGCCCTCCATTTGTAGCTATTACCCCAGTACTTGATCCTGCTGCCTGATAAACTGCTCTGTAGGGGGTATCTGCATTCCAGGACGTATCATTATTTAGGTGCCATGTGGTCTCACACTTTCCCTTAAATTTTCCCAAATCGTGCTCCCCATCTGTTTTATTGTAGCATTCATAATTTAGATTATAGTCTATACGGTATTTTTCCGGTGCTTCCATTTTTCTGGGCTCTATTCTGATATCTAATTTTTTACACCACTCTCCCCATCCTGTTTGATTATAGAATCTGTAATGATAGGGATTTCCCAAAAATGATAAACATTCTGCAGGACAGTAGGGCCTTTCTCCTCTTTTAAGATGACAGTAGCTTCGTTGGAAGTTAGCACAGTCCTTGTAACTGTGTGGACTTGGTATTACTATCAATTCTTTTAATGGAGAAGGAGCACATACCAAACAATTTGTTTTTCTATTAATTATTTTAGCTGAATATTGTGCCCATTTGTACCAATCATTCTGCATTGCTCCCTCCCATAGCCTTTCTATTTTTTGTGATGCTATTATTACTTTCGGTATTACTGTTGGGACTGAGATAGATTGTCTATTTTCCTGACTTCCCCAGTTTGTTAAAGAATCCCATACATTTTGAAAAAACCCATTTGTATCTATCTTTTCTAATCCTGTCTTTGTTAGTTCAACTGCTATAGTACTTAGTGGTCCTTGGGTAGTGGTCATAGTTACCTTAACTATTTCAGGTTCTTCCTCCTGTCTAGATTGGTGTTTGGAAATAGGATCAATGTCCATTGTTGTTATACTATTTCCTTCTAACCCTTTAACACTATCTATTTCCAATATGTACTTTGCATTATTTTCTTGAGTCAATTCCTTAAAGGTAATTTCCCAACTAATGTCTCCTTTGTTAACTTCTATTTGACAGCCATATTCATCCCAGATTGCTTCTCCTCTTGTATGATGTTTTGCCCACCCACAAAGTGATTCCTCCGGCAGAGGTTTTATCCTACGTATTGAAAAGGATCTTTGAGTTTCTTCAACTGTCAGTACTTGCGCTGGAATAGAAATACTAGTTCGAGCTATCCCCAATGGTACATGTTTTTTTATTCTATTCTTCAATCTAACTTTAGGGGCCAATTTCTTAAGCACTGATGGAATCATGAGATGCCTAGCTTGTTTTATATCCATTATTTTTCCATGTCTATTTACTTTTGGCTCAACTTCTACACAATGATTTTTTAGACATTTTATTCTAAACATTACATATCCCTCAATCTGACATTTCCCCAATCTAGGCCATCCTGTATACGACACTTGTTCTTTGTTTACAACAGCAATTCTTCCTGGCTCAGTAAGACTATCTCTAGAATATTGTATAGTAGTAGGCAGACCCACCACCATCTCTCCTAGGTTAACTGCTATTACCGTTAGAGCAATTCCACAGTTCTTAAATTGTCGGAGATCATGTGAGGGCAGAGAAGTCAATTGTGGGAAAGTCTCTTTCCTCAACAGCAGAGAAGTCTCTTCCTTTAATGGTAGAAAGATTGCTTCTTCCTCCTTCTCCTGTTGTCCCTCCACTCCCTGGGTGTCTGCTTGTGTTTGGGGGATCTGCCATGGCAGGCATCCTATCAGCAGTATTCCCCACATCATCAGGCCCCACCTCCAGACTCTCCGGATTTTCAGGTGGGAGTGCCTGTTCTCCTTCAACGTTGGCACTTGGACTCGTGCATGCTTCTTCTTCTTGGACTCCATCTGGTGCCTCGACATCCTCCTCTTCCCCATGGCTCGCCGATGGCAGACTGGTTCTCTTCGGGACCCTGGTGCAGTGGTTTAGATGGTACCACGTCGTACTTCCTTCCACCTGTACTGCTGTGGGCGTCGCTCGGATCACCGTATATGGTCCTTCTCTCCTGGGCTCGTTCCACTTCCTACGAAACACTCGGATGTAGACTTGATCTCCTGGAATCACCGGTCCTGGCTCCTCTGGTCCAGGTTCCGGTTCTCGCCCTTTTTCCTGGAGATAGATAACTTTATGTATAGCAGTTAGTTGTCTTACATATGCTTTAAGTTCCATCTCTAATTGTTCCAATGAGGGTCCTTTGTAGGGCCCTCTTAGACCTGGCACTGGCATGGGTCGACCCGTAAGCATTTCATGCGGGGTTAGATGCGTATTTCTGTTAGTTTGCATGCGATAACTCATCAATGCTAGTGGTAGTGCATCCACCCAATTGAGTTTTGCACTAGCACAGATTTTATTCAGTTTAGCCTTGAGGGTGCCATTAATTCTCTCAACCATCCCCTGAGATTGCGGATGATACACACACCCTAATCTTTGCTTAATCCTTAGCTGCTGTAATACTTGCTTCACTGTTTTCTGAATAAACGCTGATCCATTGTCCGAACTGATTTCCGTTGGTATTCCGAATCTGGGTATTACTTCTCTGGTTAGAAATTTGATTACTGTTCCTGATCCTAGATCTGCTGAGGGTACCGCTTCTACCCATCTACTGAATCTATCTATGATCACTAGCATGTACCTTTTGCCATTCACCTTTTTTATCATATCTACATAGTCCATGACTAAATGTCGAAATGGCCCTTCAGGAACCGGTATGTGCCCTATAGGTGTTGTTATCCCTTTCCTTACATTGTTTTGTGCACACACCTCACATCTTGCTAATGCCTCATCTATTGTTGCCTGTAGGTATGGAGACCAGTATCCTTGTTTTTTTATTTTCCTTACTATTTCCCCCCTTGCGCAATGGTCAAAACCATGCGCATCAGTTATCAGTAAGTTGAGCAACACAATGGGTGCTACTATGGTACCTTCATGTGACCTCCATAATCCCTTCACATCTTTGGTGGCCCCTCTTTTGTGCCACATAGTCTGTTCATAAGGTCCTGCTCTTTCCTGCATCCTTATTATATCGTCTGGCTGTGGCATGGATTCAATAATGACCATTGGTGCTGTTAACACTGGGACGGTGCATCTAGATGCCTTTCTTGCAGCTTCATCAGCTGCATTGTTTCCTTTAGTTATAAATCCTTTTCCTTTTCTATGCGCCTGACATTTCACTATCGCCAATTTAGTGGGATACATTAACGCCATCATTAATTCCACAATCTGCTCGTGGTGTTGTATGGGTGTACCATCGCTTTTCTTGAACCCTCGCTGCTTCCAGACTGCCCCAAATAGATGACACACCCCATGTGCATATGCTGAATCAGTATAGATATTAACAGTTTTTCGTTTCCCTAGGATGCAAGCTGCAGTGAGTGCTTTTAGTTCAGCCAACTGGGCTGAGCATGGCTGTGGACAGCACTCTGCTATCACCTCTTTGAAACTTTCTCCTTGTTTTTGCACTACTGCATAGCCTGCATGATTTCCCACATGATCTTTATAACAGGATCCATCAACAAAATACTCTTCTATGCACTCTTCCCCCAGGCTGGACAACGGGGTTGACTCTAAGTCTGGCCTTAGTCGAGTAAATGTCAATGAATCTGCCACACAGTCATGTGCTTGCCCCTCAAACTCTAAGGGGATTCTTTCAGCTGGGTTTACTGTACTGCATCGTTTAATGGAAACATCTGGATAGGTCAATAGAGTCAAGTATTCCAAAGTTCTAGCATTGGTAAGGACAAACTTCCCTTGTTCTATTAGTTCCACTATTTTATGGTGTGTATATATTATTACCGGGTATCCCATAGTAATTGTGGACGCTTTGTCATATGCATATTGTAATGCCGCTAGACCTTGATAACAGGGTGGATATCCCTGGGCAACAGAATCTAGTTTAGAACTATAATACGCAATAGGTTGTTTTCGTCTTCCACTGCATGTCTCTTGCATAAGTACCGCTGTTGCATACCTATCACATCTATTTGCCACATACAACAAGAATGGTTTTGTGTAATCTGGGGCTGCTAGAGCCGGAGCTGACTGTATTTCCTTCTTTATTGTTTCGAACGCAGTCAATGCGTCAATGTTCCATTCCAGGCTTGCTCTAAGGTCTAGTTGTCCTGATTCTTTCATGATTTCTCGTAGAGGAGCAGTTTTAACTGCATACTCCTCTATCCAGTCTGAGCTGAATCCAGTCATCCCTAAGAACGTCATCATCTGAGCAACTGTTTGAGGTAGTGGTGCCTTGCTGATTCCTTCCAATTGTCCTGGTGCTATTGCCTTTGTTCCATGTGCAATTGTTCTTCCTAGATATTCAACTTGGGATTGGCAATACTGAAGTTTCTTTTTTGACACCTTGTGTCCTCCTTCTGCCAGTCGCTTTAAAACCTTTATAGAATCAGCATGGCATTGTTCTAAGGAGGTAGCGCAGATCAACAGGTCATCCACGTACTGGATCAATGTTCCTTCAAGTATTAGATCTTCTAGATCTACTCTTAACACCCGATTGAACAAATGAGGCGAATGCTTAAATCCCTGTGGAGTTCTAGTATACGTAAGTTGTTTACCCTTGTAGGTAAATGCAAACAAGTGTCTGCATTCTTCTGCCAGGGGCACACTAAAAAATGCTCCACATAAGTCAATCACTGTGAAGTACTTTGCTTCTGGGGGAACATTGGTGAGTAGCGTATGAGGGTTTGGAACATCAGCAGGCCAATCTTGTACTATTTCATTTATGGCCCTTAAATCATGTACCAGCCTCCACGTTTTCCCATCTGCTTTAAGGACCGGCAACAAAGGTGTATTACAACAACTTTGTGTTTCTATTAGTACTCCTGCTTTTATCAGTCCTTCAATTGTGTCACTGATGCCCTCTTCTGCTTCAGGTTTCATATGGTATTGCGCCCTCCAAGGGGGCTTAACATGTGGCTTTGTTTTGACAAACACAGGACTTGCTGATTTTACCAATCCAACATCTGTATCATGTTGTGACCATACCTCCTGAGGTATGTTTTTCTCCATTTCCTGTTTTAGCTTGTCCTCCAATTCTGTCACCACCCCTAGCTGTGTTAGCTGTTGGGATGTAACTTCCACTGCCCTGGGGTCCCCAGTCATTATTGTAGTATGGTGTATCTTGATTAAGGCTTTATCTTCCGAGTGATAAATCAGTGGATTTTCTGTTTTGTTCCATTGAATTGTTTTTGCTCGCATCATCATGGTGCCCAAATCCTTAGCCTCCATTCCCTTGTTCACCAGCAAGGTAATGTGTGGGACAGCTTTAGAAACATTATACCATTTTGCCACAAAGTCTGAGCCATCCATGTCCGTCACCTCCATTGCTGCTCCTTGATTTCCTATAATTATGTACTGAGACATTATAGGTACTGATTTCCCATTTGTATTTAACAACCACAGTTGCTCTAAAAGATCATCACGATAGGGATCATATTGCATGGTGCAGTGAAATTCTGACTTTCCTCTTTCCGCTTCTGGTATCTGAGCCTGAATAAACCTACCCCATTTCTTTACTACTCTATCTACTTCTGTCTCAATATCCCCTAACCAATAGACATTGGCTGTATCCTGTTTCATTACCATTTGTAAGTTCAACCCTGCCCTTTCTATAATTACTCCTTCAGAGGAACATCGAATTTGTATACCCATTTTGCATAGGGCATCTCTTCCCAATAGATTGACAGGGGTGTGTTCTGATACAAGTATAGGGAGGGTTGCGGATTTGTCATCCGCTGTCAGGCGAACTGGAGCTGTCATTGGAATTAACTGCGTTTGTCCCGAGAATCCTATAGTTTTGGCATATTTGCCAGACATGGGGAGGTGAGAGGCATAATTTGGACTTACACAAGTATAAGTGGCTCCAGTATCGACCATCATTGGTGTGCCTCTGTTCTCTATTTGAACCTGCAGCATAGGTTCTTGATCAGCTTGTGTAGTTAGTACTGTAAACTGACCCTCCCCGGTAGGATTCTCTGGGCACCCCTAGTACCCCTGATTAGGCCCAGCCCATGGATTCACAGGACCTTGGATTTGTTGCTGATTTTGTTGCCAGCCGTCAGGTTGCTTCCAATTATTTTGGTTTTTGTTCCCCTGTTGTTGCCAGGGTTTTGTGGGGCAGTTTTGTCTGATATGCCCTTGCTGCTGGCATCCCCAGCAAATTCCAGGTTGCCCTTGTGGGCCCTGATTTCCTCCTTTTTGATTATTTTGCTGAAATTTTTGTTGTTTATTGTTATTATTCCATTGCCGGGGTTGTTGTGCATACACATTCACTACTGGTACTGTGGGTTGTACTTGGGCCTGTGGCGCGGGAGGCAGATATGGCCCTCCTGGAGTAACTGCAGCCATCATTCCTGTTTCATTCGCAGGTGCTGCTACTGGGGCCTGGATTTTCTTCTTCCCTCTGTTTGTCAGTTCTTCCAATTGGAGTTGAGTCAGTTTCCTCTGAATGTCTCTCCCCTGCTCCATAAGTCTCTGTTCATCCTTTCTGTGTTTTTCTACTGCATGTATCACATGGTCACAGAATTCTTTGTGTGTCTTTGAGGTTAGTCCCACCACATCCTCCAGCCTGCTTCTTACAGATTGGGGCATTGCCTCTATTATGGAGTTTCGGAATAGAGTTGTCATCAGTGGGTCCCCTTCTGGGTCTCGTTCCGTTTCCAGTCTCCATCGTTTCATCTGTTCATGTAGATAGGCAGCTGGATTCTCAGTTTCTCCCAGTGTCCCCCCTTTCAGTGACTTGGGGTCAATTCTCGCCGGGTATTCCAGTCTTAGTGCTTGCCAGACTTCGGGGCGGTGTGAATCAAAGTCCATCCCATCTCCTTGTGGGTCACTCACTTCTCTACTCAGGTCACTGTTCCCCAGTATATCCTCCATCTTTGCCTTTCCAACCACCCTCGCCAACAGTGCCTTCAGATCCCCCACAGCCAGCAGTTTCCCCATGGTCTGTTCCTCAAAAATCCTAATCCATTTTCCCGCCCCATTATGCAAATCTGGCAGACGGGCAACCAATCCTTCCAGGTCCTGTGATCCCCACGGAGCATAGTGAGCCTGGCTACCTTTTATCAGAATTGGATATTGTCCCTTATATTTTTCAGGCCTTCTCAATGTTCTCCTATTGCGCAATCTTTCTTCTCTTACGCCTTGATTGCAATCTCCCCACATGTCAGCTGCTGCTCCCTCCTCCTCTAGCTCTCTGCCTGTATGCTGTCTTACCTCACTTTGCTCCCTTTTTTTTTTTTCTTTTTCTCTCAACAATCGTCTCATCCTGTCCATTTCTCTCTCTATTTGTTCGTTTGTTGCTTCAATTTCTGCCATTTCTTCATCTGAGAGTTCTCCATCATCTCTCTTCGTCATTTTCATTCTTCCCAATGCTTCCCTCAGTTCTCCATAGCAGTCCAATCTATTTGGCTTGATTTCTGCCCTTCGCTTGATTCCTTCTGTTTCCTTTGAGTCTTTTTCCATCCTTTGGGAGGATGCAAACAAAGGTCTTTCTTCTTCCATTTCTATTTCTCCTTTTATCGATACTACTCCGGACACCTGGGGATATTGTCCACCAACATATGGTGGGGGTCCCAGAGACCAATCTGCTTTCTTTTTGTTTGTTTTCTCATCATCTTTTTTCAACATGTTTCTGGCTTCTCGCATGTTCCTTAGCAATCCTTCTCCTTCCAGTTTGAACATGTTGAGTACTTCTTTTTCTCTTTCTTTTTTGACGCTTCTCTTCTTTCCTGTGTCTTTTGTTTTATGGTTCTTTATCAGTGTTTCCATTTCCTCACACACCGAGACATCAAATGTTCCTCCTTCTGGCCACTTAGTGCCCATTTTCCTGGTGCGTTTCTCCCATTTTTCAGATGTTTTCGCTATTTCTTCCTTGCCCAAGGGATACCTGGCACTCAGTATCTCTACCGCCGTTCTATTCATATTTATGGCCTATATTTTTTAACTTCCTTTTTAATCTATTTTAGTATTCCTCCTATTTATTTATTCTTATATTAGTATTGTTTTTATTGTTAGACTATTTGTGCTTCTTTGATTATTGTTTGGTTGGAACTTATTTATTATTCATGGGCATTTGACAGTCTCCTTATATCATAATAATATTTCCTGATGTCCACTTTTGTGTGGACACCTCATAAATCTTTCTCTTCCTAGTGCTTTTTCCTTAGCTTTAAATCACTCAGCTATATTCTTAATGTAATAATAAAATGACTTAACCTGATGTCCACTTTTCCTTTGTGTGGACAACTCATAAATCCTTCCCTTCCTAGTGTTCTTCCTTAGCTTTAAATCACTCAGCTATATTCTTTATGCAATAATAAAATGACCTAACCTGATGTCCACTTTTCCTTTGTGTGGACACCTCATAAATCTTTCTCTTCCTAGTGTTTTTCCTTAGCTTTAAATCACTCAGCTATATTCTTTATGCAATAATAAAACGACCTAACCTGATGTCCACTTTTCCTTTGTGTGGACACCTCATAAATCTTTCCCTTCCTAGTACAGAGATTTTCACACTCGCTTTCACTCTCACCCTCTCACTCTTTCACTCTCGGTGTGAGACCGGGTGCGTCCTTCCTACCAGGCCACACTCAAGTAGCGGTCCAGGAAAGGTGCGCAAACCTTTCTCCACCCAACACAGAGATTTTCACACTCGCTTTCACTCTCACTCTTTCACTCTTTCACTCTCGGTGTGAGACCGGGTGCGTCCTTCCTACCAGGCCACACTCAAGTAGCGGTCCAGGAAAGGTGCGCAAACCTTTCTCCACCCAACACAGAGATTTTCACACTCGCTTTCACTCTCACTCTTTCACTCTTTCACTCTCGGTGTGAGACCGGGTGCGTCCTTCCTACCAGGCCACACTCAAGTAGCGGTCCAGGAAAGGTGCGCAAACCTTTCTCCACCCAACACAGAGATTTTCACACGACCTCAAACACAGCTTCTCTCCTCAACACAGAAAATGAGCTGTTATCTGCAGGATTTTCTTATTATTCTCATTCATATAGATGAGCAGCCACCTGTGCCAAAATGAATCAGACAGTTGAATGACTCACAGCCACCAAAGTAAACCACTCACTCACATAAGATGAGCAGACCTAGTCTTGGTTAACACTTTATCAAAAAGTTTAAGCCCCTGTGACTATTTAACCTGTTCACCTACTCAGGATGACCTAACTTTTTTTCCTGATAGACCCTACATAATATTGACATCATCACAACACAGGATGATTCACTACTTACCCGTACAGACCTCTAACAAAGAATTTATCATCAGAGCGGTATCCGTAAGTAATCTTGTCTGTTCAGGCCAATGGAATGCTAATCATAGCCCCAAAGCGGTATCCACAAGATTTCTATTTATAGCCCCCTAAGTATTACATACCTGGACTTCACTACTACGCTTTTCTAAGCGACCTGTCAATTCTGCCCTAATTTTTCTGTTACACTTCCTCAACACAGAAAAAGAAGCGGTATTACCCAGGATTTCTGCCTACCTATGCAGTCCTCAAGACGATTAACGTCTAAAGCGGTATCTGCAGGACTTAATCTGTTATTGTCTGATCGCTCAACCAGCCGTACAACCACCCGTGTTGAAATGCCCCAGACAGAGCGATCAGCAAAATGAATCAAATGAATCGACCGAATCGAACAGACGCATCAGATGAGCAACCGAGTGACCCCGACGATTGAACGCACGAGTTGAGCAGTCGAATCAAACAGATCAATCAGACTGTCCAACTCAGCAACCCGAATGAGACAGATTAATCATCCAACCTGACCACAATCTATCAAATCTCAATGGATTAAACAGAATTTGTAGCAGGATGAACAATTGAATCAGATGTTTTGAAAAGAAAACGGTTCAGACGAACAACCGAGTGTCATTGACAAGTATAGGACGCGTCAAACCGTCGGTTTAGTCAAACAGATGCATTCATACTGACCAAATGATCAACTCAACCGAGACAGATAACCCACCCCACTCAACCACAATGACTGAACCACCCCAACCCAGGCAAACCTATTTATACTATTTTCTACTTATTGCAACCCTCGAGGCTTTTTTATAATTTAGCATGTATTTTAAATTCAAAAGCTCCCAGTGTCTAATTTTCTGGTTCTTATTTTTAGAGAGACCTACTAGGTTTTTCTGCAGATGTTGCCGAGCCCCAGATCGAACCACACAAACGTTATACTATATGAGTAAGAACTTGGCTTACCTCTTAAAAGCGGCCGCTTTTGTTTGTATGGTCCGTCCAAGCCGTTTCACAACCGCAGATGTACACCGTCTCTGATCCCTATTTTTAAACTCCTGGCAAGCTCGCCAATTATGTTGTAGAAACATTTGACTAAGAGATAATCAACTCAAAACGAAATATCTCTCAAGACACAGGAGCCTGTGAATTCAAGAATTAGACTTTATTGCGCAACAAAGCCAGAGTTTGCTCCATGAAGCAACTGGCTCTCCTTGGCTCAAATATCTCCTTTTATACAAATACAAGTGCATAGTCATCCTTTACATAGCATATACAGTTACTACCCTTAGGGTAATTGATTAACTTCTTTCATGGCCACGCCACCCTTATCTTTCAACGTCTAGATGTCACATGTTGTTTTTCTCCAAAAAGGCTATGTGAACTTTTCCATATGACCTCTTCCTCTTATCTCATTATATTGGTGGCAGACCCTTTCTCAAAAACAATACACATACATACATTAAGGCATGGCTACACACTGTATTGGCTATTCTGCTTATTTAAACATACATCTGGATTATAGAATGTCAATCATGTTTACTATATTTTACTTTTGAAATTTCCCAACATTTGCCTTAATGACACATAAAATATTACCATAAGAGTCGGCCCGAGATTGAACCCTGTGGCACCCCCATAGAGACTGCCAGAGGTCCAGACAACAGGCCCTCCGATTTGACACATTGAACTCTATCTGAGAAGTAGTTGGTGAACCAGGCGAGGCAGTCATTTGAGAAACCAAGGCTATTTAGTCTGCCAATAAGAATGCGGTGGTTGTTGCAGAGCTGGTGGCCGGGGTAGTGGTAGCCAGGTGGAAAGCATGGCCAGCCGTAGCTAAATGCTTGTTGAAATTCTGGATTATTGTAGATTTATCGGTGGTGACAGTGTTTCCTAGCCTCATTGCAGTGGGCAGTTGGGAGGAGGTGCTCTTATTCTCCATGGACTTTATAGTGTCCCAAAACTTTTTGGAGTTAGTGCTACAAGATGCACATTTCTGTTTGAAAAAGCTAGCCTTTGCTTTCCTAACTGATTGTGTATATTGGTTCCTGACTTCCCTGAAAAGTTGCATATCGTGGGGGCTGTTCGATGCTAATGCAGTACGCCACAGGAGCAGTCAAGTCTGAGGAGAACCAGGGGCTATATCTGTTCTTAGTTCTGATTTTTTTTTATGGGGCATGCTTATTTAAGATTGAGAGGAAAGCACTTTTAAAGAACAACCAGGCATCCTCTACTGACGGAATGAGGTCAATATCCATCCAGGATACCCGGGCCAGGTCAATTAGAAAGGCCTGCTCGTTAAAGTGTTTTAGGGAGCGTTTGACAGTGATAAGGGGTGGTCGTTTGACCGTGGACCCATTACGGACGCAGGCAATAAGGCAGTGATCGCTGAGATCCTGGTTGAAGACAGCGGAGGTGTATTTAGAGGGTAAATTTGTCAGGATGATATCTATGAGGGTGCCCATGTTTACAGATTTAGGGTTGTATCTGGTAGGTTCGTTGATAATTTGATTTGATTTCAACATAATGTTTCAGTTCTATCTTAAATAAATTAGAGGGGTTTGTTCTCTGCCCACTTAATCTTATGAATAAAGAATCTTTCAAGAAAATAAGAAAATTAACTATGACAATTTTATCGGGGTTCATATCAGTTGGGTGAAAGTAAAACAAAATATCAGAATCTTCCAAATAAACATTAAATGTGTTTTCTCCTATAACTTAAAGTATTCTAACTCAATCCATGTCACGCCCTGGCTCTGGGGACTCTAGTATGTTGAGCCAGGGTGTGAGTTTTCATTTGTTTTTCGTTTCTAGTTGTTGTATTTCTATGTTGGCCTGAATGGTTCTCAATCAGAGGCAACGAGTGTCAGCTGTTGCTGGTTGTCTCTGATTGGGAACCATATTTAGACAGCCTGTTTTCCCACAGTGGTTGTGGGATCTTGTTCCGTGTTGGTGTGTTTGTAACCAAGGATGTCACGTCATCGTTTTGTTGTTTTGTTCGTGTTATCAGTCTAATCAATAAAATATGTTCGCATTCAACGCTGCGCCTTGGTCCTCCTTCGACGATCGTGACAGAAGATCCCACCAAGACTGGACCAAGCAGCGTGTCCAGGAGCCATCGCCAGGGAGATCTCTAGCGGATCTCCTTCGCCTCCTCGACTGGGTCAAGCCGTGTGAGGAAGAGAGGGGCTTGACTTGGAAGCAGAAGGGCGAAAGGCTGGCGAGAGATATGGAGACCTGGTCCACGGGTAGGAGAGAAGCCCAGAAATTTTTTAGGGGGGACTCACGACGGGGCAGCAGGAGGCCGCGATGGAGCGGTCCAGCGGGTTTGCAGAGGAGGCCGCCAGGTTAAGGGGGCCACTGGTCACAGAGGAGAGGGAAAGTGTAGAGGCACGGCGAGAGGTACTGGGGTGTGTTACCAGTCCGGTCCGGCCCGTTCCTGATCCCTGCGTAGGGCCAGTGGTGTGTGTCCCCAGTACGGTCCGGCCTGTTCCTGCTCCCCGCACCAAGCCAATGGTGCGCGTCGCCAGCCCGGCCCGGCCTGTTCCTGCTCCCCGCACCAAGCCAATGGTGCGCGTCGCCAGCCCGGCCCGGCCTGTTCCTGCTCCCCGCACCAAGCCAATGGTGCGCGTCGCCAGCCCGGCCCGGCCTGTTCCTGCTCCCCGCACCAAGCCTATGGTGCGCGTCGCCGGCCTGTTCCTGCTCCCCGCACCAAGCCAATGGTGCGCGTCGCCAGCCCGGCCCGGCCTGTTCCTGCTCCCCGCACCAAGCCTATGGTGCGCGTCGCCAGCCCGGCCCGGCCCGTTCCTGCTCCCCGCACCAGGCCAATGGTGCGCGTCGCCAGTCCGGTCCGGCCCGCTCCTGCTCCCCGCACCAAGCCAATGGTGCGCGTCGCCAGTCCGGTCCGGCCCGCTCCTGCTCCCCGCACCAAGCCAATGGTGCGCGTCGCCAGCCCGGTCCGGCCCGCTCCTGCTCCCCGCATCAAGCCTATGGTGAGCGTCGCCAGCCCGGTCCGGCCCGTTCCTGCTCCCCACACCAGGCCAGTGGTGTGCGTCGTCAGTCCGGCACGGCCCGTGCCTGTTCCACCGGTGCCTGGTTCGGCACCGGTCAGCTGCTTCACGCCGGAGCTAGAGCAATCCACCAGTGGGCAGGCCAGCTCCGGCCAGCGGGGCCAGACCGGACCAGGGGTACTTTGGGGCGTTGGAGAGGGAGTGGGGATCAGGCCCGGAGCCGGATCCGCCGCCAAGGCGGAGTGCCCACCCGGTCCCTCCCCTGTGGTGTTTGGTTGGCGCGGCCGGAGTCCGCGCTTTTGGGGGGGGGTACTGTCACGCCCTGGCTCTGGGGACTCTAGTATGTTGAGCCAGGGTGTGAGTTTTCATTTGTTTTTCGTTTCTAGTTCTAGTTTTGTATTTCTATGTTGGCCTGAATGGTTCTCAATCAGAGGCAACGAGTGTCAGCTGTTGCTGGTTGTCTCTGATTGGGAACCATATTTAGACAGCCTGTTTTCCCACAGTGGTTGTGGGATCTTGTTCCGTGTTGGTGTGTTTGTAACCAAGGACGTCACGTCATCGTTTTGTTCGTGTTATCAGTCTAATCAATAAAATATGTTCGCATTCAACGCTGCGCCTTGGTCCTCCTTCGACGATCGTGACAATCCAAAAATCTGTCCATTGGTTTGTGATAAATTATGTACATGATAATTACATTTCTCTTGAATTTTGTGTTAGAAAACATTTGTGCTTTTTATCTGATGAATGAATAATTCATTCATGACCAAATGGTTTGTGTCAATAAATTTATTTTTACAGGCTCACTCCCCCAAGGCAACTACATATGCTTCTGGTGTAATTCATGACCTGGAGACCTTGAGTTGCTAATAACACTTTCATCAAGACAAAAAGATGTCTCTATTTTCAACAGACCCATGACTATACAGTTGCAAAGACCCAATTTCAAAAGTGAGGGCATGTGTACGCCTAGACTAGAGCCTGCTTCCCGGCATGGTCCAAAAGGCTTTGGCTCCAATAGACCAAAGTTAGTTTTTGTGCAGCAGTACACTGTGGACTTGAGAATGCAGTCTGTGTGGGTTGTTCTCATGTTATACTTTTTCTTTTGCATTTAGCTTGGTAGATCCTCTGACACATTCCCCAATACAGAGGTCACACAGAAGGATGGGTCATCCCATCCAGGTATTATATCATATTGGTATGGAAAGAATTCAATCAAACCTGCATTGCCAGATTTATGCAACAGCTCTTTCCACATGGTCAGTGTGGGCTATCCCCAGTATACCTGGTAATAAAACACTGAAATATGAAAATTAAGATCCTTACTTTTTTCTTGGCAAGACACTGATCAAATAACTACACATTCTGTATGTATATATTACACCTAATGTAAACAATGTTTCAGGACTGTTTTGGGGAAATAACCAGGCCAGCCAACCCAGGTATGGTGAATTAAATCATGAGACCCTTGTACTTTGACTTGTTAAATGTTCTTTATATTTAATTATAATGTTACATGTTTGTATTATTGGGATTCATATAGCAGTATACACTGTACAAATAGTCCCCCCCCCAGTGTAATAATACTATTTTTTCATAAGAGGAATACATTTTTTGCCAAAAACTTTTCAAAATGAAAATAACTCACATAATAAACATATTTATTAGAAGAACATACAACAAGACTGCTTCGTTTGACGAATTGGACATTGTGATTTGGAACGAAGACCCCTGGGCGGATGCCTTGTTCAAAACAACTGGGAACTCGGAAATCTCCGACTTGCGACTTCAGTACGTTCAAGACAACAGGGAACTAGGAAAAAAACGAGCTCCGATTGGGAAAAATTATTTTGAACGGTCATCCAACTCGGAATTCCAAGTAAGGGACTCCGGCCTCTTTCTAGAGCTCCGACTTTCCGACCTGAAAATCACTGAAGTCATGATTTGACCTCGTGTTTTCCCGAAGTTCCCAGGTGTCGTGAAAGCACCAAGAAACACCAAGCGTGTTTGAGCTGACGTCAGCCAGCCTTCCCTGCGAACAGACGGAGCCAGGGTGATGTGTAGGAATGTGCGGAAACTTCTTCCTTGAACAGTTTGTGTGCTAGTACTTCGATAATATTGACCGAATACCGACAAGGAGTGGATACATATATACGGTAAGTTGTATGTAACTAATTAATTAACATATTGTCTATTGTTTTGAATTTGTGAAACAAACTAACTTTGACGAACAGTTTTGAAAATGGAGGCAGTGTGGGGGTTGCTGAAAGGGAGAGGCGCTGTCCAGGGCTGATTTCAGCACGGAGATCAGGACCATGGCTAACACACGCTGTTCTAAACTTTCGAAGTGTTTACACGCCTAACTTTATTTATGATATATATATATTTAAATAAAACTAATAACATAAACATTATTTCTAAATTGTTAAAGATTCTACAAGTTAACTTTGTTTTGTTCGGAGTTTGCGTTTCCGCAAAACTAGTTTTCCGAGTCGTTTTGAGGGCCTTGCTGGACAGCGACATTCTCTGCCTCTGTCGTAGCAAGCTTACATAGCGATATGTGGAATACTATTGTTGGTAAAAGTTTGTTTTTAGCTACAATCTATCCATTTGTTAACGATATGAAATAATATTATTCTTCTCCATACCCTAACCAATACTGCAACTTTCCACTTTTATTGTTGAGGTCTAGTTCTAGGTCTAGTGCATAGGCTATAACTCAGAAATAGTATTTTTAGTCATATTGTATTCTTTTTTGATTATTTTTTGATTATTTTGATACCAGCATGTTACAAAGTATGTATACTCTACACAGTTTTGCGCTTAGAAAGTGAAGATATGTAAACACGTATTATTTCGATTTGTTGAAGTATTTAGTAATTATTACCATTTAGGTCTATATATTTTGTTTTGCATGGAGATCATACAACCCAGTGCACAATTGTATTTTTCTATTTCCACTTCTTATTTTCTCTTCATACTAGTTAGAATGTAGGACAGGCTACTGTAGTTGTTGGGCGCTGTCGACCAAGTTGGTGGTGCTGTTTCAAAATGGCCGAACACACATTTCTGTGCACGCAAACACAGGCCTAGGAGTCTATGGATTTTCCCAAAGCGCCGTGTTAAATAAAAATACATGAAGTATGCCCACAATGAAGTTATGAAACATACATTTTTAAGTGGTGGGATATTCTTGGTAGTTTTGTGTTAAATTTGTATATTTATTTATGGAAAATAACTTTTACTTTATTGCATTTTAAGTATGAAATAGTCTGGATAAATATCCTTTCTTACGAATGAAGAATACATACTACATTTTCATCTGTTATATAGTCACATACTGGTACATCGCATTGATATGCACAGCAGACCGCATGAAGACATAAGGAATCAATGAAGTGATGAAAGTGTACTGAAATTGTGTTGGTTTAGCATACTTTCCTTATCTAGTTTGACACTTGTATTGATGACAGTTGTGATTTCTTTCTTGGATGCACCATTCCTGGATTATCATAAAAACATCCTGCGCTCTCCGACCATGATATAAATACCAAATAACTGATTCAGAGAAGGAACAGTGACATGGTTGGTAGTTGCTTGGACAACTTGCAAGCCATATAATTTGAATGAGTTGGGACCAAGTGTATGTAACTTGAGTTGTCTGGTCTTTTGAAGGCCTGTTAAAACTCAAACTCTCTTTGACTACTACTACTACTACTACTAACTTTGTAGTTCTGAAAATGAAAACATATTTTAATTTAAGTTGCTTGTGGTCCTCTGTAGCTCAGCTGGTAGAGCATGGCGCTTGTAACGCCAAGGTAGTGGGTTCGATCCCCGGGACCACCCATACACAAAAATGTATGCACGCATGACTGTAAGTCGCTTTGGATAAAAGCGTCTGCTAAATAGCATATTATATTATATTATTATATTATGACCTCTGGTTCTGCTCTCCTCCCCCCCAGCATGGCTTCTCAGACGGTGTATCCAATGGGATTGGTCATGTTCTCCACCTCAGTTGGCATGCCCATGGTGGAGGATGCCCAGGGGTTGGCTGAGCTTCCACACAACGAGCTGCCGGCCCCGCAGCTGGTCATGCTCGCCAACGTAGCCTGTGAAAACCAAGCAGAAGGGAAGGAGATGATGGAGCTTCAAACCGTCGGCAGCTACTCCGATAGTGAAGACGAGAACATCATCAGATACAGTTACGATAGCCATGAGAGAGAGATGTGTATTGTAGACTACCCAGAGTCTCCACGGGCTGCCCTTACCCAGGTTGAGGAGATTGACGTGGAGGAAGAAGGGATTGACCTGTCCAAACCCTCTGACCAGCGCCCTTCTAGCCCTTCCACCCCTTCTACATCTCTGGGCATGATCATGGAGTCAGCTAAGAAGAAGAAACCCTTCTTCTGTAAACCCTGCAACTACCAGGCCCAGTGCGAGGAGGAGTTTGTAACCCACATCAAAATCCACAGCGCCAATAGGATGATCGTGGTGAAACGCATGGTGGGGGACAAGGCACGGGCAAAAGAGACGTTGGCGGGACCAGATCAAGAGGCGGAGAGCGGCGATGGCGGGGCCAACAACAAAGGGCTGATCCGCTGTGAGCGCTGCGGCTACAACACCAACCGCTACGACCATTACATGGCTCACCTCAAGCACCACGAGAAGGAGGGCGACGACCAGAGGGTCTACAAATGCACCATCTGCACATATACCACCGTCAGCCAGTACCACTGGAAAAAGCACCTCAGGAACCATTTCCCCAGTAAGCTCTTCACCTGCAACCAGTGCTGCTATTTCTCGGACCGTAAGAACAACTATGTGCAGCATATCCGCACTCACACAGGTATGTCAAATATAACCTTTTCACTCCAAGTATGCACTTAATGGTGAAAGTATGAGTTTTTTTTAACAGTATAGCTAACTCTGTTTTTGCTATTCTAGGGGAGCGTCCCTTTCGATGTCCATACTGTGAGTACTCAAGCTCCCAGAAGACCCATCTTACCAGGCATATGAGAACACACTCAGGTGAGTGTCTAACACAGGCTACATGACATCTTTCTAGTATGAGACAGTAATTAGACAAATATGATTGATTGTGCATAGATATAGGTCTCTGTTTTGGTTTCCTCTCATAGTCAACTTTTTCTCCTTTGTTGCATTCGCTGGAGCAGATGGTTTTGGATAAGAACGGTAAAGTGGTTTGCGATACGTGCTGTGAGATGCTAAGTGTTCGACCTGTAATTGTTGCTTGTCTCCGTATTGTGGTCCGTCTTCCCTGCATGAAATGTGTGCCAGTGTTCCCATTGATGTTAACAGCAGTTAAAATGTCTCTAAACTGACCATTTTCCACATTGCTTTTCTTGGCAGGTGAAAGGCCTTTCAAATGTGACCGCTGCAACTACCTGGCTGCCAATCAGCATGAGGTGACACGCCATTCCAGACAGGTTCACAATGGACCCAAGCCCCTGTGCTGCCCCCACTGCCCATACAAGACGGCTGACCGCAGCAACTACAAAAAGCATGTGGAGCTCCACCTCAACCCGCGTCAGTTCCTTTGCCCTGTCTGCAAGTATGCCGCTTCCAAGAAGTGTAACCTACAATATCACATCAAGTCTAGACACCCTGGCTGCCCACAGATCGCAATGGATGTGTCAAAGGTCAAGCTGCGTGTCAAGAAACCAGATTCTGATGAATTCACTGATGAGTACACCATGGTGAATGGAATAGCAAAGTTTGAGCTGTCAGCAATTGATGATGATGCCGAGGAGGGACCAGAGATCTCTGGAGCTGATAAACAATCAAGCCCTATCAATCTCTCGACCAAGAGAAGCATTCCTAGCCCTGTACAAGCTGCAGAAAGTGTATCAATGTACAAGACCCCCAAGAAATGTGACAACTCTCCTGTCAAAGAGACCAAGAAGAGCAGCAAACCTAGCCGTGTTCAAGCAGTAGAAAGCATGGCAACGGACAAGACCCCCAAGAAATGTGACGTCTCCCCTGTCAAAGAGACACCTAAAAAGGCAAAGGAGAAGGCAGAGAAAAAGGTAACACTGAAACGCAAGAGTACAGAGATGGGCAGTGAGAATACAAAGCAGAATGTTACCCTGAAGGAGAGCGGGAAGGAGACAGCAGCTGCGGTTGAAATAGCAGGTAATAAAGTTAAGAGAAGTCCCAAAAAACAGATGACAGGGAAAACAAGTGTTCAGGATAAGTCCGAAATAAAGGAAACCGTGGAAAAAGTTCAAAAGGAAGAGGACAATGTTGAGAAAGCGAAATCAGTCAAGGACAGGTTAGAGAAAGAGACGCTGGAGAGGGAGAATATGGAGAAGGTGAAGGAGGATAACAAGAGGCTGGAGAGGGAGAAAATGGAGAAGGTGAAGGAGGATAACAAGAGGCTGGAGAGGAAGAATATGGAGAAGGTGAAGGAGGATAACAAGAGGCTGGAGAGGGAGAATATGGAGAAGGTGAAGGAGGATAACAAGAGGCTGGAGAGGAAGAATATGGAGAAGGTGAAGGAGGATAACAAGAGGCTGGAGAGGGAGAATATGGAGAAGGTGAAGGAGGATAACAAGAGGCTGGAGAGGGAGAATATGGAGAAGGTGAAGGAGGATAACAAGAGGCTGGAGAGGAAGAATATGGAGAAGGTGAAGGAGGATAACAAGAGGCTGGAGAGGGAGAATATGGAGAAGGTGAAGGAGGATAACAAGAGGCTGGAGAGGGAGAAAAAAGAGCAGCTGGAGAAACTGAAGAATGAGAAAGAAGGAAAAGAGAACAAAAACGCAATAAAATCTCAGAATACAACTTCTAAAAAAATTGAGAAAGTGGTTGAAAAGACTGTTCAAAAAGCTCCTCAAAGTCAGGGAGCACCAGTGCAAAAACAAGGATATAACAGCAAGACGAAGCCAGTGAAGAGAAAAGCTACAGAGGCCTTGGACTTATCAATGAAGGAATCTCCTGAGTCCTGCACCAACATTAAGGCCAAACGGTTAAAAATCAAGCCTGCTGACAAGTCACAGTCAAAAGCCAGTACCCCCCGAAGCAAAACTACTGAGTATTGCCCAGCGTCCGAGCAGAAGGACCCAGCAAACCAGATTATGTACTTGCCTGTAGTGAAAAAGCTGAAAGAGACCGAAAAGAGCAACAAGAAAGAAGCAAGCCCTGGAGAGACTGAGGCTTCCAGTGAGAACAAGGAGTTTTCCATCATTGAAAACCCCATTAGCCCCCCTGAAAGCAACATGTGTCCTGCCACAGAGCTTCAGCCAACAGTTGTACAGGAAGAGCAGCAGGAATCTGACCAGGAGGAGACTGTCCCCGCTCTGGATACATCTACAGGGCAGAGCCCGGCTGAAGAACGGCCCAATAATGGAGAAAACAACCTTGAACTGCAAAATGTATCCCCAACCAAGGACACAACCCCACGAGCTGAGCAGGCTAAGGTCGCCGAGAAAGCAGAGGAAACTCCTGAAGGCTTCAGCAGCACCGACGAGTCCCCATCTCACATAGAAAGTGACGTCGCTCCTGATTTCAGACTGGCACAGGGACAACCATCAACACCAACAACACCCTCCCTGGAGCTCCCTAGGCCAAGAGGAAAGCCTTCTGAAACCGAGGAGGACGAGGGCATCCACAGCCATGACGGAGGAAGTGAGATCAGTGACAGCGCCTCGGAGGGCAGCGACGATTCAGGGCTCAACGGGCTGGCGGCTGCCGCCGGTAAACTGGCCAATGACCCTGAAACTCCCACAGAAGAGATTCCGACTCCAACTGAACTCAAGAGTCACATGTGTGTCTTCTGTGACCGTACCTTCCCCTTGGAGGCGGAGTTCCGTCGGCACCTGAATCGGCACCTGGTGAATGTATACTATCTTTGACAATGCATCCAAGCCGGACCAGTGAATGTCTGCAGAGCAGGGAGCTTTGATTCCAGCGGTGTATTTTGCTTGACCCTTTCCCCCTGTTATAAAACATATGTATAGTTGTGTCTGTGTAAACATATTAACAGTACATATTCAGTTACCTTGCATTAGTGCTCACTGTTACTGCTGTATCAAATATTCATTGAATATTCTATGGTATTCCTAAAACGATCTGACAGTCTTTGTAATACCAGCTTTAGGCAGACTAGTTAATTTGATTATTGGTGTCTGGGCTTTCACATATTGGTTCCCAGACCGTTTGACTATTAATTCTACAGTTCTTGTTTTCAAACATAAATCATAGAGGATATGTGAGTTGATACCATGTGAGGTCCAAAACTAATGTTCATGGTTTGGCATTTGGCTGAGACATCCATCAAAGAAAATATGGGCTATAATTTTTTTTGCTTGTAAATCTCATATGGTTATGCAACTAACTAAAAGCTAACCATTCTGTAATAGCGTTGTATATACAGGTAACTGCCAAAATAAAGGCGTTGGGCCACCACAAGCTGCCATAACAGCTTCAATGCGCCTTCTACAAGTGCCTGGAACTCTATTGGAGGGATGCGACACCATTCTTCCACGAGAAATTCCATCATTTGGTGTTTTCTTGATGGTGGTGAAAAATGCTGTCTCAGGTGCCGCTCCAGAATCTCCCATAAGTGTTCAATTGGGTTGAGATCTGGTGACAGAGACAAAAACACCTTAAACCCCCTATGCTCCTTTTGAGACCCCTCTTTCAAAGTCACTGAGATCTCTTCTTCTTGCCATGGTAGCCAAAATAATGTGCAACTGGGCATTTTTATACATGACCATAAACATGATGGCATGTGAATTGCTTAAGTAACGCAGAAATCACACCTGTGTGGAAGCACCTGCTTTCAATATACTTTGTATCCCTCATTTACTCAAGTGTTTCCTTTATTTTGGCAGGTACCTGCATTTTGCATAGTGGTTGATATTGAAGAAATCGCTACACCTTGCCCTGTGGTTCACAAACCGGTTGAGTTTTCTATAGAAGAACCCACCAAGAGATGAGTTGTACCCTTTTTTAAAAATCCATCAGCCCTGATGAAGAACAACAATTGTAAATAAATTATGAAAGGAAGTGTTACACTTTTTCAATGAAGAACCAAAGAAACCCCAGGGAGACGAGATTAGAAGGACCCAGGTGGTCCATGCCAAATAACCCAGAGAATAATGGCGCTCTCACTCCGATTGTGCAAATCCACTCTAGTGAAGCGGCCTGTCTCCTAAATGAGGAAGAGGGCTGCATGTTCAAAGTCCACCATTTAGGGAGCACTTGACAACTACTTTGATTTCTTTATTTTATTGATAACATCAATAGATTTAAAAAAACATTGTATACATCTATTATCAATCTGTACAATGGACTAACCATAATCTCTTCATTACAAAAACGTTATAGGTGTAAATTGCCATGACTCATGACTCTTACAGTCAAATTGCTGAAATATGAAATGGGGCGAGGTTTCTTTGGGTTCATCCGGCACAATCGTGGCGAAGGATGTATAGAATTGTTTCTTGCGTTAATGTTTGAATTATGTTGTCACTTTTTGTATATCCAAGTACATTTAGTCATACAAAGACAAAAGTCGTACTACTCATTAACAAATGCACAACTGTAATGTGGGAGGTAGGGTGTTCCTAGTGTTACTGGCCCTTGACATTTGAAGGCCTATAGAACATAAGATCAGGATGAAAAGGATACTATGTTGCTATCACTGATAGAAAATGGACCGCTAACATTGAAAACAAGTTGTGAAATGGATGTTTGTGCGCACATCTGAAACTTTGCCATTATCAGTTTTGTGTTTGATTTCAGAAAATGTCCAAAGATTTTTATATATATTTTTTACAGTTGATCCTGTAAAGATAACGGTAGATCTACATTTTTTAAAATTACTTTTAAGTGCCTTCGACAATCATTATTTTATGGTTTTGTTTGGATGTTTTTAGCATATTAACAGTGTAGGTTTGATAATTGAGTCACATTTTCTTACACTAAGAGGTTGGATTTCAATTATATTGTTGTTACATCATGTCTATCTTTAGAACCATTCCTTGAGGTTTAGTTGTAACTCTTTAATTACTCTGCAGATCAAACCCATCAACTTTATTTCTGCAGTTTTTATCACACCACTCATCTGTTGTACAGAATTGTGCCTCCAAAGCTTAGCCTGTTTGGGCCATCAGTGATATACTTCTTTCATATGCATCTAGTTTTCTGTTCTATTGAGGTGATTGGTAGACTGAGCTAATAAAAATGCCATGTGTACTCTTTTAGTGAATTCAGTGCAATATTGTATTTTGGGTATGATGCCAAAGTGAGAAAGTATAGAAATATAAAGACTTATGTTTTGAGTTTCATGACTATTGGAAGGCATAGAATAGTATCAGGGTTCCTTGGAAAACTGGTCGAATTTAGCCGATGCACTCTTATCTAGACGGTTAGATTCTGTATCACTGTAAATGTACACCTCTTATCTCTTTGTAAATTATCTATTTTCTTTGTTCACTTCCTGTATTGTGCTTTTTAGTCGATAGGAAAAGTTGTTCATTCTTTAACAATTTTGCATTCACATATTGTGTAATCATATGTACCGTAAAACTTCTATTAAACGCAGTCTCAAATAGCCACCTGTCCCTTTTAATATTTACGAGGTTACCATGGACACAGCTCTGATATTCCCAGTCATGTGCATTTAAACATATTTTTGAATTCTGTCATCGTTGCTAGCCATGGTGCCACCAAAAATAAAACACTATCAAATTCATGGTGCTGAAGCACAAAATCAGGGGTGTATGATAGGCAGCCTAGTCTTTGGAAGTCTGATCTGCAATGGATTTGTTATTATGTTTATACTGGTCACAATAAACAGTGTTGTTGTCTTTTCAACATTTTATTGAGCAAAAGCTGTGTGCATTAGGGAAATAGAATAATAATAACAATAATAATATGCCATATAGCAGACGCTTTTATCCAAAGCGACTTACAGTCATGTGCGCATATATTTTTACGTATGGGTGGTCCCGGGGATCGAACCCACTACCCTGGCGTTACAAGCGCCATGCTCTACCAATTGAGCTACAGAGGACCTGGCTCTAATAAGTGGCGGTTGTGTTCAGTGATTTAAAAAAAATAACACCCTGGCTATTAATTGAAGTTTTAGCCTATACCCGTCATTTGCTGTTTGCAGTTAGTGAAGAAATGTACGCTTTTTTTTTTTTTTCAATTCAATAATTGCCAACAAACTTCTAATGCCTTCACCAAAGTGGGGAGTTATTGGCCATTGTCCCCAAGACTTTGTGAAAACAATTGGCTGTTTAAAACCTTTTTGTGCAGTTTAAAACCAACATCCTGTACCATTTTCTGCTCTACACTTCTAAATAAAAGTTAGCCTAGAATCGAGAGGTATTGTTGGTGCGTGATTCCTTTCCATTTCTTACATTGTCTGCAGTTACTGATACGTTTAAAAGTATATTACATTTCAAAATACTTTAAAAAAAAAAAATTGGTTCACTAAAGGGTTCCCTTCCTGCTGTCTAAATGGAAAGAAAGCAATGTAAACTGAAGCACAAGTCTACACATCGATAAACAAAGACAGCTGTTTGTATGTAGGGTATTTATAATCGTTACATTTACAGACAATTTTACAAAACCCAGAGCTGAAAAGAATCCATAACTGAAAGTGCTGTATCATCACAATTAAATATCCAGTACAAAAAGCCTCTGCCATGAAAACCCTCGTTGCCCCATAGAGATGTTGGTATGCACTTCATTTTTCCTTCTTCACCTTGAGCCTCTTTGCTCCTTTGTAGGACAGGCTGGTGTCCACCAGGGCCTGCGGTTTCCTGGTCTTATAAGCAACAGACTTCTTGATGCGCTCTCCCTTCAGGTTAACGATGTTGGGGAGTAGAGGTGGACTCCTCAGGGAGAGCCCTGCACCCTCTGGAGCGTGGGCACGCAGCAGGAGACTGTTCCCCTCGACTCCTGTCACTGCCACCCATCCTAAGGATATAATAAATTAATCAGTAGCACCAGGCTTTTTTTTGAAAAACACCAACCCTGAAATGTCTGGGTGGGCTGGTTGATCAATTTGTAATGATGTGTGTATTACCTGCAGAGGACATCTTGATATCAGCACTGGCTTTGTGATAACCCTGTCCCTTCAGCTCAAACTCTTGGGAGATAAAAGGGGGGAATTCCTTCATGCGTTCTTCTCCACCCATTGGTACCTATTCACAGCGAGTTCTTACATGTTGATAACATTATTTGTAAACATGTTTGTAGTACCATTTGAGAAAGAGATTTTACGTCCTTAACTGGGTAGAGTAAGCAGCATCAACTTACCCCCAGCAGGATTTGACCAGCATGCTTCTGATAAATGCTATCAGCCTTGTCCAGACTGGTGATGTGAATCGGGACCCGGTTGGAAGCAATGACTGAAAACCAGCAGGACTTCTCGCCCTGGGAAATGAATAATATGTCTCATAAAGACAAAGACAAAAGTGTGCGCCACTGTTTTGATGTCACAGTTTAGCATGGTGAGATCTCATAAGCAATAATGAAAGAAGGCATTCACCTGAAGGTAATCAATTCGTCCTAGAGCTCCCAGGAATAGCGACATTCCAGGTTTCAACACAAACGTCCTGGGCACGATGGCTTGTGTGGGCACCACCAACTTGACCTCCTGCTCTGTCAACAGATTGAGGACCTAACAAGCATGAGAGAGCGGAGAGAGAGTGGGGGTTGGGGGTGAGCTGAATGGATGGCATTGTTCTGTTCAACACTAGTTGGTGCTTGTCTTGTAAGAAAACCTTTATGAGAGTGGTACAATAAAATAATCATGAATCTACTGCAGTGACACGCAAGATGGTTGATGCATTAGTCTGTTCTATTGCACTGTGCGTAAATGTATCGTGGCATCCCACTTGTGTAAATGATACTTCCAAACGTCATGTAGTTATAGGAGAGGAATAACAAGGGACTCCTTCTCCCCAGGGGATAAGCTAAGGAACTATTTTTATCTGCCAACCCTCTTGCATCAGAAGGGAAACTTAGTCAAAGGGTATTAATTAGTCTCAAGTGTGCTCTCCTAGTGCTGGTAAACAGTTACATCACGCATACATGCCGATTCAATTAGGAGGATGCAGGGGTGTGTCTGAAATGGCACCCTATTCCCTGGAGGATCCTGGGACTAAACACCTCCCTCTGCAACTGGATCCTGGACTTCCTGACGGGCCGCCCCCAGGTGGTAAGGGTAGGTAACAACACATCTGCCACACTGATCCTCAACACGGGGGCCCCTCAGGGGTGCGTGCTCAGTCCCCTCCTGTACTCTCTGTTCACCCATGACTGCATGGCCAGGCACGACTCCAACACCATCATTAAGTTTGCCGACGACACAACAGTGGTAGGCCTGATCACCGACAAGACAGCCTATAGGGAGGAGGTCAGAGATCTGGCCGTGTGGTGCCAGGACAACAACCTCTCCCTCAACGTGACCAAGACAAAGGAGATGATTGTGGACTACAGGAAAAAAAAGAGGACTGAGCACGCCCCCATTCTCATCGACGGGGCTGTAGTGGAACAGGTTGAGAGCTTCAAGTTCCTTGGTGTCCACATCACCAACGAACTATCATGGTCCAAACACACCAAGACAGTCGTGAAGAGGGCACGACAAAGCCTATTCCCCCTCAGGAGACTAAAAAGATTTGGCATGGGTCCTCAGATCCTCAAAAAATTCTACAGCTGCACCATTGAGAGCATCCTGACTGGTTGCATCACCGCCTGGTATGGCAACTGCTTGGCCTCTGACCGCAAGGCACTACAGAGGGTAGTGCGTACGGCCCATTACATCACTGGGGCAAAGCTTCCTGCCATCCAGGACCTCTATACCAGGCGGTGTCAGAGGAAGGCCCTCAAAATTGTCAAAGACTCCAGCCACCCTAGTCATAGACTGTTCTCTCTGCTACCGCACGGCAAGCGGTACCGGAGTGCCAAGTCTAGGTCCAAAAGACTTCTCAACAGCTTCTACCCCCAAGCCATAAGACTCCTGAACAGCTAATCATGGCTACCCGGACTATTTGCACTGCCCCCCCACCCCATCCTTTTTACGCTGCTGCTACTCTGTTAAGTATTTATGCATAGTCACTTTAACTCTACCCACATGTACATATTACCTCAACTAGCCGGTGCCCCCGCACATTGACTCTGCAACGGTACCCCCCTGTATATATAGCCTCCCTACTGTCACTTTATTTTACTTCTGCTCTTTTTTTCTCAACACTTTTTTTGTTGTTGTTTTATTCTTACTTTTTTTGTTTAAAATAAATGCACTGTTGGTTAAGGGCTGTAAGTAAGCATTTCACTGTAATGTCTGCACCTGTTGTATTCGGCGCATGTGACCAATAAAATTTGATTTGATTTGATTATATAGTGCACTACCTTTGACCAATAGGTTGCTATTTTGGACAGATTCCAGGATTGTAATGAGTTGCATTACAATCTATGAAATAACAATAGAATATGGGCAGAGTTTTAGCCTGGTGTAGAGTAACAGTGGAGCCAAGAGCGAATAGGAAGTAGCTCACGTCATGCTCTTTCATGATGCCAGGGGTGTCATAGAGCCAGTGGGCGTCTTTCAGTTCGTTGAGCGTCAAGTCCACTTCCGTAGAAGGGTTGGAAAGAGTACGGTCTCTCTCCTCCTCCTTGTCAATCACATCCTCTCCATAGGCCAAACTATCAGGATCAAACTCTATCAGGCCTCTGTTGGATTCTACGTTGGTCCGGAACGTCCTCCCAATGCGACCTAAACCAAAATAAGATTTTTAATAATTAGCCTACATTAAGAGTACAAATCTAAAAGCAACAATGCAAGCCATTGAAAACACAGAAGGCCAAGGGTTGAGCTGTATGGGTTGTCCATTTCAACCCTTGGTATTTAGGCTATCCTGTGGGGTTACCACCAGTCATGTCCCCAACAGCCAACATCAATCTCTTACCCACTAGGTAGCCCTGCTTGCTGAACTGCTCTAGTCTCTTGAGCTCCTGTGGAGAAAGATCACTCTCGGTCTGCTTGGAGGCACTCTGGAGCCTCTCGGACCGCCTGAACATGCGATACGGGGTGGGGTTGATGATGGGAAACTTCAGCAGGTTCAGCGTTGTACCTGTGGATCATATTCAATTTCAAAGACAATTTAAGAATTTGTTTTCAACATTTTAGAGACTTGAGCCTATACAAACAGACATATACTGAGTGTACAAAACATTAGGAACACCTGCTCTTTCCATGACAGACTGACCAGGTGAATCCAGGTGAAAGCTATGATGCATTATTGAGATCACTTGTTAAATCCACTTCAGTCAGTGTAGATGAAGGGGAGGAGACAGGTTAAAGAAGACAATTGAGACATGGATTGTGTATGTGTGCCATTTAGAGGGTGAATGGGCAAGACAAAATATTTAAGCGCCTTTGAATGGGGTATAGTAGTAGGTGCAAGGCGCACCGGTTTGTGTCAAGAACGGCACCACTACTGGGTTTTTCATGCTCAACAGTTTCGCGTGTGTATCAAGAATGGTCCACCACCCAAAGGACATCCAGATAACTTGACACAACTGTGGGAAGCATTGGAGTCAACATGGGCCAGCATCCTTGTGGAATGCTTTCAACACTTTGTGGAGTCCATGCCGCGACGAATTGAGGCTGTTCTGGGGTGCAACTCAATATTAGGAAGGTAATCCTAATGTTTGGTATACTCACTGTAGGTGTTATTGGTTCCAGCTTTCCATCAATGTGACTGTAAAAGTCGTTGGAAAGTAAAGCTTATTCAAGACTTCTGATTTACAGCAGCATAGAAAGAAGAGAGTTCCATAAATAAGCTCTACAACAGTCAGACTGTCTGTGTGCTATTACAAGGTCATGAAATTAACAAAATAACCTATTCAACAAGAAGCCTTTTGTTCACAGCCTTGTTTGAGTGTTTGTAATGTATCTTATAGTGAAACTGTGGGTTCCAGGCTTGGCAGAGCTCTTTCTTACCAGGCCATGGAGATATGGTGGCTTTGTGGATCACATCTGAGGCCCTGGATTTGCAGTAGTCTGACTCCAGTAGACTGTTGAACAGTGTGGATTTCCCTGCGTTGGCTGTTCCTACCAGATACACGTCTCCCTTGTACTTCCACGATCTCTGAAGACTTGAGATGAGATTTTCTATTCCGTATCCCGTTTTGGCACTGATGAGGTGGGTATCTTTGATATTATCACTGGAAATGCCTACATCAGCACAGTACATGGAAAGCTGACGTTTAATCCTTTGCAAGTAGTTTTCAGAGTCTCCAGGGAGCAAGTCCACTTTATTACCCAGAACCACTATGTGTTTGTTTTCTCCAACAAGCTCTAGCAAGTCTGGTACTATGGAGTCTGGGATGTCCAGGAGATCCACGATCAACAGTACCAATGCTTTCTCTGATTTGACCCTGCGGACTATATCCCGATATTCCTCCTTGGACATCTTGATAGTCAATGCCTTTTGGTGGTGTGTGAGCAAGTAGCAACGTTGACAAATTGCCTTTTTCAATTCGTCTTCCTCTAGCAAAAGTTTATACTTTTCACTTGGAAGATAGCCTGCCACATCAGGGGCAGTGCAGTGCATGACTGCGCCACATCCGTTGCAACAGGTGTCACTGACAGGTTCCTCCATATCTGGTGTACCATAGATTTTCTGCTGTCCTTTAAGTTTCTTTTTCTTCTTCTTGCTTGTTTCCTCGAGAGGGAACCCTACATCATGAAACTCGATGAGAGAATCAAGGCTCGCAGTCTCCACTTTGTTGACGGTCCCATCTTTCAATGACTGCAGCTGTTGCTCCAGAGTCCTCTGCTGCTTCTCGGAGCCTGACCTCGGTGGCAACCTCTTGTCTTCTTTGGAAATCATGGAGACAGAGTTCACATGGAGCTGACCATGAAGTTGGTCAATGTGACTATCTTCTGGTTCAATGTAGTCCAGGAAAACAAATTCCTCCTCTTTTTCTGGCTCTATGGAGGTGTATGTCCCCTGAATTTTGACATTTTTACCCAGCTCTTGAGTTTCACCGCTTGCTCCTCTTGCAGTGCTGTAAAACCTGGTCATCCATGTGTTATTCAATACAAAAGAAAGTGCAGAAGTATACTGCCTTGGTAGAGGAGGTGATGAGATCCTATGCTTTACAGATAGACATGGAACTGATAGATGTCGAGAACATTTACAAGTAACAAGTTCACGTAACGGGACTTGCAACAATTTATACATCTTTACAAACGAATACAATTGAATCATACATTAGAAATCACAGTGTGATTACATAACCTTGAATAAAAACGCATGTGAGTTGCTGCGGCTAGAAACCATTCATATCCTGACAGGAACTTACGTCTCCGGAAATGCCATTTATTTACATTTACAACTATTAAGATTCGATATCTAATATAATAAAACATATTGTTTGTTAGAAAAACATTGATTATAATAGTTAATATTAGAGCAGAGTAGTAAACATATTTAGTTAAGATTAATTTCTTGCACATTAAAATAATAAAGTTGGTATAGGAAGTGACGTTTAGGCTTGACCATCGATATCTTTTTGTGTTAATTTAGCAAAGTGTGCAACGTTAGACAGCGTTGAATCAGACACTGTTGATGATTTAAAAGTCGGGTTCTGCTTATTTAGGCGAACACGAGAGGGAGTAAGCAGTAACCATGTATGACCAAGATGAAGGTTTGTTGTTATTTCAGCCATTTGCTAGCTTGCTGCTAGCAAGCTAGTTAGCATATAGGCTAATATGCGCATCACCAATAATAGATAGGTACAGTAGCTAGCAAGCATACTAGCGCTATGTAGCTTGCAAGGTTAACTAATTGGCTAGTTAACGTTACATACCAAAAATGGTTTCACCAGACTAAACACCTAACTATATCACACTTTCAACTAGGCCTACCTATATGAACATCACATCATGCCATGTTGAAAAAAACTAAGTTAGCTATCTTTGAGATCTGCAGAGCTAAAATACCTTTCTTTGTGTCAATCAGTTGTTGAATGTAGTAAACTCCATGAACTAGCTGGGGCCTTGGCTAATGTTATATCACTGCGTCTGCATTCACTTTGTTGATGTATTTTCTGTGATCTCTTGCAGATATCCAATACGATGAGGATGAGGATGAAATCACCCCCGATTTATGGCAGGAAGCTTGCTGGATTGTTATCAGGTAAAATTATGCTCTTCTTACCTATCTCTCCTATTTTTTTTATCCTCATGTAACATACACTATGCAGCTTGCTTATGTTCAAATAACACTATCCTCTCTGATGCGCCTTACAGTTCCTACTTTGATGAGAAGGGCCTGGTGCGACAGCAGCTGGACTCCTTTGACGAGTTCATCCAGATGTCCGTGCAGAGGATCGTGGAGGATGCCCCGCCCATCGACCTGCAGGCTGAGGCCCAGCACACCTCTGGAGAGGTGGAGGATCCGGTGAGTGACAGACGGGCACTTTCAGATATTCAGCTCCATGTAGGGCCTCTCTCTACGAGGGCACTTACTATTGCCCTGTTAACGCTCCCTTTATGTTGCTCTACAGCCACGCTACTTGCTGAAGTTTGAGCAGATCTACCTTTCCAAACCCACTCACTGGGAAAGAGATGGAGCCCCCTCGCCTATGATGCCCAACGAGGCCAGACTCCGGAACCTTACGTAAGTTTGCTCATTTGGAGCCATACTTTTATCATGATAATTCTCCCTTGCACATCATTTGCAACCTTCAGTGCTGCCAGTGCCAACTAGGCCCACATCTGTATTATACAGGTACTCTGCTCCCCTGTACGTGGACATCACCAAGACCATCATCAAGGAGGGTGAGGACCAGCTGCAGACCCAGCACCAGAAGACCTTCATCGGCAAGATCCCGATCATGCTGCGCTCCACCTACTGCCTGCTCAGCGGCCTGACAGACCGTGATCTGTGTGAGCTCAACGAGTGCCCGCTGGACCCCGGGGGCTACTTCATCATCAACGGGTCAGAGAAGGTAAAAGGAGAGAGAAAGTGGAGGGTGGACTTCAGGGCAGATATCTGGTCTTGATTCTGTTTCAATCAGGGTTGGGGAGTAACCTATTGCGAAAAAACTTGAACTGTAATCTGTTATGTTACCAGCAAAAATATTGTAATCAGATGACAGATACTTAAAAAAATAACTAGATTCCGTCTAGGATTACATTTAGTAATTCAGAAAGGATGTTTGCGTAAAAAATGTTTGACACCTTCATGTTTTATCAATGCCATTCAAATCAGCATTGAAAAAAGGTGCAAGTTTAGGTTTGTTCCGCCTGAGCGAGTCTGACCACAAGTCTATGATGACACACCAACTGCGTTTTGAAGGATCGCAGGAAAAGAGCAAGAATAGGCTTTTGTAAGCTACAATCCAAGCTACAGTGCCTTCAGAAAGTATTCATGCCCCTTGACTTTTTCCACATTTTGTTGTGTTACAGCCTGAATTTAAAATTGATTAAATTGAAATTTTGTGTCACTGGCCTACACACAATACCCCATAATGTCAAAGTGGAATTATGATTTTAGAAATGTTTACAAATTAATTAAAAATGAAGCTGAAATGTCTTGAGTCAATAAGTATTCAACCCCTTTGTTATGGCTAGCCTAAATAAGTTCAGGACAAAACATGTGCATAAGTTGCATGGACACACTCTGTGTGCAATAGTAGTGTTTAACATGATTTACTTCATCTCTGTACCCCACACATACAATTATCTGTAAGTCGAGCAGTGAATTTCAAACACAAAGACCAGGAAGGTTTTCCAATGCCTCGCTAAGAATGGCACCTATTGGTAGATAAAAAAGAAAGCAGACATTCAATATCCCTTTGAGTATGGTGAAGTTATTTATTATGCTTTGGAAGGTGTATCAATACAACCAGTCACTGCAAAGATACAGGAGTCCCTTTTAACACAATTGCTGGAGAGGAAGGAAACTGCTCAGGGATTTCACCATGAGGCCAATGGTGACTTTAAAACAGTTAGAGTTTAATGGCTGTAATAGGGGAAAAGTGAGGATGGAACAACAACATTATAGTTACTCTACAATACTAACCTAATTGACAGAGTGAAAAGAAGGAAGTCTGTACAAAATACAAATATTCCAAAACATGCTTCCTGTTTGCAATAAGGCACTAAAGTAAATCTGCAAAAAAAATGGGAAAGAAATTAACCTTATATCCTGAATACAACGTGTTATGTTTGGGGCAAATACAACACAACACATCACGGAGTACCACTCTTCATATTTTCAAATATGGTGGTGGCTGCATCATGTTGCTTGTCATCGGCAAGGGTATGCTTGTCATGGGGTATGTTTGTAATCGGCATTGACTGGGGTATGTTGGTAATCGGCAATGACTGGGGTATGTTGGTAATCGGCAATGACTAGGGTATGCTTGTAATCGGCAATGACTGGGGTATGCTTGTAATCGGCAATGACTAGGGAGTAAAAAAATAAATACGGAATAGAGCTAAGCACAGGCAAATTCTGGTTGTCTGCTTTCCAACAGACACTGGGAGACAAATTCACCCTTCAGCAGGACAATAACCAATATACTAGGCCAAATATACTCTGGAATTGCTTACCAAGATTACTTTGAATGGTCTTGAGTGGCCTAGTTATAGTTTGGACTTAAACTGGCTTGAAAATCTATGGCAAGACTTGAAAATGGCTGTCTAGCAATGATCAACAACCAACTTGACAGAGCTTGAAGAATTAAAATAATTATAATGTGCAAATCTTGTACAATCCAGGTGTGCAAAGCTCTTAGAGACTTACCCAGAAAGACTCACAGCTGTAATCGCTGCCAAAGGTGATTCTAACGTAAATTAGATATTTCTGTATTTCATTTTCAATAATTGTGCAAAGATTTCTAAAAACAACATGTTTTCACATTGTCATTATGGTGTGTAGATGGGTGAGAGATCTATTTAATCCATGTTGAATTAAGGCACAACAATGTGGAATAAGTTGAGGGGTATGAATACTTTCTGAAGGCACTGTATGTCTTCAAATGGTGCTACTGCTGTCGGCAATCCAAAGATTATCCATTTTGAATAAACGCTTGGAGGTAAGGACGACAGCAGTGGTGTAGCCTACGGCGATTAACAACAAAATCAGTTGTAGAGTAGGCTAATAAGTCCTTAGTTTTGGGGTTATGCTCAGGTTAAACAATTTGCCTAATCTATATTTCCAAATCCTATTCTTGAAGATCAATGGGTCCCAAATTTCGATCTTGTCTCATCACTGCAACTCCCCAACAGGCTCGGGAGGCGAAGGTCGAAGCATGCGTCCTCCGAAACATGACCAGCCACACCGCGCTTCTTAACACCCGCCCGTTTAACCCGGAAGCCAGCCGCACCAATGTGTCGGAGGAAACACCGTTCACCTGATGACCGAGGTCAGCCTGCAGGCCCCCGGCCCGCCATAAGGGGTTGCTAGAGCGCGATGAGCCAAGTAAAGCTCCCCCCGGCCAAATCCTCCCCTAACCCAGACGACGCTGGGCCAATTGTGCGCCACTCTATGGGACTCCCAATCACGGCTGGTTGTGATACAGCCCGGGATTGATGCAGTGCCTTAGACCGCTGCACCACTCGGGAGGCCCCCAGACTTTGGTTTTTAATGTAAAGATATAGCCTATTCGTATTATTATCTGTAGTAGCAAACAATGGGTTAGAAGAAGCCTACATAACCATCCCATAAAGGAAAATGCAACATCCTATTTTTGGCCAGCTATGTAAACTCTAACATTGATTTATCCTGCAATAGATGTCGTTCAATTGGTAATATTCATTTTTGTCTTCCTCTTAAGGGGGAAGTCATCTAAAAGTAACTGAAAGTAATCAGATTAAGTTACTGAGTTTGGGTAATCCAAAAGTTACGTTACTGATTACAATCTTGGACAGGTAACTAGTAACTGTAACGGATTACATTTAGAAAGGAACCTGGCCAACCCTGGTTTCAATGAATGAGCAGTAACACAAGCTTTTGCAATTGAGCTATTGATAACAATTGCCTTGTTTGGTTTGCAGGTCCTGATCGCCCAGGAGAAGATGGCCACGAACACAGTGTACGTCTTCGCTAAGAAGGACTCAAAGTATGCGTACACAGGGGAATGCCGCTCCTGCCTGGAGAACTCTTCGCGCCCCACCAGCTCCATCTGGGTCAGCATGATGGCCAGGGGAGGACAGGTGAGAAACAAACAACCTTGAACACAAATATACCTTGTCCAAAACTTGTTTTGCAAATTTGCTACCATCCCATATATTTACATGTCAACATTTGTTTTGTTTCTTTTTCTCTCAGGGGGTGAAGAAAAGTGCCATTGGTCAGAGGATCGTGTCCACTCTGCCCTACATCAGACAGGAGGTGCCCATCATCATAGTGTTCCGAGCCCTGGGCTTTGTGTCCGACAGAGACATCCTGGAGCACATCATCTACGACTTTGACGACCCTGAGATGATGGAGATGGTAAATCTCTTAGGATGTTCTAGATACAGGAAACACTAAACACACACACACTTCCTATCTGACGTGCTGTGCTCCACCAGGTCAAGCCATCCCTGGACGAGGCCTTTGTGATCCAGGAACAGAACGTGGCGCTGAACTTCATCGGCTCTCGTGGTGCCAAGCCCGGTGTCACCAAGGAGAGGAGGATCAAGTACGCCAAGGAGGTGCTGCAGAAGGAGGTGCTGCCCCACGTCGGCGTCAGTGACTTCTGTGAGACCAAGAAGGCCTATTTCTTAGGGTGAGTATTTATAATGTTATATTAATGTAATGACCATAGAGCAGGAGTTCCTAGTCTTTTCCTTACCGAGGACCACCAAATCACTGCAATAAGCTCTTGAGGACAATCATTCGCGGAATGGCAGAATTGTTTTCCAAAACTTAGGGCCAATTTACTGGGGGGAGGCTTGTCTAACTTTTTTTTGTTGCTTTGGGGAGGTGTTTTGGTACTTCCCTTATGACCTACGCTTTTCCATGTGCTAACTTGTACTGTACCACAGGTCAATATAGTCTACCAGTCTAACGGTCTATACTGCCCTCTATCCACCATTTATAGTGGCATTAGTGGTAGGTGGATCATTTGTCCAGATCGGCAAAAGGCTAACTAGCAATTATAAACTGGGTGGTTCGAGCCCTGAATGCTGATTGGCTGAAAGACGTGGTATATCAGACCGTATACCATGGGTATGAAAAAACATTTATTTTTACTGCTCTAATTATGCTGGTAACCAGTTTATAATAGCAAAAGGCACCTCAGGGGTTTGTGATATATGGCCAATATACCACGGCTAAGCGTTGCGCCGGGCCTTATTGGTTAATTATACCACATATAAAAGCATTCAAAGCTGCATCAATGTTAAATATGAATCCACAACAACAAATAAGAATAGCTGATAGGCAGCGGACAGGCCAGGTGCATCATTGCGCATGAAAGCGCAGTGTATTTGCTGTATTTTTACTTCTGATATTGAATGCGCTGTCATTCTCCCAAGTCGTCCTATAATAATGTGTCCACATATGCTCCAGGCAGGCCTAGTTATTCAGGAAAGCTTAACACATGCTCTGCCTCCTCTCCAATCCTAGTGGCTATTCCTCACGCACCTAGAACCTAATGCTTCAATATAGCCTAAATATTTATCATTTAACTTCTAAAATGTGTTACCTTTTTATATGTGTCATAAACACAACCAGTCACAATGTTTTAATCTGATTAGGCTACTTCAAAAGTCTCCTGTAGTCATGTGCAGATTCATCCAAAATATAATTCCAGCATCCTCAAAATGGCTTGACATTAACCAGGTTTCCCTCCAACCTTTTTATGCAGTAAAGTAGCCTACATGTTGGATAACAAATGTCATGACATCATAGGGCATGCAGTTTATTAGGCTACAGATGAAAGAAGTTATGATAAACTTCACAGGCTGGTGAATGTGCACAGTGATGAGGTTGATTCTCCTTTCAATAAATATGGAATGTCTTATTCTGGTGACTTGATCGACGCTTGGCTGCCATTTGACAAATATAAATAATCTCGCATTTATGTCCATAATAATCTCATCATGTAGTAGGCTATAACTGCACTGTATCTGCCAGCTGTTGGCTAGATTGCACATGCCAATACCAGAGTGGGCACACTGCTATACCTACTCAACATTTTTTGTGACGAAACCATCAGTAGGCCTAGAGTTGAAAATGCCATGGAAATCATTTAACTTGTATTTTTTTATTCGGTACATGGGAATTTAACCTCCAAAAGTAATTTTTATGTGCACTACGTATTTACAGACTTTTATCTGCAATTAGATGGAAACGCAACTCTGATGGGAAAATGCACAAGGGTTTCCCTTAGTCGGTAGGCTAATTGCGGCCTTTGGACAATAAAAAAAAATGAATAGCCAATAAATAAAATTGTAGCAAGTCAAATTGTCCAGGAGAGACTGTCTATCATAGCCTACACCCCGAATGTGCGCTTCAGCACCATTCTCTTATGCCTTACAAGCAGGTGAGCCTGCTGCTTAGAAGCGAGCGAGAGGGAGGAGCCTTGGCCTAGGCCACTGTTGATTGTGAAGATGGAATAATGTTTTATTGACGTAAAACTAAAGTTAGAGGAAAAAGAGTATGCCTATAGTGAAAAGCCTACAAGGGGAATTTAATGTTTTAATATTGTAGTGGAAGATGAGAAAAATGTTGGCACGGTTTGGCCTACTGTGCAACTCCCTATTCAGGCAGTATGCAATTTTGGGACTTAAAACTTCCCAGTCATGCTGTCCGGCGCCAAATTTTCATGAAGGAAATCCCGAAATGCTCATTGTTTATATGCAGATTTTAGAATGTTCGCATGAAAATCTGTCGCCAGTTGGATGGAAACCTAGCTACAGACACCCTAAAGACTGTGACAAGTGGGCTAGTCCAGTGTTACTTTGATTATGCCTGCACATCATGGTTCACCAGCAGCCCCAAACATCTAAAGAATAAGCTACAGATTAGGGTTGAATGTGTCCCCTGTATTTTACTAATGTTCCAACCCCAGAATATTCACTTTTCTCCCCAACCGGCATGAAAATTCAAGTCTGATGCTACCTGAGCCTGATGAGCCATACATTAAAGAATAGTTATGAGCTCAAGCCCAAAAAAGCCCAAATGATTGTGCCGATATCATTTATTTATTTATTTTTATTTTACCAATACATAGCCTATGATAGGCTACCGCACATTACCCACGACAGAAACACATAAAAGCCCATAAATGTAGTTACGCTCTCTTGGGTAAGTAAATGAAACAAGCTCCTAATAAACTACTCTTTTTAAGTGTGGAATGTATTATTGTATTCCATTATACTGTTTTATATGGACTTGTGGCTGGTGCAGGACATGCAGCCTACAAAGTTACAATTATAGGCTAGCGAATTCAATTTTAATTTTGAAATATAATAGGCCCTATTAGATTTGTATAATTAGTAGGCTGATGCATGCATACCTTACATAATATTTCCCCTACTGTTGTGCAATGTGCGTATTAGCCTACCTTCCATTTCTCTATTGTTGCTTCATTCCTTCCTCGCTTTCAACAGTTAAATGCAATGTTTCGTTGTCCTGATCTTCATCATTGTAATGACATGCTTGAATAATATAAGACTAGAATAAGATGCAGATGGCTTTCTCTTCATGAAGATTGAATGGTTAGGCTTCTGAACAAATAACTGCTATAGCCTACCACCATCCCGCATTCTCTCTTTCAAACTTCCCGGCCGTGGCCATGAGTTCTATTGGCTGCTGTATTTAACATTCAGCAAGCAAGAACTTGAATCCCTCTTCCAATAGTCTATTAGTATAAGAAACGCTAAAAATAAATTCTTCCAGCTTTTCCTGGGACTCCAAGAGCTAAGTAGCGTTTTTTTAAAGAGAGAGGCCAAGCAGAGCGCATGGTGCGTGTTGCGCAAGAGACAGAGGCTATAAGTTAGAAGCTAATTTATAGCCCATCATTCATTAGCTAAATATAAGGCTAATAATATAATTTATTACCAGAAATTATTACCTGAAATAATTAGGCTAGGACATACAGTGCATTCGGAAAGTATTCAGACCCCTTGACTTTTTCCACATTATTAAGTTAAAGCCTTATTCTAAAATTGATTATTGTTTTTCCCCCCCTCATCAATCTACACACACTACCCATAATGACAAAGCAAAAACAGGTTTTTATACATTTTTACAAATGTATCAACAACAAAAAAATGAAATATTACATTTACATAAGTATTCAGACCCTTTACTCACTACTTTGTTGAAGCACCTTTGGCAGTGATTACAGCCTCAAGTCTTCTTGGGTATGACGCTACAAGCTTGGCACACCTGTATTTGGAGTTTCTACCATTCTTCTCTGCAGATCCTCTCAAGCTCTGCCAGGTTGGGTGGGGAACATAGCTGCTCTGGCAGGGCCACTCAATGACATTCAAAAACTTGTCCCGAAGCCACTCCTGCGTTGTCTTGGCTGTGTGCTTTTTCCAACAATTGTTTACAGACAGATTATTTCACTTATAATTCACTGTATCACAACTCCAGTGGGTCAGAAGTTTACATACACTAAATTGACTGTGCCTTTAAACAGCTTGGAAAATTCCAGTAAATGATGTCATAGCTTTAGAAGCTTCTGATAGGCTAATTGACATAATTTGAGTCAATTGTAGGTGTACCTGGGGATGTATTTCAAGGCATACCTTCAAACTCAGTGCCTCTTCGCATGACATCATAGGGAAATCAGCCAAGACCTCAGAAAATACATTGTAGACCTCCACAAGTCTGGTTCATCCTTGGGAGCAATTTCCAAACGCCTGAAGGTACCACGTTCATCTGTACAAACAATAGTAGGCAAGTATAAACACCATGGAACCACGCAGCCGTCATACCGCTCAGGAAGGAGACGCGTTCTTCCTCCTAGAGATGAACGTACTTTGGTGCGAAAAGTGCAAATCAATCCCAGAACAACAGCAAAGGACCTTGTGAAGATGCTGGAGGAAACGGGTACAAAATTATCTATATCCACAGTAAAACTAGTCCTATATCGACATAACCTGAAAGGCCACTCAGCAAGGAAGAAGCCACTGCTCCAAAACCGCCATAAAAAAGCCAGACTACGGTTTGCAACTGCACATGGGGACAAAGATCGTACTTTTTGGAGAAATGTCCTCTGGTCTGATGAAACAAATATAGAACTGTTTGGCCATAATGACCATCGTTATGTTTGGAGGAAAAGGGGGGAGCTTGCAAGCCGAAGAACACCATCCTAACCGTGAAGCATGGGGGTGGCAGCATCATGCTGTGGGGGTGCTTTGCTGCAGGAGGGACTGGTGCACTTCACAAAATAGATGGCATCATGAGGAAGGAAAATTATGTGGCTATATTGAAGCAACATCTCAAGACATCAGTCAGGAAGTTTGGTCGCAAATGGGTCTTCCAAATGGCCAATGACCCCAAGCATACTTCTAAAGTTGTGGCAAAATGGCTTAAGGACAACAAAGTCAAGGTATTGGAGTGGCCATCACAAAGCCCTGACCTCAATCCTATAGAAAATGTGTGGGCAGAACTGAAGAAGCGTGTGCAAGCAAGGAGGCCTACAAACCTGACTCAGTTACACCAGCTCTGTCAGGAGGAATGGGCCAAAATGCACCCAACTTATTGTGGGAAGCTTGTGGAAGGCTACCCGAAACGTTTGACCCAAGTTAAACAATTTAAAGGCAATGCTACCAAATACTAATTGAGTGTATGTAAACTTCTGACCCACTGGGAATGTGATGAAAAAAATAAAAGCTGAAATAAATCATTCTCTCTACTATTATTCTGACATTTCACATTCTTAAAATAAAGTGGTGATCGTAACTGACCTAAGACATGTAATTTCTACTAGGATTAAATGTCAGGAATTGTGAAAAACTGAGTTTAGATGTATTTGGCTAAGGTGTATGTAAACTTCCGACTTCAACTGTATATATACAGTACCAGTCAAAAGTTTGGACACACCTACTCATTCAAGGGTTTTTCTTTATTTTTACAAATTTTTACATTGTAGAATAATTGTGAAGACATCAAAACTATGACATAACACATGAAATCATGTAGTAACCAAAAAAGTGTTAAACAAATCAAAATATGTTTTATATTTGAGATTCTTCAAATAGCCACCCTTTGCCTTGATGACAGCTTTGCACACTCTTGGCATTCTCTCCACCAGCTTCATGAGGTAGTCACCTGGAATGCATTTCAATTAACAGGTGTGCCTTGTTAAAAGTTAATTTGTGGAATTTCTTTCCTTCTTAATGCGTTTGAGCCAATCAGTTGTGTTGTGACAAGGTATGGGTTGTATACAGAAGATAGCCCTATTTGGTAAAAGACCAAGTCCATATTATGGCAAGAACAGCTCAAATAAGTAAAGAGAAACGACAGTCCATCATTACTTTAAGACATGAAGGTCAGTCAATCCGGAAAATGTCAAGATCTTTGAAAGTTTCTTCAAGTGCAGTCGCAAAACCATCAATGAAACAGGCAGGGAGAGTGAGCTCATCTGTGGTGGTCGGCAAACCTTCTGGCCAGCAGCCCTGCATGGCATCTAACTGCCACAAAAGCATGCTGAAGTGGCAAAGTTGATATCCACGTTTATAGACACAGGGTTGCTACAGTTATTGGTATTTATGGTCTTAAACATTATTTTGAGTTAGCTCTATGAGGGGGAAGGTGTTACATTTATTTTATAGTACAAGGGGAGTGTCACGTGAAAATATTTTTTAAAGTTGGGGAGGGGGTGCATTTTTTAAATGTTTTTACGACACCTTGAGTTGGACCAGCCCCCCCCCCACCTCCCCCTTAGCGGTCACATTTAGAGTAATTTTATCAGTGAATGGAACATATTAAATGCCTATTATTACAGATGGATGTCTGTTAAACAATTTGCATTGTGAAAAGTAATGTAAAATTGTATATAACATCATTAATAATGCCATATATATATATATATATATATATATATATATATATATATATATATATATATATATTTTTTTTTATTACAAACTTTGCTGACCACAGGTTGAAACCACTGCCATAGAGATCTTATAACTCACCAGGTCTCTGTTGGAGATTCTATATGTAATTCTATGGTTATGAATGCATGATGTTACTGATTGGTCTTTATGCAATATGTTGTTGTTTGATGTATTGATGTAACTCAGAGTTGTGTATCGGTGTCTGTTTGCAGGTACATGGTCCACAGACTCCTATTAGCGGCCCTGGGCAGAAGAGAGCTGGATGACCGGGATCACTACGGCAACAAGAGACTGGACCTGGCTGGGCCACTGTTGGCTTTCCTGTTCCGTGGGTAAGTCCTAAAGGAACACCATCTATAAAATAATCTAGAAAGCTTTAATTCACAGATGTAGTGCTACTTTGTGCTAACCGCATTCCTATTCAAACGGAGCATTTGGTGAATATGTATGAAGTCAATGGGATACCAAGGCTGGAACTTTAATCAAGCTCATTTTCATTTGTTTGGATGCATTTAGAATGTTTAAGAACCTACTGAAAGAGATCCGCATCTACGCCCAGAAGTTTATTGACAGAGGGAAAGACTTCAACCTGGAGTTGGCCATCAAGACACGAATCATCTCCGACGGCCTGAAGTACTCTCTGGCCACGGGGAACTGGGGTGACGTCAAGAAGGCCCATCAGGCCAGAGCTGGAGTGTCCCAGGTAACACAGGGCAGAAGACATCTCGTACACATCCCTATATAGTTTAGGCTTAGTTTGCCATTATGCTGCTACAAGATGATTGTTTATCGCCATTAAAAACGAGAACATACCTCGTCTGTTTGTAGGTGTTGAACCGCTTAACCTTCGCCTCCACCCTCTCTCACCTTCGTCGTGTGAACTCCCCCATCGGTAGGGATGGCAAGCTGGCCAAGCCCAGGCAGCTTCACAACACGCTGTGGGGCATGGTGTGTCCTGCTGAGACTCCAGAGGTACACCCAATACCACTCCAAATCACATTTATGTTCATTATCAAGGGGGAAGTTGTTGTATGATGACAAATTGTATTGTTACCCGCAAGGAGCTAAGCTCGCACTTAAAATTGACATTGAAAGTGTTGTCCCCGTTTATTTTGTCTCCCATTTTATGTCCCCTCCCTGTCTATTTCCCAGGGTCATGCTGTAGGCCTAGTGAAGAACCTGGCCCTCATGGCCTACATCTCTGTGGGCTCCCAGCCCTCTCCCATCCTGGAGTTCTTGGAGGAGTGGAGCATGGAGAACCTGGAGGAGATCTCACCGGCAGCCATCGCGGAGTGAGTCCAGCAGATGGCAGCGCACTGCTCTTTATTAATCCAGAAAATATCAAAAACATTCTGTCTTTCATGTCTCTGAAAAGTTTGTCAACCCATTTTATCTGCATTTTAATTGACGTTTTCCTTCATTAATTCTACCTTAACAGTGCCACAAAGATCTTTGTCAATGGCTGTTGGGTGGGCATACACAAGGACCCAGAGCAGCTGATGAACACACTGAGGAAACTGAGGAGGCAGATGGACATCATTGTGTCTGAGGTAAGGGATATGATTTTTCAGGAATTTCCACTTTTCTGACATTTTCATAATTTTATTATTATTATTCAATTCAATTAACCTACACATAAAAACCCAATATCCCCTTTTCAGATGTTCTATGTTGTCATACATTTTTACCCGTTTCTAGGTGTCCATGATCAGAGACATCCGAGAGAGGGAGATCCGCATCTACACAGACGCAGGGAGGATCTGTCGTCCTCTGCTGATCGTAGAGAAACAGAAGCTGCTGCTGAAGAGGAGACACATTGACCAGCTGAAGGAGAGGGAGTACAACAACTACAGTTGGCAGGACCTGGTGGCCAGCGGCGTGGTGGAGTACATCGACACCCTGGAGGAGGAGACTGTGATGCTGGCCATGACCCCTGACGACCTCCAGGAGAAGGGCGTGGCCTACTGTTCTACATACAGCCACTGTGAGATCCACCCCTCCATGATCCTGGGAGTCTGTGCATCCATCATCCCCTTCCCCGATCACAACCAGGTACAGCTAAAAAATATCATGCTCCTAAAATATGTTTTCTTATTGGGCTGATTTGAATAGGTGCAATGGCAAGAGACCGTTAATACCTATGCTAAGACGTGGCTATAAAACATCCTAAATTAAGATTTTTTTATCAGCCTTGGGATTGCTCATTTATATATCTATATTTGAACTGTAAATCAATGAATACATTTCTCCCCACCTTTTCCCGTGTAGTCGCCCAGAAACACATACCAGTCTGCTATGGGTAAACAAGCCATGGGTGTGTACATTACCAACTTCCACGTGCGTATGGACACCCTGGCCCACGTGCTCTACTACCCCCAAAAACCCTTAGTCACCACCCGCTCTATGGAGTACCTGCGTTTCAGAGAGCTCCCTGCAGGTGAGAACTGGAGGACTGCAGAATTGGCAGCCAATAACACTCTTTAACTCTGATCTAAAGGGTTCTATTTCTGGCTCGTTGAAATCCTCCATTTGTGCCTGGTTTAGGTATCAACTCGATTGTGGCTATTGCGGCGTACACTGGCTACAACCAGGAGGACTCTGTCATCATGAACCGCTCTGCGGTGGACCGTGGATTCTTCAGGTTTGTGCTGTGATTTGAAGACTGAAATTTGCTGTGAAAATGACTTAAGACGATGGTGTAAATAAGTGTTTTTATTTCAGGTCTGTGTTCTACCGCTCCTACAAAGAACAGGAGTCAAAGAAAGGCTTCGATCAGGAGGAAATCTTTGAAAAACCTACACGCGAAACTTGTTCGGGTACGTCCTTGGCATCTAGAAATGTAAAGGAGTCGGCCATAAAATTTGAGCCTACTATTTCCATCATCTCATACATTTTCCATCAGCAACGTCTCTTAAATTGGCATTCATACAAAGAGAATTGCTCATTGAACAACCCAATGCTCCTCCCCTCCCCCAGGCATGAGGCATGCCATTTACGACAAGCTGGATGACGACGGCTTGATAGCTCCCGGCGTGCGTGTCTCGGGCGAGGACGTCATCATTGGCAAGACGGTGACCCTGCCGGAGATCGACGACGAGCTGGACAGCACCAACCGCCGATACACCAAGAGGGACTGCAGCACCTTCCTCCGCACCAGCGAGACGGGTATCGTGGACCAAGTCATGGTCACCCTCAACCAGGAGGGCTACAAGTTCTGCAAGATCAGGGTTTGTCCAGAGTCCTCTAGATTTCCCCAGTAGGCATATTGTGACAAGTTGACAACACACTAGTAGGCTGTAAAAATGTAAAACAAACAAATGGAAACAAATTACCCCTGTTGAGAGCTCTACTTCTCTCTCAATTGTCAAGTTTAGGGTAGGCAGGAATGACATCCACAGTAGAGGCAGGTTTGAATTATCCTTGAGTTACAAGCAGCATTGCTTCCATAGAAGCAACAAGACAAACAAGCTGAATGAGAGTTGACAGATTGACTAAATGAAACATGGAATATTGCACCCTCTAACCTTGGGCTATAAGGTTATGAAGCCTCCTTACACTTTACACTCATCGGCCTACTTGTGGCATGACTTAACTCAAACTCCATTTGTTTTTTGTTGCAGGTTCGCTCTGTTCGTATCCCCCAGATCGGTGACAAGTTTGCCAGTCGACACGGGCAGAAGGGTACCTGTGGTATTCAGTACAGACAGGAGGTGAAGTATTAGACATATGTTCCTCATGCCTCGTCTATAGAACTACTCACTCTTAACTAGACTACACAGTATCATTGAGCCAGGCAATGTTTATCATGGTGTCTAGTCAATGGTCTAGAGACGTATTGTGTTTAGACTGAACCTAAACATAAATACAACCAAAGGCCTCTTCACAGGAAATGCTAAGTAAGCAACGTCCCAGAAGGAGAATGTACTATAACACGGATTTAAATATAACATGAACGTCTCTGTAGAATGTGCCACATTCCTGTAAGAGGATATGCCTTAGAAGAACTGGTTCAGAAAATTGGAACCCTCACACAGAAGTCTTTGTAAGTGAACTATGTCCATCGTTTCCGATGCTTTCCGCAGGACATGCCCTTCACTTGCGAGGGAATTACCCCAGACATCATCATCAACCCACACGCCATCCCCTCTCGTATGACAGTCGGCCATTTGATCGAGTGCCTGCAGGGCAAGGTACTGTAGCCTGTCTAATGACTCTTCCACCCACTTCAACTTTTACTCCTTTTTATGAGACCTCTTAAGAGGTGACAGTAAACTGATCATGTTAAACCAATAGGATTGTCTGTCATCTAGATTAGATATTTTACTAATTTAAAGGTAAGTGAGAATTTGTTAAATAAAAAACAAGCAGAGCATTTATTTGTTAGACATTTATCATGTAAATCAAGTGTTGTGTATGGCAGTTTTCTTGTAGCAATGTTTTCACCCTCCCGCCCTCCTTTCACTTTTGTAGGTTTCAGCTAACAAAGGGGAGATTGGTGACGCCACGCCTTTCAACGATGCGGTCAATGTGCAGAAAGTCTCCAACCTGCTGTCTGAATACGGCTATCACCTGAGAGGCAACGAGGTCAGGACATCAGCCCCCTTCACCATTCACACCTACTTCAATAGTAGCTATTTCAGACTGAGCTATTTCACACTAGTCTGTCTATAGAGTACAATTAACTGGCCTCATCTTTCCCTTCTAGGTGTTGTACAACGGTTTCACCGGCCGTAAGATTACCTCTCAGATCTTCCTCGGGCCCACATACTACCAACGCCTGAAGCACATGGTGGATGACAAGATCCACTCTCGGGCCCGAGGCCCAGTCCAGATCCTCAACAGACAGCCCATGGAAGGCAGATCACGGTAAGAACATTAAGAATTATTTAACGTATTACTTTTTCCCTTTATGGCACTATGTGAGTGTACTGGTTATGCATTTCTGAGCGGGTATCCATAAACCAACTTTAAGTATGCGCTTATCTATGATCAGTTAGGTATTTTAGATTATAATAAATGCAATCCTAGATCAGAATCTTTGTTAATACAGGCCCTGATTTGGCCCGCTTTACTAACCATGCTCTCATTTGGCACCCAGTGACGGAGGTCTTCGTTTTGGGGAGATGGAGCGTGATTGTCAGATAGCCCACGGCGCGGCTCAGTTCCTGCGTGAGAGGCTGTTCGAGGCGTCCGACCCCTACCAGGTCCACGTCTGCAACCTATGTGGCCTCATGGCCATCGCCAATACCCGCACACACACCTACGAGTGCAGGGGCTGTCGCAACAAAACACAGGTACGGACCAACACCACCACCAGTCTCCCTGTTATGCATGTTTATGCTTAGGTCGGTGTCACAAGAATTTTGTTATCTCAATGGTTGAAGTCAACTACTTCTTAAATCTTTGAATAATTCCCAGAGGTGTAAATCTCTAGTTTTTAAATAAATTAAACAAAGACCCCTTTTCTGCAATGGTCAGCCTTTATTCATGAGAGCGCTCTGCCACAAAATGGACGTACAATATTTTTATACACACACGCCAGAGGAAAAATCCCACCCCGCTTTAGGCGGGCTGTATTTTTCCTCTGTACACATCTTGTAAACTCACCTGGGTTTAGCTCATGTGGTTATCCTCTGCTCTCCTGACCATCAGGTCACACATACACACACACACACACACACACATATGTTCTTATCATAGTCTACTCCTTGCTCGGGCAGGCTGCATTTTTTTCTCTATTCCCATACATAGTTATCCCTGTTCTCACAATATTCTGCTAGCCCTTTTCACTCCCCCTCCCTGTGTGGGGACATCTGTTTTTGGAACCGGTCTCCTGTTATTGGTTTCAATCGTTTTGCACTTCTGCTTGCCTAATTACAAGACACAAATACTCTGTTGCTGGGCAAAGATGCATCTTATATAAACACATTTGATTAACTCTCTAAGCTCTAGTCTACTAATAGTCATACATTATTAGTTTAACTGAGGGTGTGACATTTTAGTCATATCTTACTCACACATTTCTTTATCAGTCGGCCTATTCACATGTTGTTTATATCCATTCTACATTTATTACTGTAACCATGATGTCAATACAGTAGAGTGAAATGTGCCTAAAACATTTTTGACTCTGGGCCTCTATAGCCTTAGTTTTGTTGATGAAGATTTATCGATTAAGATATTTGTACCTTTTCCACTTTTTCTTGTCAGATCTCCCTGGTCAGAATGCCGTACGCCTGCAAACTGCTCTTCCAGGAGCTCATGTCCATGAGTATCGCCCCTCGCATGATGACCAGTTAGGAGCCCTACCAAAGCCCTGTCGAGTCAACAGGAATTACATTATGTGTGGAAGGAATGTCGAGGACATCACTTATCTCTACAGTGGGAGAGATGGAGCATCAGGAGACTGATGTAAAACGAAATGAAACGGTCAACTTTTTTTTATGCTAATGGTCAGGCTCACTTTTTTGTCTCGCAAAAGTATATTTGTTGTGATATCACCGTTTTGTAAAAGAAGGAACATCGTCTTTATTTTTGTAAAACTAGAATAAATGTTTTTTAATGTGTTTGTCACACTGTATTTCTTCATTCAGTGTTTTGTAGCTAGCTAGCTCTGTGACTGGAAAACGGAGATGTATTTTTTCATAGTGTCACACTTCAATGTTCTGTGCAGAAATCTTGATCATATAATATCGAAATAGCCACAACTTGAAGTCAATAATTTTATTTATTAGTGATGTACAGCACGTGTCACGTAGTAATAACATCCAGTGTTAGTATACCATACAACAAAGTGAATACAGCAAATACATACATAGAGCTTAAGTCTGAAAAACTAGAAACATTTGGTAAAAGCAATGTCCACTGGCCTCTTCATTGGAGTTGCAGACTTTTAGCACCGAAAGTGAATCTCTACATTCCAACATAAATCCTACTTTTTCTACGCCATTTCATACTTGTTGGTTGCTCAATATGCCCTACAGTACATCCCCAGACATCTGCCACTGTTTGGTTTGGTAGCTAAACCCATAGTATGCGTTTGGTAGCTAAACCCATAGTATGCGAGTACTGTACTGGGATTATATGAGTGCAAGAGTGTTATGAGTTTGTTTTGCCTGCCTGTCATTCCCGATCACTCACTCCACACAATGGCTTTTGCAAAGGCATGTCTTTATGGCTTGTCAAGGGAAAGAATGATTTGTGTACTTTTCAGGAGGTAATTTATTTGCCTGGGTGTCTGTTTCTGCCTTGCCCACAGGGCCAGACTACCACATTTGTGGCCCCCGGGCACCGACCTCCATTCTTTTGGAAATCTGCTAACTTCCTGCATTTCAACACATTTTGCAATTGTGCAGAGAGAAACATTTGCAATTTTCTAATGCTATTCTACACTTTTTGCCATAGGGAAGGGAATCTTTTTGTTTTATAGCTTGTGCTTTTATTCACATTTTGCCATGAGGCTGAGACAAAATGTTGCAGTTTTAAAGCTAATTTCATGCAATTCTACACATTTTGCTATCATATGCTAATAAAAAATAATAGGTCGGGGGGCACGTGCCCGTTCGTTAATCTTGCCCTGCTTGGCCAAATAGTGATGGTCTTGCAATGTATTATTTTTGCTAGAATGAAAATGTAAAGGGAAGGAATAATTCACTAAAACAGTCAACTACGTCAAAAGAAGAGGAGTGAAGCATATACGTGTAATTTGTGTGCACATACACAGTGTACAAAACATTAGGAACACCTGCTCTTTCCATGACAGACTGACCAGGTGAATCCAGGTGAAAGCTATGATCCCTTATCGAAGTCACTTGTTAATTCCACTTCAATCAGTGTAGATGAAGGGGTGGAGACCGGTTAAAGAAGGATTTTTAAGCCTTGAGACTTGGATTGCGTATGTATAATTATAATAATTGGTCATTTAGCAGACGCTCTTATCCAGAGCGACTTACAGGAGCAATTAGGGTTAAGTGCCTTGCTCAAGGGCAAATCGACAGATTTTTCACCTAGTGGGCTCGGGGATTAGAACCAGCGACCTTTCGGTTACTGGCACAACGCTCTTACCCACTAAGCTACCTGCCTCCCTATTCACAAGGTGAAAGGGCAAGACAAAATATTTAAGTGCCTTTGAACGGGGTATGGTTGTAGGTGCCAGGCGCACTGGTTTGAGTGCGTCAAGAACTGCAACGCCGCTGGGTTTTTCACGCTCAACAGTTTTCCATGTGTATCAAGAATGGTCCACCACCCAAAGGTCATCCAGCAAACTTGACACAACTTTGGGAAGCATTGGCGTCAACATGGGCCAGAATCCCTGTGGAATGCATTCGACACCTTGTAGAGTCCATGCCCTGACGAATTGAGGCTGTTCTGAGGGCAAAAGGGGATACAACTCAATATTAGGAAGGTGTTCCTAATGTTTTGTACACTGTGTACCTAGTGCTGAATGACGTGTGTGTCTAGAGGCCTAGCTGCATCTTGTGGATGGCTATATCTACAATACAGTGTACTGAATATGACTATGAAAAATGGGACTTGTTACAGGTCCTGTGTGGCTCAGTTGGTAGAGCATGGCACTTACTAAGCCAGGGTTGTGGGTTTGATCCAATAGGGGACCAGTATGATTTTTTAAAAACTGTATGCGCTCACTACTGAAAGTTGCTCTGGATAAGAGTGGCTACTAAAATATACAAAAAAATATTGACAAAATGGCAACGTTATCAAATATAAATCTGATGGATCTCTGGGATGCTAATGGTGGCCATTGGTCCTCTTTCTTAGTCATTGTACAGGTCTACTGGTGGGATGGTCGGGGCTGCTCCCTCCTCTCCTGATCCTGTCAGGAGCTGCCACTGAGGCTCTACTGTGCTGAGACGCCTTACAGCTCATCATCCTTGGTCACTGGAAGAGACACACAGGCAAGACCACAATGACAGATTGGATAAGTGAATTTATTACAGAGGCAAGTGAATTTCTAGGGTAAGGGTCCTTAACTGGTCCTATTTATGACCAATGATAGGGGAGACCATAGTCTTATATATGACTCTGGGGGAGACCTGAATACTTTGATCGGTTTCCATCAGATTTGTATCACATATCTATCCCTGATTCCTTTTTAGAGCGCAGCTTTATAGGCAGTGCAATGATTGCATCTGTCAACGCTTGCACCAGTTACACACCCAGTAACACACGCTGCCTTGTCGAAGGCAACCATCAAGCCCTGTCGAGAGCAGCCAAGTGATGTGGACCAAGCCAAGCCAAGCATGCATTCCTAAACATGTCAGGACAGGATGGGAACCACAGGCTAGAGGGCCTGAATTCCAAAGAACTCACACATACTGTACATACACACCCTTTGATTTGCCCTTTGAATACCTACATTTGCTCTTTGTATGTGGTAGATATTGCCCTTTGGTGCCATATTGTGTGGGTCTAGATTTAACATGAAACAGAGTAGAAATAGCAGTGAAATAGAAAAGGATGCGCTTGGGTACCTTTCTTGACAGGGATGTCATCGATGGACTCCACCACGTGAATGGTGCCCACCGCTGAGGCCTCTCCTTTGGCGTTGACAGCGTGGCACTCATATGAGCCAGCCTCTTTCTTGGTGAGCGGCGAGATCTGAAAAGCATGGTGGTGGCTGTTATCGCCTTATCTGATTTTATTAGAACACTCAAGGCGACACAAACACAGCCTCAAACTCTCCATCCTAGCCAAGCTCAGCTCATTTCGACAGAGCAAGGGTGCCATTTCAAGTAGAAAGAAGCGTTCTGGATTGTTTACGGCTGTCTGACTGCTGTCCAGTGCCGGCTTGCACCTGTGTAGGTTTTTAAATACTTATCACAAGTACAAACATACCATGGAAGGTGGCCAATGAGAAGAAAATATGGTGGATGATAGATATTCTGAAATTGAATGAATGTGATGTTTGATAGCAGGGGAGAAGAATACTGAGAGATAAAGAGGGGGAGGGAGAGAGATAGATAGAGCTAACCACTGAACAGGGCCCACCAATGTTTTATGTTCATTTACTCAGACATGGAGGAAGGAGTTGCATGTGTATTACACTCTCTGTTATGTAGAGGCTCTGAAAAGAATAAGTCAATGAGTAGCGTTCATAGATAACTTTGGAATGTGCCTCAGATAATAATATTCATAAATAAAGTAATAGAATGTCAGCTATCTAATACATAACTCTTCCATCCTATGCTTCATTTCTACCTTTACTACCTCTGTGTGTGGGCCTTGAGGTATTTGACTGATTTGTTTCTGTGGGACAACCCACAAGTCTGTATGACAGCTAAAATCCTTTGTACTAACAGTGTTTCAAGTCAAGGTCTGATTTCACTATTACTGAAACAGGACCCAGATGGTAAATATAAAGATCCAGTCTATCTAAAAAGAACTGGAGACCCCTTACACTTCAGTGTTGTGATGCCAAAATCTTAGCAAAATGCATAGAATTTAAATGGATATTATTCATCCTAATCAGACAGGTTTTTTTCATGGATGATACATTGGAGATAATATAAGACAAATACTGGAAAGACTAGAGAACACTATGAAAAATCTGGAACACCAGGCCTGGTATTCATAGCTGACCTTCAAAAGGCCTTTGATAAAGTACGACTGGAATTTATATATAAATGCCTGGACTATTTTAATTTAGGAGAATCTCTTATTCAATGGGTTAATGTTATGTATAGTAACCCCAGGTGTAAAATTGTAAATAATGGCTACTTCTCAGAAAGTATTAAATTGTCAAGAGGAGTAAAACAAGGTTGTCCACTATCAGCATATCTATTTATTATGGCCATATCTATTTATTATTATAGATATACTCGGTATTCATATCCCGAAAGAAAGAAATGATCTCACTACAATACATTTTAATAGAAAGTTAGCCAAATTAGATACGATTTTGCTACCATGGAAAGGGCAACACCTGTCTATTTCTGGAAAGATCACCCTGATTAATGATTTAGTCATATCCCAGTTTACCTATATACTTATGGCCCTGCCTACACCTAACGACTTGTTTTTTTAAATTATATGAGCAAAAAATATTCCACTTTATTTAGAACGGCAAGCCAGACAAAATTAAATGGGCCTATTTATATAATTAATATGAATTCGGAGGGCAGAAATTATTAAATATTAAAACATTGGACCTCTCACTAAAGGCTTCAATCATAAAAAAAAGTATAGTTGAATCTGAAATGGTTCTCTAGTAGATTAGTGAGAATAGCTCAAGAATGGCCTTTTTCCCTTCATTCAGATTACAACCTCTCACTTTTGGTTATTTGAAAATGAAATAATCTCCAAAATATCACTATTTTTAAAACAAGCAATAGACAGCTGGTTGCAATTTCAGTTTAATTCACCATGAAAGACAGAACAAATATTAGAACAGATATTATGGTTAAACTCAAATATACTAACTGATTTAAAAAAACATTATTTTTTTGGGAAAAAAAGAAAAACAGTATGATCTTTGTAAATTATATCATAAATAGAACTGGTGGAGTTATGTCACACATGCAGTTAACAAAAATATATGGAAATGTCTGCTCTATCCAAAATTACAACCAACTGATTGCAGCATTTCCGCAAAAATAGAGGAGGCAACTGGAAAGGGGAGAAGGTAAGGAACTTGTCTGTCAGCCCTTCATTAAAGACCAAAATTGGCTAAAGAAAATGGTGATAAATAAAGTATACCAGTTTCATTTAAGGACCAAAACATTTACAGCTGCGCCATACAGGTTGGAAAATAGTTGGAAGGAGATTTTCGATGTACCAATTGCATGGCACATGGTTTATGAACTGATATACAAAACGATGCCGTATTCAGAACAAACTAGAGTTTTTCAATTTAAATTATAATACAAAATTCTTGCAACCAATAGAATGTTATATATGAGGGATACAACCATCCCAGCTCTGCAGATTTTGCTGCGAAGAGACAGAATCATTAGATCACTTGTTTTGGGACTGCCCATACAGTGGGGGGAAAAAAAGTATTTAGTCAGCCACCAATTGTGCAAGTTCTCCCACTTAAAAAGATGAGAGAGGCCTGTAATTTTCATCATAGGTACACGTCAACTATGACAGAAAATTGAGGGAAAAAAATCCAGAAAATCACATTGTAGGATTTTTTATGAATTTATTAGCAAATTATGGTGGAAATAAGTATTTGGTCACCTACAAACAAGCAAGATTTCTGGCTCTCACAGACCTGTAACTTCTTCTTTAAGAGGCTCCTCTGTCCTCCACTCGTTACCTGTATTAATGGCACCTGTTTGAACTTGTTATCAGTATAAAATACACCTGTCCACAACCTCAAACAGTCACACTCCAAACTCCACTATGGCCAAGACCAAAGAGCTGTCAAAGGACACCAGAAACATAATTGTAGACCTGCACCAGGCTGGGAAGACTGAATCTGCAATAGGTAAGCAGCTTGGTTTGAATAAATCAACTGTGGGAGCAATTATTAGGAAATGGAAGACATACAAGACGACTGATAATCTCCCTCGATCTGGGGCTCCACGCAAGATCTCACCCCGTGGGGTCAAAATGATCACAAGAACGGTGAGCAAAAATCCCAGAACCACACGGGGGGACCTAGTGAATGACCTGCAGAGAGCTGGGACCAAAGTAACAAAGCCTACCATCAGTAACACACTACGCCGCCAGGGACTCAAATCCTGCAGTGCGAGACGTGTCCCCATGCTTAAGCCAGTACATGTCCAGGCCCGTCTGAAGTTTGCTAGAGTGCATTTGGATGATCCAGAAGAGGATTGGGAGAATGTCATATGGTCAGATGAAACCAAAATAGAACTTTTTGGTAAAAACTCAACTTGTCTTGTTTGGAGGACAAAGAATGCTGAGTTGCATCCAAAGAACACCATACCTACTGTGAAGCATGGGGGTGGAAACATCATGCTTTGGTGCTGTTTTTCTGCAAAGGGACCAGGACGACTGATCCGTGTAAAGGAAAGAATGAATGGGGCCATGTATCGTGAGATTTTGAGTGAAAACCTCCTTCCATCAGCAAGGGCATTGAAGATGAAACGTGGCTGGGTCTTTCAGCATGACAATGATCCCAAACACACCGCCCGGGCAACGAAGGAGTGGCTTCGTAAGAAGCATTTCAAGGTCCTGGAGTGGCCTAGCCAGTCTCCAGATCTCAACCCCATAGAAAATCTTTGGAGGGAGTTGAAAGTCCGTGTTGCCCAGCGACAGCCCCAAAACATCACTGCTCTAGAGGAGATCTGCATGGAGGAATGGGCCAAAATACCAGCAACAGTGTGTGAAAACCTTGTGAAGACTTACAGAAAACGTTTGACCTGTGTCACTGCCAACAAAGGGTATATAACAAAGTATTGAGAAACTTTTGTTATTGACCAAATACTTATTTTCCACCATAATTTGCAAAAAATTTCATTAAAAATCCTACAATGTGATTTTCTGGAAAGAATTATCTCAATTTGTCTGTCATAGTTGACGTGTACCTATGATGAAAATTACAGGCCTCTCTCATCTTTTTAAGTGGGAGAACTTGCACAATTGGTGGCTGACTAAATACTTTTTTCCCCCACTGTAGTTGACGTGTACCTATGATGAAAATTACAGGCCTCTCTCATCTTTTTAAGTGGGAGAACTTGCACAATTGGTGGCTGACTAAATACTTTTTTTCACCACTGTATGTAGCTCGTTTTTGGTCGCAGGTTCAGGAATGGCTGAAAGATTGCAACATTTACTTGGAAATGGCACTGCTGGGTTATTTGAAAAGTCATAGTCAATTGATCAATAATATTATAATACTCTTAGCAAAAGTGTTTATCTTTAATTTACAATCTGTAGAAACTATGAGAATAGAAAGGTTCAGAACTTTTGTGGAACATCACAGCACAGTAGAAAAAGATATGGCAGCTAGAAATAAAAACTGGATGGTCTTCAGAGATAGATGGGAGGGGTTGAGGGTAGCTGAAGGCTGGGACTAAAACCAAACAAAAGATAACTAATGTAAAATATACTGTCCGTGAAATGTATTTAGTATGGATAAGCTGGAAGTGGAAGCCTAAGTATTGTTTTCCATTAGTTTACTCCAATTAGGGGAGGGGTGGCAGGGTTACAAAAACAAATATATATACATATGGGGGATTGGAAATGATGCAGACAATTACACTGACAGAAGCCACAATCTAGCTGCAATATTAAAGCTGATCTACCCCCCCCCAAAAAATAATAATAATTATAATAATTATAATAATAACAGTATGTGTGTTAATGTGTGTGTGTGTGTGGACTGGTTGGACTCACCAGGACCCAGCCAGTGACCTCATGTTTCTCAGGTCCTCCACGGGTCTGAATGGCCAGGTTGTCTCTGTCTCCTGGAAGCAGCTCCATTCTCTGTTTTCCACTGGTGACCTGGGAAAACAACCATTCACTTAATAACTAACTAATCGAATTAAAAGCATGGTGTGTGGGTGTGCAACTGTGCAACTGTGAAACTGAAAACATTCAACGCTTCAGCTCAAGAGACAACCGGCTAAATCAAATGTTATTTCATGTAATCTAAGATCACGTTCTCTTTATATGACCTAAGCTCAGACACCGACATCTACAGCTATAAAAACACATGATATAAGCAAAGAAAAGAAAGGCTCATCTGGGAAATCAGTAGGACATAAGAAAGAGACAACAGAGAGACATAAGGAAGTATTGAAACGGAAAGACGGATGTAACACATGTAGAGTTGCAAAGGCAGGGTTTATTACTTGAAACTTTCGAAGTTTACCAGTAAACCACCAGAATTTTGGTATCTTTCATGGATTTTATGTAATCTATCACAAGACATCTAGTGGCCCTTTTGGTTACTTCAGATTATCATAGGCGTCTGTAATTATCTCTGACCCTCTGTGTGGCCTTATCACATGTAAAATATATTAACTAATTAAATAAGATGAAAATAAAATACAAAATACATTGACAAAGCTGTAAAACATTTTCCTAAATATAAACCATCAATTTAGTGAGTACCATTGGTGTTTAATGAGGGTTTCAGCATGAAATATCCTTTATATATATTTTTGAGACTTTTATTTATTTTACTATGTCAATATGTATTTTTTGTCAATGTTTTTGCGCCAAACTAGTGGCAGTTGTGAAGAAAAGTCAATTGTTGGAAGAGTTGCAGAGTTAATTGTTGATTAGATGCTTTTTTCATTAATTAGGCTATTTTCTCTTGAACCACATGGTCTATCTAGTAGAAACTCATGGACAATATGGACACATTTTTTAAATACATTTTGTACAAGTCATTCAAGTATAAATTACCAAAGTTACGATAGATTGCCATAGATTTTCTGTTAATTACCAAAATTACTGAAGATTCCGGTAACTTTGGTCAATTACTGGTAGCTTTGCAACCTTAAACACATGACATGACCTATTGGGTCCAAACCATCCATCTTGTGTTGTATTGTAACTTCTAGCTCACTGGATGAAGTGTGATAACCAGCTGCATGTGAGTTTGGCCTGTTTTGGTGTGTAGAAGATGTTGGTCACCCTCTTCTCTTCACTCTCTCTCTCTGTCTCTCACTCATCAGTCCAGTGTCCCTGTTTCCTACTCCATTTGTGAGGCCGGTTGGACGTACTGCCAAATTCTCTAAAACAACGTTGGAGGTGGCTTATAGTAGAGAAATGAACATTAAATTATCTGGCAACAGTTCTGGTGGACATTCCTGCAGTCAGCATGCCAATTGCATGCTCCCTCAAAACTTGAGACTGTGGCATTGTGTTGTGTGACAAAACTGCACATTTTAGAGTGGCCTTGTATTGTCCCCAGCACAAGGTGCACCTGTGTAATGATCATGCTGTTAAATCAGCTTCTTGATATGCCACACCTGTCAAGTGGATGGATTATCTTGGCAAAGGATAAATGCTCACTAACAGGGATGTAAAACATTTTTTTACAGACATAAGCTTTTTGTACATATGGAACATTTCTGGGATATTTTATTTCAGCTTATGAAACATGGGACCAACACTTTACATGTTGCGTTTATATTTTTGTTCAGTGTAAATAAGTCAGATCTATGGGCACTGTTCGAACAAAGCAACATTCTGTTTAGCTGAGAGTGTGGAAGTTTGGGCTAATCGAATCAATAAAACAATGCTTACAACATCAAAACGTATATAAATTCAATCTCTCTCTCTCTCTCTCTCTCTCTCTCTCTCTCAGTGCAGGGAGACTTGTTTTGGTTTACCCACCAAACTTCCAGATGCTCATCTTGATTAAATATCTGTTTTCATATTAAATCCTATTCAGAGTGGTCTCTTGCTCTATTTTGAGAGTAAGCAAACAGTAGGTTAACTTCCTTGTCTGTCCAGGAATGATGAGTTGTGTTCTCCACATTGACTTCATGCATCCTGGCTTTCCATGGCCGTTTGTCTCCCCTCCCTTCCCTACTTATTTTCTCAGCCTCATTCTGAATGATCCTCATTTACTTTAGTATTTTTTGTCTCTGTGGAACCAATGGGAATTTCATGCCTCTACTTTTTTTCTTGAGGAATGTTAAGAATGTTAGCTGCTGACCGTGGGTATAAGTAAAGCCTTGACTGTAAAGATCAGATAATAATTAAGGATTTCCCCTCTAACCCCTCATGTCCTGTGCTATTGTGGTTAACAATAGCATGCTTCATATCCTCTATTTTCACATCTCTTTCATCCATTGTGTCCTCAAATATAGAGCCCAAATCAGCAATCAGTGGAAGGGGACGTATGAATAACTAGACATAGCAAAATACATTAACGACCTACCATATGTAAAGTTATTTGAACCATCATACTAAACTACATATGTGAGTGTTTCTGAAACAAAATATACCCATATAGAAATGCTTTCTCAAAGCATGGAGCAATTTGTATTTTTTTGTACCACACCTCAGAAAAGTGTGGATACAGATTTGAATTGAACAAGTCCTAGTGACCTCTATTGAACCTTCTGGTACCTTCTTCCAGGTGATCACGGGGGTGGGGATTCCAATGGCCTCGCAGCTCAGGTACACCTGGGAGCCTGTGACATTGTAGACCTCACCAGGGGCCGTCACAATGACAGGTGCTGTGGAGGAGAAGAAAACATAGAAAAAAAATGAGATGATTGAGTGGATTTATTATCTCCTTCAAATCAACCTGTAACGCTTATCTTTAACTCGGGCGGAATCAGAGATAGCTCTGCTGTAATCCACTGGGACTAGCTGGTACAGGTCGGAAATGTCAAAGCAGTAATATGGTAGCGAGATGTTCTGATTGATATGTGATAAACGTATTATATAAATGAGTGAGCGTGTTATAAATGAACAGATAGCATCTCTAGTCCCTTTAGCCATCCAGAAAGGAATGAATGTGCCTTTTTTTAAGGTCAGGACAATAAGTGATGGAGTTGATGTAACATGGACAACATCAAGGAGTTTAGAATTAATTCTGTTAGTGAGTAATTTAGTGAAATATTAAGCATACTTTCTCGCTTTAGTTTTCTCATGCCAGTCAGAATTAGTTAAACAGTAGCTCTGTTAGGTTTCTCAATATGAACACTGAACATTACTGTCATTACCTTTGAAACATTGGAACAGGCTTCATGCGGAGTTGCACAAATTCAAACTTTATTATTTAATCTGATAAACAAAACTTCTAGTAATGTGCTTAGCTCAAACATAATTTTCTGTTGTTTTTATGGGTCAAGAAAATAATGTGTGTATTTACATCACTTCACACTTCTGGCACATAATACTTTGTATGTGGTCCACAATGTCGACAGAAATGTAGCTTTTCTGAAATGTTATTTTAGTTATGACGACTAGGCTTTGGATGACAGGTGTTGCAAAGTAAAGGCCTCTTTAGAAAAATATTATGATGCCACAGGGCTATGGAAGATTGACTAGGTAGTATTTTCAATGCTCTATACTCCAACCCAAGGAATGGATATCATATGATCATGACTATAATAAATAAACACTGTCTCATATACAGTAGTTAGAGGCCCCTGTTGTTTTGAGTTCTGGTGAAATTTACTGTTACCAATTAAGTATGGTCAACAAAATCCTCCCCTGAAACCCTAGGCCTAGCCAATGGACTCTGAGAAAACAAGAACAACATGGAGTAGAGAGAGGAATGTTGGCCTTGAACTTGAACCTAACGTTCCCGAGTGGCGCAGTGGTCTAAGGCACTAGTGGCTGTGCCACTAGAGATCCTGGTTCGAATCCAGGCTCTGTCGTAGCCGGCCGCGACCGGGAGACCCATGGGGCGGCGCACAATTGGCCCAGGATGTAGCTCAGTTGGTAGAGCATGGCGTTTGCAACGCCAGGGTTGTGGGTTCTATTCCCACGGGGGGCCAGTATGATAAAAAAAATAATGTATGCACTAACTGTAAGTCGCTCTGGATAAGAGCGTCTGCTAAATGCCTGAAATGTAAATGTTGTGCTATCTTTGACCTCTCTGAGAGCCTGCAGGGCACATCTAAAGTTGCTCTCCAACCTCACCCTGTTGGATACTGGCAAATTAGTCTGGGGCTTTTTGCGTGGCATGACTTTTTTTTGCCAGCCAGTGTGTTTTTTTCCACATCCCGAACCCTTTCGCCTGCCTAATCCAGAACCAGCATGCAGTTATAATTAATCATGTGAAGGTTCACTGAACTAAACACTGAAGTCAACTGGCTTTGCTGTAAACCAACAGGGCCTGTCTGTGTGTATGTAGGCGAGGCACTGCTTTTTGATCGACAGTCATCCTCCTTTACAAAATGTAAAATCCCTCCCTTGGATGGTGAAATGTCAGACATGTCTGTTCAGGGCTATGGAGGGTGCCACCCCAGAGTGGAGACAATGGCTTTCAGCTTGTTCAGTGGCTGGCTTTAGTTAACTCTGGTTGTTTTGGAAGGGTTATAGAGGTAGAGGATGATGTTAACCTTGTCCACACCCAGTGGACAGTGCCCAGATTTTCCATATTTCTCAGCCAGTTCTTCTATCCAGTAACTAGAGAGCACTCATGTCTATCCCAAGACAAATCAGTGCATTGTGGCAGTGATGTACAATAACAATGTAAGTTGATAGTGCATTGGACAAAAGTCAAATCAATACCATATAGAATCAGTTCATGCAAGGCAAACATTGACAATAGATGAAATACCAGCAGTGATTTTACATTAACATAATTTACTGTACATTGTAATGGTTAATTAATTAGCCTACTCAAGACATCTTAAACGTTTTTTATTTTAACAACTCAATTATTTATAAAGAAGAGGGGATAATATGAGTCAATATGAGGCCCCTTGGTGAACTATTGGCTAGAAGGCCAGAATGTATTTGACATGATGGATGCGAATTATTGTAGCATAATACACAAAATATAAAATATTAATGTTTCCAAAATAGCGAGAATTCAATTTCCACTAGCCTACTACTGCGCTCTTTATAATAATAATAAGTTTACTGTTATCTACCGTCCCCCCATTCTCACCTGTTGCGCATTTTCCTTTATTCAGGACTTTGATTTCTGGCTTCTCCTCGCTCACCGATTTCAGGCTGGCAACTTTCAAGTCGCAGCCAGTTTTATAGGTCACTCCATCAGAGCCACACATTTCGTAGTTGGTCTTGCAGGCGCAAACGCCGAGCTTTGTCTTCTTGTTCTTGTCGCTCTTTACGCACTCCAGCCCAGAGGCGCAACGCTTGGCTGTGGTTCCGCGCCCCCTGCATGGCTCCCCCTCTCCAGCCGCGCAAAGTGAACAACAACCGCAGGAGTCGAAAATCGTGCCAGACTTGCAGCCCTCCTCTGGAAGAGGGTCGCACAGGCTGGGTTCGCAAGCGCCACAACTGCGCGGCACTCGGTCCGCAAATGCGGACGCAAGTGACAACGATAAGACCACCGCGAAAAACACCAACATCTTGCTTGCTGAGTTTACAGTTGCGGTTCTGTATGTGTTTACAGTGACCGAATCACAGTGTGAAGCACTGTACAGTTATCAGCGATTTTGTTGAAGCTCAACCACGCCCCTAAAATCTTTGATTTCCATTTCTACATCGAAGTTATGGTCATTATACCTTTACTTTGCAATTAACCAAAAATACCAGTTAATACAAAATATTTTTTTTATTTTACTTAAGTAACTTCAACTAAATTACTTCAACTTTGTGAGCACATCGAATGTAATCAACAATTTCTGGATCACAATGAGATTCAAATAAAATAAATAACAAACCTTTCATGCAATTTATGCTGAAAGTTCAAAGTACAAATGTAGTATCCATTGATCATCCATGACTGTGGTCATTATCTTAAATACATTTATTGCATGTCATTTGCCAGTTACAGAGTTACATTGCCAGTTAGTCTTCAATCACAACACCAAGTTATCCTGGGTAGAACAGGGAGTGGTTACCTTTCAAAGTAAACCTGCATGTACAGTACCAGTCAGAAGTTTGGACACCTACTCATTCAAGGGTTTTTCTTTATTTTTAATATTTTCTACATTGTAGAATAATAGTGAAGACATCAAAACTATGATATAACACATGGAATTATGTAGTAACCAAAAAAGTGTTAAACAAATCAAAATATATTTTAGATGTCAGATTCTTCAAAGTAGCCACCCTTTGCCTTGATGACAGCTTTGCACACTCTTGGCATTCTCTCAACCAGCTTCACCTGGAATGCTTTTCCAACAGTCTTGAAGGAGTTCCCACATATGCTGAGCACTTGTTGGCTGCTTTTCCTTCACTCTGCGGTCCAACTAATCCCAAACCATCTCAATTGGGTTGAGGTCGGGTGATTGTGGAGGCCAGGTCATCTGATGAAGCACTCCATCACTCTCCTTGGTCAAATAGCCCTTACACAGCCTGGAGGTGTGTTGGGTCATTGTCCTGTTGAAAAACAAATGATAGTCCCACTAAGCGCAAACCAGATGGGATGGCGTATCACTGCAGAATGCTGTGGTAGCCATGCTGGTTAAGTGTGGCTTGAATTCTAAATAAATCACTGGCAGTTTCACCAGCAAAGCACCATCACACCTCCTCCTCCATGCTTCACGGTGGGAACCACACATGCGGAGATCATCCGTTCATCTACTCTGTGTCTCACAAAGACACGGTGGTTGGATCCAAAAATCTCACATTTGGACTCATCAGACCAAAGGACAGATTTCCACCGGTCTAATGTCCATTGCTCGTGTTTCTTGGCCCAAGCAAGTCTCTTCTTATTGGTGCCCTTTAGTAGTGGTTTCTTTGCAGCTATTCGACCATGAAGGCCTGATTCACGCAGTCTCCTCTGAACAGTTGATGTTGAGATGTGTCTGTTACTTGAACTGTGAAGCATTTATTTGGGCTGCAATCTGAGGTGCAGTTAACTCTATTGAACTTATCCTCTGCAGCCGAGGTGACTCTGGGTCTTCCTTTCCTGTGGCAGTCCTCATGAGAGCCAGTTTCATCATAGCGCTTGATGGTTTTTGCGACTGCACTTTAAGAAACTTTAAAAGTTATTGAAATGTTCCAGATTGACTGACCTTCCTGTCTTAAAGTAATGATGGACTGTCGTTTCTCTTTGCTTATTTGAGCTGTTCTTGCCATAATATGGACTTGGTCTTTTACCAAATAGGGCTATCTTCTGTATACCACCACTACCTTGTCACAAAACAACTGATTGGCTCAAACGCATTAAGGAAAGAAATTCCACCAATTAACTTTTAACAAGGCACACCTGTTAATTTAAATGCTTACCTCATGAAGCTGGAAAATAGTAAAAATAAAGAAAAACCCTGGAATGAGTAGGTGTGTCCAAACCTTTGACTGGTACTGTACATGCTACAGTATATACCAGTCACATAGATATTTTGATACTGACTTGGTTTGTCAGATATGGACGTGTTGGATACTCCATGTCCACAAGGTCTGATTCTCTCTGATGGACCATCACCCCAACGTGGTGCACTCTAGATCTTAGTTCAGTGGTCACCAACCCTGGTCCTGGAGAGATACAGGGTGTACAGTGCAGGTGTTTGTTCCAACCCAGTGCTAACACACGTGATTCTTCAACTCATCGTGAAGATTGACTGAATGAGTGCGACAGTCTCTTTCTCTACTATTAGCTAGAAAACCTATTTCACTTGATGTATTTGGAGACGAAGGAGGAAGCGATGTCCCTGTAAGGCGTGTCCGAGTCAGAGCGCGTGGGGGGGATGCAGCACAGCCTTCGGAAGCGAGGTGAGCGCAGGAGCAGGTTGTGGCCCAGTCCCACACAACTGGAGCTTAGCCAGTACAGAGCCATGGACTGGGGAAGAAAGAGGAAGGGAGATGGAGAGCGTATCAATCTTCGGCATTCAGCATAAGCAAATAAGCAAAGTTGAATACCATGCATGCATAGCCGTAATATTAAATAGCTTTCGAAAATTAGGTGCGTACGGGTAGCCCTTCATAATTATATCTGAAAAAGCATACGAAACGTCACCTGCTAAAATATATCTAACTAAACCAAAGGTTGTGAGTAGCCTCAGATTGTTTCAGTCTCCCTTGCATCATTTCACAAGGCCTACTCTCACATGGAACAGTGTGTTTTGGGTTCCTCTTCGGTAGCTTCTTATGCAACTATGATGGTGCTCGAATGGAGACACAACAAAATTACACTCCAGATTATCGAATCAGATTGAGGGGGGCTAGATTGGGAGGCTGCATCAGTGTACCTGGGAAAGAGGGAGCTATAGGAGCAAGAGAGGGCTTTCAAAGCCGGATGGGGCTCTTCAGGTACAAACAGGGTTTGTCTGTCGCAACATCTGCCCAACTGTAAAGTGTATACTATGTGTGTGTATGTCTCCGACTGTGTGTGTGTGTGTGTGTATCTTTCGCACAGTGTCCCAGATAAGCCAGACATCCTGTGCATGGGTCTGTGGACTTGGTGGAACTATCACCGAAGTCGGGGAGAAAACATCCTCAGTGTTTTTTCATCTATCACCATTTAGGTGGGTTTCTAAACAAAGTGTTCGTCTCATCCATCCCTTACGTAATGCGATGGGTGGATAGGTGCACGGGGCAATGTGGGTTATGCCTGTCTGGGCAAGAAGGAGACGAACGTGTGGCTGAGGTCTTTTGTTTCAGCGCTAGTGGGAGTGTGTTGCCATAGGCATGGCTAGAGAAATGTGCTAGCTGTCTTAATTTACAGGGGGAAAGTGATGTGGCATGTTTGACAGCTTTTGTGATGACATGTTGTTGAAGGATAAATGGTTCCTTGTTTGTGGTTGCGTGTGCTGACACATACAAGCATGCAGACACACACACACTTACGGAGGGCACGGTGGCAGCTATGGGGATCATCAACAGAGAGATCCCTCTGATAAAGTTGGTCACATACTTCTGGAACTTGGATGCTTCTATCCTCCGCAGAGCAAATACCTGACAACACAAATAAACTAGACTTAAGGGAAACGTTTGTGGGGAAGATCGACATTCTCATTGCTACTGGGAAATGCATTCTGGTTTTTAATATCTATTCATGGGTCAGCGAGGGATGCAGAATGACCAAACTCAAATCAAATCAAATATTTGTCACATGCTTTGTAAACAACAGTTGTAGACTAACAGTGAAATGCTTAAAGGGATACTTTGGGATTTTGCCAATGAACAGGTCTACTTCCCCATAGTCAGATGAACTCATGGGGACCATTTTTATGTCTCTGCATCCAGTATGAAGGAAGTTAGGTAGTTTCGCGAGCCAATGCTAACTAGTGTTAGCGCAATGACTGGAAGTCTATGGTATCGACTAGCATGCTAGCAGTTACCATAGACTTCGTCATTGCGCTAACGCTAGTTAGCAACTTCCTTCAAACTGCACACAGAGACATAAAAATGGTATCCACGAGTTCATCTCACTCGGGAAGTAGATAAAGGGCTTCATTGCCAAAATCTTGAAGTATCCATTTAAATCAAAAACAGATGTGACTATCACAAAACTAGTCCGAACCAAGCCAGCAACTCTCATATCGCTATCTTTTCCGTCTCCCAGTAGATAATCTACGATAGTATGTTCTGTCCTAGCCTACGTTGGAGTATTTCATTACACCAAAACCTGACACTCCACCACCTGAAATCTATTGTGAGTTGAACACAGGTCTATCTGAAAGCATGTTAGGTGAGGAGTGTCCTCTTGTAAAAACAGCAGCCACAGGGTCTGAATACTAGGTGGATCAAAGCTCTCATCTAAAAGGTTTCCATATTGTGTGTCTAATGGAGGTGTTGCTCAAGCCGGGTATGTTAGTTCGACCAGGGCCTCACCTCTGTGATGAGCAGGTTGATGAGGCCCAGAGAGACAGGCATGATCCAGGTAGAGTCAGGCAATGTCAGGTCGGAGAACCATAGAGTGCCCCCTACTGCCAGCTCTGTCTGCAACGCTGAAAAAATAATAATATGTGATTATGTAGCTTGTAGAAGATACAACAGACTTGATTGTGAATGTATTGATTAATTGAGTGAGTGTGGAGGTTTACCGGTGGCAGCATCAGACACCCCCAGGCTCAGGTTGCGCAGGGCCAGGGAGAGGCATACCCACATGGGCAGCTGCACCCATATCAGCAGGCTTGCCTTGAAGGGGTGGCAGTTATCCCTCACGTACAGCTCAGACACTATCCTCTTCAGGTTCTTCTTGAATTGGTATCTAATGTGACACAAAGGAATCCAAATGCCAGGCAATTAAGGAAGTTCAATTTTTTAAGTTACTTCTTTTAAAACATCATAGCTGACATTGGAAACCTGATACAGTGTCATGTATCAGTTAAACAACATGGAACTTCCCCATAGAAGTTAAATTGTATTCCATAACTAACCAGATCTAAAAAGTTAACTGTCATACACCATTACATTGACAGATAAGAGCAAGAGAGCACTTTTCTTTGAAGAAAATCTCAAACGGCATGGAAGTGTGTTGTGTTTTGGTTAATATTTATAGGCTGTGGTTTCAGAGTTGGCGCCAAGCTCCCAGAAGCAGCCCTCCAGGAGCCCAGGTCAAAGATAATTTATTCACCGGCAGTGTTTTTCCGTCCAGCCCTTCTCTTTGGCCCGCACCGAGATCTCGTAGCGCAGCCTCTTAGCAAGCTCCGCTATCTCCACTTGCAGGGCTTCAACCTAGCTGGAGGCAAAGAGGAGCATGGGGGTTAACTTTGATTCAACATGGACTCCCCCTGAAATGCAGCCAAAAGTTCTAAATTACACAGCCCACATTAGTAACCCAAAACTGGACATGGGTCGTAGAGGGAATCAGGCTAGCCAGGGAGCCTGGTCACGAAAGAGCACTCTCTGAGTTATGACAACAAAACATTCAACCCGACTGCTCCTTTTTAAAAATCTAGTTCTCAAAGTCCTCTAAGAGTCAGGGACCTTGATGTATTACAGCCAAATATCAAAGTCAAAAAGCAGTTTTTCTCATGATGACTCATCATGGAGGACATTCATAGGCTTGAGTAGATTGCTGCTACGGCTGTCTGTGTGAGGCCTGTGGGAGGGGGAGCGATATGCTGACCCTTGTTCTCACACAGTGGGAGAGCAGCACTGGGGAGGGGAAGAAAAGTAGGAAGACGACGACACTGGGGGGAAAAAACTGGAAAAATAAACAACCCACAGCTGAGGAGGACGGAGTGGGAAAGAATGCTTAATAAAGGCCAAGTGCTCAGCAATGTTTGCACAGTCACAGAGAAGCATTGGCTGACTTTACATTGCCTGTCATAGTTCCCCAGAATGTGTGTAAACATCTTTAATCTTCCTGGGATGCTTCAGTAACAGACAAGGATGGGAGACGAGGAAGTTTCAAGTGGAATAGTGAATGAGCAGTAGAGAAAATCTCCCCATTGTGACTATATCATGATCCACTTGTTTCACACAGCAATATGGATGAGAACTTCAAATCATGTTTCTGTACATTTACATTTCAAATTGTTAAGCAAATGATAGATTACACCAGCGGTGCATCTCAATAGTCTAACGTAGCTTCCTCCTCTCATCTCTTTTCCTTCACCTGCACCCATCCGTATTTACAAAATAGGTGAAACCAATGGTCGACGCTTCCTGGAAATGTGCTTTCAACTTGCCAGTTCTTGCACATCTGTGCAGCTGAAGGAAATATGATGAGGAAGGATGCCACTTGATGTGGTCCTCTGTAGCTCAATTGGTAGAGCATGGCGCTTGTAACGCCAGGGTAGTGGGTTCGATCCCCGGGACCACCCATACGTAAAAATGTATGCACACATGACTGTAAGTCGCTTTGGATAAAAGTGTCTGCTAAATGGATTATTATAATATATTATTATACTTGACTTTAGACTATGGAGATGCACCCCAGGGCTTCTCAATCTCAACTCTGCCCCCGTTGGGACTAGTGTGGGCAACAACAACAAAAAACACTGTACAATATAATGCTTGGTTCTTGATGCAACACAGACCTTTGCTATGATGACCGCCTGATAAGCTCCCAGTGGCAGTGTGACAACTGTCCTCAGGGCCACAGTGGTGCACACGATACTGGCCCACCATGGTAGACCCGTGGTCTGATGGACAGATATCAGTAGCTGCTCAGTCAGATGGACAGGAGTAGAGTCTGCTAGGCTCTCATACCAGCCTGTACCGCTGGTTGTAGATGCTGGTCTACAGGGCTGAAAGCATACATTTGATTTGAGAGGCAGACTAGGACGGAGGCATGGTAATGTGGCCACCCGAAGAGGGACGTGGCTGCGGTGTGTTGTGTGGTGGTCACAGGCAAAGGGAGCGTGGGAGATGCTTCGAATGGGAGGTCTGGATGACAGGTAGGTGATTTGATGTAATGTCCGCAGTGAGCCAGGTCTCACGTGCACGGTCATCTTCTGACACAGCATTGACACAAATCTGTAGAGGAGAGGACCATTTAAAAGAAGTAGGCATGGGCAAAATAAGTTGCACAGTAGTATGTAAACCAACCAATCACCATTGGCACATTTTGATTTAGCTTAGCTAGCAGCAATGACTGGCCCTTCTGTAAGGGAGACATACACGCCACCTAGCTATCTAGCTACACAGGCAACAAGGTCAATGGACATTGGAACTTTTTCGCTTTGCAGCAAGTTTTTCCATTACTTTAGGGGAATAGGAACGACTCAAGAAAGCTGTTGCAAGCAAGCAGCAAGGTTATCTTACAACTAAAAACCTGTCTTTGTAGCTAGTACATAATGTACTGCACTAGCCCTTGATAAAAAAGGAAAAACGGTTACATTGATACACACTTTTATAGGGTTAGTGAATTCCCACACGGCCATATCTCTATGTTACAGCGTGTTTATGGAAAACAACCCTTAGCGGAGTTGCCAACGACCGGATGCAACCGGTTTTCAGGGATACAGCTAATTCAACCTAGCTTCCTTTTCCGCTGAAAAACGGATGTGGGAATTCCGCTCAGCATTTTTATGCCTGCTACGTTAGGTTAACCAGGAAGAAGCGAGAGGGATAACTGCGGCCAAAATCTGTCTTCTCCAGCAGGTGGTGTTTAAAAAAAAAAATCGCTCACCAAACTAGGAGTTTTGGTATGGAGGTCAATAAGAGTGTCGAATTTGGTTAACAAAAAATGTAATGGCTTATTTGCTACGTGTGGCATATTTGATTGTTTCGTAATGATTAGGTCATTACGAGTGTTCTGATATAATTACGATTTAAAAAACGGAGAAAACCCACTTTATATCTGAGTCGTACCTAGTTGTCACTAGTTACCACAGCCACAGTCAGAAATGCCGCCTATTTCTACCATTTTAAACCTAACCACACTGCTAACCTTAAGACCAAAAATGAGCATTTTTGTTTTCATTTAGGTTTACGATAGACTGTATACCACCGGTATGACAAAACATTTATTTTTACTGCTCTAAATTATGTTGGTAACCAGTTTATAATAACAATAAGGCACCTCAATGCGTCGTGTCTAAGAACAGCCCTTAGCCGTGGTACATTGGCCATATACCACACACCCTCGTGCCTTATTGCTTAAATAGACGACTACCTGTGCTAATTAGCTATCTGCTGTATGTAAACAGAAGAGAGACGCCACAAACGTGTTGTCACTGAAAAATACTTTTGGCTGCAACTGTTTAACGGTGTACAGTATGTGTATTTTGCATTTGTGAAATTATTTTGGATGTGATATGAAAGGGATGTATGTTTGTAGAACAGTACCGGAATTGATAATCCATTTACGTTTAGATGGAGTATTTGGCTGTTTTGGCTTCCAGAGCCAATTCACCTTTAAACAGAACATGTAAGGTCATTGGACTATAAGGAGTAAAGTTAGCCTCTTTTAGTCCATTATGGAGTTAGTACTGCACATGAGCTAGCTAATGTTTACTAGTTGTTAGTCAGTGACTAACACTAAGTGGCACAGTGGTCTAAGGCACTGCATCTCTGTGATAAAGGCGTCACTACAGACCCTGGTTCGATTCCAGGCTGTATCACATCCGGCCGTGATTGGGAGTCCCATAGGGCGGCGCACAATTGGCCCAGCGTCGTCCGGGTTTGGCCGGGGTATGCCTTCATTGTAAATAAGAATTTGTTCTTAACTGACTTGCCTAGTTAAATAAAGGTTGCAAATAAATAAATATGTACTCTTAAGGAGCCATTACTCCTTATGTCCAAGGTTATTTTCAGAGGAAGACTAGCTCTGGCAGCCAAATACTCCATCTAAACGTGAATCGATTCTCAATTGCGACATAAAGCCCTTTACTTTCATATCAAAATAATATACACACTTTTAACGGTCTTAATCAATATATGGCCATGTGGGAACCATAACCCTATAAAGGTGTGTATCAATTTAATATTTCGTTTTTTGAAAATGCTTTCTTGCTGATATTAAACATAAGTTCCTTATGCTTCCAAAACAGCAACGCAAGTGTTGCGTGTTAAATGTTCGGACCGAGAGTCGGGGCTCTTAACAATTACTCTCGTGTAATGGAACTGAGTCATGATCGGCTAGTCCATGACATGCAATTTGCTAGTTATCGCATGCAGTTCGGACAGAATAATACATTCTCACCTTCGTTCCACTTGCAGAAACTAATATTTAAACTTATGTCCCAAACCTGTACATTACAATGCCGCACGCTAAATCTAATATTAATTTATGATTTCACCTCCAGCTGCCAAACGTGTCGAGGAAATATGACGTCTGCAAAAGCGTTAATACGCCTGTCAGTGAGGCCAGGATATTAGCACCACCTGGTGGAGAAATGTATGTCTGCCCTGAAACCTGCAATTGATCATGAAGGAACAGTGCGTATGAGTGATATGAATCAAAAATCTTCCACCATTTATTCACGTGTGTTTCTTAATTTTCCAACATGTTTCCAATAGTTATGTCACACCTAAATGTATTTGCCCTCATTATCATCCCTGTGATATCTCTGCAAAGAAAAGGTAAGCCATTCCAAATAGGTCTTGAAACTTTATATTTTCATTGGTTCATAGACCTACCTGTTGAGCTAACACAAATCTAGATAATGTTGCCCGTCAATGTATTAGGATACTTTGGCTATTGAATAGGTGTTAATGAAGCTCAATGACCAGACACCATTCATCAGGAAAATAATTGATTTTATGGAGAGGTCCCACCACTTGAAGAAAAACCGAGAGACCCTTTTCATTGTTGTCTTTGGGTGATTACACTAATGGTTTACCTTGCAAACCCCTTCCTCTTCGATTATGATAGAGTAAGTGAGAATATGAAGGGAAATGCTGCTGCAGTGAGTTCCCAATTTGCCTGAAGGTCAGAAAAAAAAAATCAATAAAATATATTTTGAAAGGGAGAGAAAATAGAAGTAGTGATGTTTCAGAGTATGGGAAAATATGGATTCTACATAAATCAGCGTTTTTTAAATCAGATGGTTTATGTGGCCCTAACGTCGTTCCCAGTCACATCCTCCCAAATGCGCAACAGCCTGGGGACGAGCACACGTGACCGCCCTCCCCGAGGCGTCTTGCTAGTCACGCCACGCAAAAAGCTAGATATTTTATTTATTTAACCTTTATTAAATAAAAATATTCGGTGGCGCAAGTGGGGACACCAGTCAGGAGTACGTTTCACACATCCTCATGTGCTATATAGCCTACATATTGGTGTTTTGGATGTGTCCTCCCTCCTCATATGTCTGATCTAGGAGATAAACCCTCTAGACTAGAATCTATATTAGGGATGCAACTCATTCCCGATCAATGTCTGCTGGTTATCATACTCAATTATTGTACCTGGGGGAAATCTAGTAAGTGGGACCTTGGGTGCAATCCTTGGCCAAACGAGTGAACCCACTGGGAACAGACGTCAATTCAACGTCTATTCCATGTTGGTTCAACGTAATTTCATTTAAATTATGTGGAAACAACGTTGATTCAACCAGTGTGTGCTGTTGGTGAAACCATACAGGAGAGGAAGTACAAAACCAACGACGCTAGACGGAGAGGAATATGTTTAAGCAAAAGGCAGTTTATTAAACACAGAGATAGCTGGTATCTGCTCAAGCTACATGCATGGACCCATTCAGTTGCCTCTTATGGAGACAGTTGAAAAGGGATCAAAAACAGAGTTTTCAGCATTACTTTATACAATGCAACATAAAGAAAGGGTCTTTCTTCTAGTCCCTTGATTGGTTCCCGAGGCGTAGGAGGCGGGTCTGCTCTGTCCAGAGCAGAAGCCCCATTGGTGCACGGCAGAGTCCTCTGCCCTTGGCACCCGACCAGTAGAAAGAAGTGCAGTTGTGTGTGTGTGCGTATGCATTTTTGTGTGTGTGCGTCCTCAGAGCAAGAACTCGTGAGGCATGAAAATGAGTGTGCGTATGCATGGAGATGTGTGTGTGAATGTGTATGTCTCATGGGAAAGACTCGTGGGGAGCAACCAGATTGTGGCCTGTGGCGTGGGTGTTGTCCTTGACAAGATATTGGTCCTCTGTCCATTGTTCTTGCATAGGAACAGCATTGATTGAAAACAAGCTCCTAACATTAAAATGGGTCATGCACAAGATTTTAGTCAGACCAAGCTATAACATTTTATATTTACTACGACAAATCCCCCTCTTCACGTCTCCCCAGAGACGTGACCAAGTAACAGTAAAGAAGGAAAACTTGAGACGTGACACAAGCTAACAGTGTAATTGGCAAAATAGGGAAAACTTTATCAAAAGATAAAGTTTTGATTCCCCCTCTTCACGTCTCACAAGAGACGTGACACAAGCTAATAGTACAATTGGCAAAATAGGGAAAACTTTATCAGAAGATAAAGTTTGGATTCCCCCTCTTCACGTCTCACAAGAGACGTGACACAAGCTAATAGTGCAATTGGCAAAATAGGGAAAACTTTATCAGAAGATAAAGTTTTACTTTCCCCCTCTTCACGTCTCACAAGAGACGTGACAAAAAGCTTAAATGCTATTCATCATCCAGATATCCTAGGTCAGCATCGTCAATAGCAAGCAAAGGAAACATCTGACCGTTATCTGCAGGATTTGGATCAATAGCGGTGGTTATAATCCTGGTTGTCAGCGTCCGTATGCATGGAATGCAACAGCATCCACAAAGCACTAGAATTGCAGCAAAAACAGAGATGGATACAAGTATAGAAGAAACAAGCGTTTTATATTTACCAAACGCATCCATCCAAGAGTCCCACATTGAAGTATCCACCCCTGAGTGGCTCTTCATTTTGCCATTAAGAGTTCGTAACCCTTCCAGAGCAATTGTCAAACTTCCATCTGCAGCAGTATTATTAGGAATAAAAGTACAACATTGTTCCCCGAACATAGCACACACACCCCCTCTTTCAGCAAGTAACATATCAACAGCAATTCTATTCTGAAAAGCCATTAATGAAGTTGCAGCTAGTTGTCCATGAACAGCCTCAAAACCTTGTTGAGTCCAGTTTTCTAATTTCTGGACATTAATGTATGTAGTTAATTCTATCGACGTCTTTATTAATGGTACAACAGTCAGCACCCAAAAGACACCATTCCACTGTACTCCATGTACCCATGTTCAAGGACAGTTTCACAGACAACAAAGAGAGAGTGTTCTTATCAGCCTGTTATGTGAAACAATCCATATCAGTACAGTGCTCCTCCTTAATGCATTCCTTCCAAGCTATTCATCACATACAGATCCAATTAAAAATAAAACCCAATAATTGTATGGTGTCACTCTAAACAGAGTATAATCACCCTTAAGAATAACAGGATATGGAAATTAAATCACAACATTTAATGTTAATAAAAAATAAAAATAATAATTTTAACCCTCTATTCCTCCCCTACACCTAACATGTACTGAGTTGGCTACCAGCCACCCAGGAATCCTTTACCTTCACATCAGGAAGAATAAACAATCACAGTGGTTAGTAAAAACATAAGGTAATAAATGAGCAAGAACTGAAAATAAATGCGTGTATGTATTTTACTAGGCAAAACATGGATCATCCAGCTTGGTCTCAGAGTCAGTAGCAGAGTCACCTGCATCATCCTGGGCCGGTAACAACAGCATCATACCTGACGCCTGCACCACTCCTACCACTGACCTCCTGAGACAGGGGACGATGCAAGCAACACAACACATTAACAGCAAAAACACAATTACTAGGGTCAGAAATCCAGTAACCACCATAGAAGAGTACTCACCAAACCAGTCACTCAGCCAGGAAATAAGACAACATCCACAAAGAACAAGTATACCCATAGAAGCTATAACTTCACCCAGAATAGTCACAACAATAGTTTTCCATTTACCAAATATGTTATCAAACCAACCGTTTATGGAGCTATCAATACCAGAGTTCTCAACCAGTTCGTTCGCCAGCGTGGTGATGGTCACTCAAGCGCTTTGGTCACGGGCCCGTCCGGTGCTATATTGTTGGAGATGAAAGTACAGCACATATATCCAAACAGAACACAAACCCCGTCCCGCTCAGCCAAAAGCATATCTAAAGCTATTCTATTCTGCCATGTCATTAAGCTAGTTGCCGCTGTCTGCTCAGCTAATCCCTTTATTGCATCACGAGTGTGGTTTATAAATATTTTGCTGGTTATATTAAATATAATTTATCCAATCTACATTTTTATTAATTGTTGACCACCAGAAAATACTTGATTCAAACCCAGCTGTGATCTGATTGTGGATCCCATCAATATATATCCTTTCATCAAAGGATCCCGGGAGGAGGTCCTACTTTCTATGTGACAACTCACCAGTCTCTGACACGTTTGATTGTTTGCGTATGTAGGTGAGTTCACAATCAGTTATCACCACACAACCATCAGATGTCAGCACGGGCCTGGTTTTGGCTCCTATAATCCTCTGGCTGCAACAAAGAGGAGAGATTAGTCATGGTCTCTTTAGGTGTGACATTCTCTGTGTGGGAGCAGGAGCTAAGATGCCCTACCCTGTATCCTATCCTTACTAGTCCTAGAAAAACAATAATAAGAATCCCCTGAGACTTCAAACGGAGGCAACCCAGGTCGGGATGACTTTGTTATCGGGGGAAACAGATAGTGCAAGTTACCATAAGACTCTTTCACCACATTCCCAGGGTGGCTTGCATGGAGGATAAACCTGACAGAGAGTCAAAGCCTGTCAAGGGGAACTGAGTAGTTGTTAACCTTGGTTTGGCTGTCCCACAGGCAAAACAGTCCTCTTTAGACATAGTTTTTGCCGTATACTGAATCCATTCCAACCACAGGTTAAGATTTCTATACCCCGTTTCCACCTGTACTACTTCCTCCAGGTCTATAGTTTTGCACTATCTTTACCACAGCCCCGGTCTCACTACCTCCCTCAGAGAGGTTTACTCTAGAATTTCCCCTTTCCCTACGTCTAGCTGTCTCCTATGCCTTTTCAACTTGTGTTAGGTTAACTACCACTTCTGGCTGAAACAGGAGGGTCCGTGTGTGTTAGGAATATGGCCCCCACAATCAGACAGCTACCTACCATCGGGAGACCTGTGAATCCCCACATTTGCCCTGAGAACATGTCAGATGCCAGAGGCCAACCCATTGCTTTACCTTCTATCGAACTCACACAGGGATGATCAGACAGGGTAAGGGAATCTTCGTTAAGGAGCCAACCCCCGAGCCCTAGTGGTAATCGGATCTTTCTCCTAACTCTGTGTTTGTTCGTCAGGTGTAGCTGGTTTTGCCTTTTTACAGTGTGTGACATGCACCCAGATGGATCTCTCAGCTATTCTGCTGGCAAAGGCAGTACTTGGTAGGGCCCTTCCCGCCAGGCCTGATTCAGTCTCCTGGTTAGATAGAGTGGGTCACCTTCTCCTTTAGTTCACCTGTGGGGCACAAAACCTCTGACATACAGGTGTGGTTAATAAACTATCATACATGTTTTTTTTTTGTTTTTTTTTAAGTATTTTGTCCTCTCCTTCGTATATATTTAATATTTAATCCAACCATCCCCCTTTTTGACACATGATTTGGCCATGTGTCAATATTACCACCTACCTAAACAATCACTTTAGTTAATATTGGTATTTCATTATCCAATTGCCATCCGGCTCGAAGGACCACTCTTCTGTTATTTTATGGTTCAAATCAAATATATTATTACCAAATTATAATCTTCTTCACAATTTTCACAGTACTATAAATTACCCTCAACTTAGTAAAATAAACTATCTTAAAGTCCTCCTCTCATGCCTTTAGAATTTACTAGTGTGGATGATTAAAATAACACCAGAATTTTAAAACAGAGTTCAGAGGCCATTGAAATCATTTAACGAACTGTTTAATCCCATAGTATACTAAACATTACCATTATTCTAAATATTTCATAAATGTTAGTTATCCCAAGTGTTCATTAAGTCCTCATGACATTCATTCTCATAAGAAATCATATATACCCCAAACTCAGCCAAAACCTAAAAAACTCCATAAAATTCACTGTGTGCTCCTCTAAGACCTATAACCCTTGACCTGCTGAAAACCCTCCAAAATTGAAACAACAAGACTTTATTAACATCATACTAGGTGTGTTGTTTTCTATTTGAAATCCCCAATTAAAGCCACGTCCTCTGTGTTCATGGCCTGTCTGCTAAATGGCATATTATTATTATTACTGTATACATCTAAGGTTGCTGGGGCCCCTTTCATTCCCCGCCAATAGATTAGGTAAGGCTATCAGTGGGTACTGGCCCCCTCCTACTCTCTCTCTCTCTCACTGCTTATTTCTCCTTTACACACCTTATGTATCTGTTTAAGCATGGATTCGAGTTTATCTGCGTCCAGACGTCCCTCAAAACCATACCTCTCCCTCCACCTGGTTATATAATGGAGATTTCTTCTATCTCTGGATTCCATTTTAATTACATCAAGCATTTCTCGTCCCCAGTAAATTCTGGGACCTCTTGTGAGGATTTGCCCCCCGGTTGGTACTGTTAAAAATCCCTTAGCCACCTCTTCTATATTACAAGTCAATTTAACAAGTAATTCAAAATAGCTTCACACAACAACACCTCATAAGGAGTGCCCAGCAGGAGTCCAATTCCTATCAGAAAACATACATACAAACATTCAGACACTCCCAATCTCTCCCAGGGGGAAAAAGTTCTTCTTCACCCTGAGTGAGATTGTTGTTCCCATAAGGGTTTCTTCATTGTGTTGTCAGGATTGGTTCTCGCTGCTCAAATCAGCTCTTACTTCAGACAATAGTCTGGAAGGAGTGGGGGCTGGAGTGCAATGTGTTAGATGGTGCCAGGGTGCTCCTGATTTACCTCTGACCTGGACTGAGTGTGAAGTAACCTCCTTCACTTCGTACGGTCCAGTCCACCTGGGTTCCAGCCACTTTCTTTTGTGGACTTTCACCCTCACCCAGTCTCCCACTTTTACCTTCAGTGGTGGCGTGTTTCCCGACAGCTCCCCCTCTTGGGCCTTCCGCACCTGAGAAGAGAGTGCTGCAGAAAATTCTGTCAATTTCTTCACATAATCAGTCATTTCTATCTGTTTCTATCAAGGGCGGGCACATGACCTCCCTCCCTTGGTGGACTCTGGCATTACTCTCCCTGTCATTCGTTGTTCTAAGTATTCATTAAATTTGGGTATGGTTGGGTTTGGCCCTGCCATTTCTCTATCTTTATACACTTAACCCGTCCCTGGTGTTTTATTTCCAAGGATGTATTATCGGTATCAATTACAGACTTATCTCATGTACGACACCCTCGTATATAAAGAGGCTGATTGTTTTTATATTATGTGTAGTGCAATCATTATCATAAAAGTCAGAATTCCAGTCACATATACCAATGCAGTAATTTCTACACACAGCACACACCACGCTTTAGTTATCTCACGCTTGTTCTAGAATCATTGCACAACTTCAATATCAGTCTCCCCAGTCCCCGGTTCCTGAAACCCTAGGTCAAATTCACTCAATTCCACAGATTGGTGTTCGGTCTCATAAGTCTCACTATAACTTCCCATCATCCATTACACGTTTAAGATATAACACAGACACGTTAAAATATAAAACACAGCAAATTCCACATAGATCTATACTATGATTCCACTATGCCTTCACATAGATTTAAATTCCACATAGATCTATACTATGATTTCCACTATGCCTTCACATAGATTAATTAATATAAATCACAGTACGAGATATCTCATGTATGCCTTAATTCATTTAGGATGGAAATTATTTAACAAGTATTCATACTCACGCTCAGTACTACTGATCATAATTTGGTATTGGTCTACAATACAATATGCAAGATTTTGTTTTAACAGGCTCTGCTTACCTTTTTAGAAGAGCGCGCTCTGATCAGTTTCCTGAGCCAAGACGAATAGTTGATGTCTCCTGGATTTTCAGGTCACTCTTCCGTCTGTTTTTAGATCGATGATTTGCCTTTTCCTCTCGCACCAACTTTTAGATCGAATTTAAACCATCCTCTGCTACCATTTTGTTGGTGAAACCATACAGGAGAGGAAGTACAAAACCAACGACGCTAGACGGAGAGGAATATGTTTAAGCAAAAGGCAGTTTATTAAACACAGAGATAGCTGGTATCTGCTCAAGCTACATGCATGGACCCATTCAGTTGCCTCTTATGGAGACAGTTGAAAAGGGATCAAAAACAGAGTTTTCAGCATTACTTTATACAATGCAACATAAAGAAAGGGTCTTTCTTCTAGTCCCTTGATTGGTTCCCGAGGCGTAGGAGGCGGGTCTGCTCTGTCCAGAGCAGAAGCCCCATTGGTGCACGGCAGAGTCCTCTGCCCTTGGCACCCGACCAGTAGAAAGAAGTGCAGTTGTGTGTGTGTGCGTATGCATTTTTGTGTGTGTGCGTCCTCAGAGCAAGAACTCGTGAGGCATGAAAATGAGTGTGCGTATGCATGGAGATGTGTGTGTGAATGTGTATGTCTCATGGGAAAGACTCGTGGGGAGCAACCAGATTGTGGCCTGTGGCGTGGGTGTTGTCCTTGACAAGATATTGGTCCTCTGTCCATTGTTCTTGCATAGGAACAGCATTGATTGAAAACAAGCTCCTAACATTAAAATGGGTCATGCACAAGATTTTAGTCAGACCAAGCTATAACATTTTATATTTACTACGACAGTGCCCAGTGGTTCCTTTTCTCATGCACGGGTCTGGACACTGTACTGTAGAAGGGTATTGAGTTAAACTGTGCTCATGTTTTTACTTTTACTTTAGAGTTTAATTGTGACCAACATGAAACACAGCCTGGACAGGTAAAGCTTTGGTTTTGAATTATTACACTAAGAATGTAGAAAAGTGTATTTTTCCTTGATTTTTTACATTTTGAATGCATTTCCCCCCCTGCTGCAGGGCCCCCTCTCCCTTCCAGACTACCATCCTTTGACAGTCTCTTGTCTCTGGTGAGAGACAACTGTTTGCTGTTGAGTAACTCTGTATCGTCTGGAAAGCCATTGATTGGAGATGTGCTTTTGACAGTAAGACACACACACAAAATCCTATTTTCCCTAAACCTAACCTTAAACCTAAACCTAACCCTTATTTTAACCCTAACCCCTAAGCCGAACCCCTAAACCTAAAATATCTGTTGTCCACACACACAAACACACACCTCCTCTCTGTAATCGGTTATCTCTCTTCTCTAGTTACTGGTTAATGCCACTGATGTTCTTCAACTGGGCCTCCAGTCCAATGGTCACCGTAGTAGCAGTGTATTTTTTGTTGTTTGTTTTGTGTACAGGGTTTGCGTTTGTCATTCTGTTCAGTTATAAGAATCTGGATACTCTGAAGGACAGCTCTTCTCATCAGAGCCAGCAGCTCATGACCAGTGCTGTGACGGTGTCTGTTCGAAACTCCAACACAACAAACCTGCCCCAACCTGTCAATATCACCTTCAATCACCTGCAGGTAACACTGGTATCTCTTTAGAAGGGTCTCTGATTGTCCGTAAAACAGGTTTTGCGTTGATATATTTGTCCTGAAGTGAAAACATTTGACTGAGTGAAAATGGAATTGACCCCAACCCATATCCACTGTATCACAGTCAAGTTATGTGGACCCCAGCTGTGTTTTATTGGTCGGATTAGAATGGACCGGGGGTGTGGTCTGGGAAAGGTTGCACCTCAGTGATGTCAAACTCTACTCACACTGTGTGCTCCTGCAACCACCTCAGCACATTCGCTCTACTCAAGGGAATCCACCAGAAAAAGGTGATGAGAACACTGTAGCACTTCTAAAGGGGGAGAAAATATATTCCCAGATACTGTATCTGTGTCAGAGACTTTCCTTTGCCCCCCTTGGAAATGTTCATGTTTTTAACATTTACATTGACATTTTAGTCATTTAGCAGACGCTCTTATCCAGAGCGACTTACAGTTAGTGAATACATATTTTTTTTTATACTGGCCCCCCGTGGGAATCGAACCCACAACCCTGGCGTTGCAAACGCCATGCTCTATCAACTGAGCTACATCCCTGCCGGCCATTCCCTCCCCTACCCTGGACGACGCTGGGCCAATTGTGCGCCGCCCATGAGTCTCCCGGTCGCGGCCGGCTGCGACAGAGCCTGGATAAACTGTAAGCTAATTTGAAGTGTTTGATACATTTGTCACATTATTTTGAAGAGTTTGATGCTTTTGAGTGCTTGAGTGCTGATGTTGTTTTGGGGGCTAGGCTGTGTTGGTTGAGTTCATGCTGTCTAGATGGTGAGTGTCTGGTGCTTGTCATGCCTCGTTGGCGGAGAAGCGGGCAGCTGTCGGTGGTGATGTGGGTGGGCGTTTCCGTGGCACTCGCCTGTGTCGTCCTACCCCTGATCACTACCCTGTGGTGTCGCTTTGTCAGTCGCAAACGCCATGCAGGATGGCGGCGGCAACAGGATTTGCAACTCCATAGAAGATAAGACATGGGTTTGAACTATTGGTGTTGTAAGTAAAGCTTTATTTGGGATCCATTTATAACGTTGTCTCTTGGCTTGCAAGGACATCCAAATGCCAGCATTTCATTTTGGTAGTACAAAAATGAACCAAAGAAAGACAAATATTAGAAGTCATATAATTTCATTTGAATAGATTTAAAATATCTCATGTAGAACTCTTATCAGTCCCAGACTGTAACAGTAGAGCTCTTGTCTCTATGATATGATACATTAGTCATTTTAGTCTCATGAGTTTGGTCTGTAATTTGTGGCAGGAATTTTACTTGAATAGTGGTATATCTACCCAACGGTGGATTTGAACAGCATCATGCCACTTAATTTGTTGTTGTAACTAACAGTTCTTCAAGTGAAAATAATATTGTTCCTGTTATACATGTTTGCAATTATTTTCTCCAATCTGATTCAAATATCTAAATACGATATGTCCCTTTCTTCAGAAATAAATCACTAAACCATACCGTAAGTACAATGCATTTTACATTTACATTGTTATTTTTTTTGCATCTCAGTAGGCTAGCCCTACAGAACTGCCCACATGGTGTAAAGACTTCCAAACTGACTTAAACCAGGAAGTTCCCTCACAAGAGCCAATGAAATACAACAACCCTCCAGACAAAGTGTGTTGTGATTGGTTCACCGAATGCCTGATCAACATCACGACCCCCGTGCCTTCCTGCTAGCAGCCGCACGTCGACCGTTGATGGCCTTGGTGCTGGCCCTCAGTTTTCTCAGACGCAGCTGTCGCAGCCTCAGCTGCAGGTCTTTGGGGAGCTTGCCTCCCTTGGCCAGGATCTCCTTCAGCCTCTGTTTGGAGGTCTTGGTGAGGCGGAAGTCACAGATGGTGGGGTAATGCTCGTACATCACACGGCACGTACGTGTGGAAGGGTTGTAGCCCTCGGCGCTCACCGTGACCTCATACTCGCCCGGGTTCAGCAGGCGCCAGTAGTCCCCGTCAGCAACTGCAGTAGAAGCAGGACACAAAATGGCTACTGGTTAGTTGTTGGCTTCTTTGGCCTACTCCTTTGATAACATATTCCTGCAGTGCCCTCTAGGGGCAATTTGACGGTATCATTTTGAGGTTTTCTTCTTGTATCATTTACTGACGTGAAAACATTTGCATGTGAGGAGGGAGACAGCCCACCTGATCTAATATGGTGGTCGATGTCATCCACTTTGATTATGGCATCTGCAATGCCAGCCTCTGTGTCTTTGTCTCTGATCACACCCTTGAGTCCTCTATGGACCTTCAATAGAAAGGGAAAATATAGAGATCAACAACACCATCATGTTGTGTTTAAACTGCACCAGACACTATTGATGGACGGACCTGCTCCATGTAGATCAGTAAAGACTCTTTGTTGTTCTCCCACTCGATGGCCAGCTCACTGGCATGGGGGAACTTATCACAGGACAGCTCCACTGTCACATCGAAGCAGTTGGTGTGTAGATAGCTGAAATCATTCATGCCTGGAAAACAGATAGAGGTTTAAGGCAAATAATCAAGAATGTAAATCTTAAAAAAAGGTACTTTAACAAAGACAATGATGAGATAAACAAGATCACAAAATGCATGACCATAAAAGCGGTTGAATTCTCACTTCCTGGGACCGTGTGCCAGTTTGCTCCGTTGATGATGTTGTTGTAGCGTTGGAAGTTTTCATTGTGACAAGGCCGGCGGTCGGGATTCGACATAACCTGGTTGGTGCTGGCATAGACGGTGGCCAGCCAGCGGAAGAAACTATTGTCCGGTGTAGGGGTGTCATCGCGAGGTGCCCAGTCTTCCGTCCTGTCGAAAGGGTAGGTGACCACCAGTTCACCCCCGTGGAGGTTGGCACTTAGTACGAACGGGATGTTCTGCATCCAGTTAATGACAGCACGCGTCTCTAAGGCCACCTGGCATATAGGATATGAGAATAGGTCAATGCCACAGGAATATTGCATTCAAACAGTATAGTGAAGTACAACAATTAAAATGGTTTATATTCTATGTGTGATAGTTTTGACATATATTCTCAAGGATATTGCTACATGACAAATCGAGAGCTTGGGACTATAAGGTTATACAGTATCTGCATTTTTGTCAAAATTGAGTTATTGACATAGCCTTGTTCTGTTCAATGTTCTTTACCTATATAGTACTCTAAATACGCCAATTCAAGTTTAGTTCAAAAGAATACCATTCAAACCAATGAGGGTTCAGAAACTTTTGAACTAAACTTGAATTGGCGTATTTAGAGTACTATATACACTACCAGTCAAAAGTTTGGACACACCTACTCATTCAAGGGTTTTTCTTTATTTTTACAATATTTTACATTGTAGAATAATAGTGAAGACATTAAAACTATGAAATAACACACATGGAATCATGTAGTAACCAAAAAAGTGTTAAACAAATCAAAATATATGTTATATTTGAGATTCTTCAAATAGCCACCCTTTGCCTTGATGACAGCTTTGCACACTCTTGGCATTCTCTCAACCAGCTTCATGAGGTAGTCACCTGGAATGCATTTCAATTAACAGGTGTGCCTTCTTAAAAGTTAATTTGTGGAATTTCTTTCCTTCTTAATGCGTTTGAGCCAATCAGTTGTGTTGTGACAAGGTGTGGGGGAGGGGGGGTATACCTATTTGGTAAAAGATCAAGTCCATATTATGGCAAGAACAGCTCAAATAAGCAAAGAGAAACGACAGTCCATCATTACTTTAAGACATGAAGGTCAGTCAATACCGAACATTTCAATAACTTTGAAAGTTTCTTCAAGTCTGTAGCTCAGCTGGTAGAGCACGGCGCTTGTAACGCCAAGGTAGTGGGTTCGATCCCCGGGACCACCCATACACAAAAATGTATGCACGCACGACTGGAAGTCGCTTTGGATAAAAGCGTCTGCAAAATGGCATATTATATATTATAAGTGCAGTCGCAAAAACCATCAAGCGCTATAATTGGAGATTTAAGAAAATGTTCCCATTTTTGGTTTCCCTAATTCTCTAACACAATTCCAGAGTGTGGATACTATTTGGTGATTTGATTTGTGCATGTGCATTCTAAATGTCAACTTACAAAGGCGTCCTCTGAGGTGTAGTACTCTGGTATAGGGATGTAGTGGTTTATGAGTTTGGACTTATCGTTATTTTGGTAGTCAAATTCAATAGCATCCCACATGACCTTGTTCAGGTCAGCAAAGTTGTGGTTCATGTCGATGCCCTGGTAGCTATAGCGACCGAGGGCCCACCCCGCCAACTCGGAACCCTGGGATGGGAGGAGAGTGGAGGGTCAGAGGTTAACATGGGCCTCTTTGAATGGTTAAAGAACATTTGACCATTTAATTTGAGCATTAAAAGATAATCTCAGTTATAACACTATAATATATTATATTACAACAAAACATGTTATAACATGTTTTCTGAGACCTTCTTGAAGGCCATTTCATAACCATCAGGGTTCATGGATGGCAGCAGGTGGATGCGTGTCTCCTTGACCAGCCGGACGATGCGCTGGTTGCCCAGTTTGTACTCCTGACAGATATACTGCATCAGGTTGAGCAGCAGCTCCCGGCCCAGGGCTTCATTACCATGCATTCCAGCCACATAGCGGAACTCTGGCTCGCCTGCAGAGGGAGACAAAGCACATGTGTAAACACAGCATAGCAGTGCCTCCAAAAGTAGTTGTGACCAATGATTTGTATATGCACTAGATGACTAATAGGGGGTGCTGTGTTGAAGCCTCCTTGCCTCCATCTTGGCACTCCCCTACTGTTGTAAAAAATATTTTGGAAGCTATACAAATGCATTTATTAATGTCTACATTCGTTTTTGCCACATTTATTATATTACAGACACCTTAATCCATACTTTTAAATTATATTATGTGAGCTAAACATAATACTTTTTTGAGATTACTAAGGTTTCTGTCCCCACTACAACAACAAAAATACCTAAATACATGTAATTTTGTCCTTTATTAGAAATACTGTAGAATTCCATTCATTCCTATGGAGGACTGCTCCTACGGGGTAGTGCCAATATGGCCGACCGGCGGCTTCAAAAACTCTCAATGGCCAAAACATAGCATCAGCAATTCAGGGTTTATATACAGTACAAAATTGACCATTAGGTTAGAAGCTACTAATATGCCGCCCTTATATAATCCACTGGCAGACGGTTCTGAAATCCAGCACATCCCCCCTTGATAGCTTTGTGGTTTTTGACCACTTCCCTTGAGCCACGTCCCTTGAGTCAAGTAACAACGTTCCAGGGGCGGGGCCAAAGAGATATGGCTGAGTATAAATTCAATCAACAGCATTTAAAACTGTGGCTTTTACTTGGCGAACATAACACAACACTGGTGTGATTGGACTGAATCTAACTTAACGACCTGGTCCAGACTTAATCATTTATTCAAACAAATAATTATTTGGCTGCAAGATTACTCTCGGCTTTGGAGGAGCACAAGCCACGTATGTTCATATGCTCAAGGGGCTTCTGTAGGTTCCGAGTGCAACGTTCCTGAAATGTTTTTAACCTCCCCTCTCTAATTCACACCACACACACACCACCCATTCAAAGCAGCAATCTGGGCATAGTTAGATAGCTTTAAATAAGAAAATAATGAACAATTTGAATGTTGTTCTTAGATGACCTATGAAGTCATCATAACTAACTTGATCTCTGAGATACTGTAAGACAAAAAATATGCTTCCCATTGGGCACAGACGTCAATTCAACGTCTATTCCACGTTGGTTCAAAACAGTGTTCTCATAACACAGCAAGAATGGATATGGAATCCTGGAATTCTGGTTACTGGTTTTGGTTGAAATAAGGCCCCTAGAATCAATGCATTGTTGATAGAAAACACCTGTCCAGAGAGTCTGAATGGCACAGGTCCTGATCGTTACAAAGCATGTAAATCACAGACAGGACATCCTTTGGACAACAACAACCTCAGACACCCTCACATAAACTATTTACATTTCTGTCCTCTCCTTTCTGTTATCTTGCCTGTGTTTTTCACAGCCATGAAACTGATTATATGGTCAGTTTTTACAGTAACAGTGCAGCATACCTAAAGCCTTGTGTCACAGCAAAACATTTGGGGTTAGATAAAATAGGAAAATATCCCCCCCACATTTCTATCACCATGAACCCACTGACTGTGAGTTCACATTGTAAATACTGGCACATGAGATGAAAAGGCCAAGGACTTTGCCAGTGGAACATTAAACTAGAGTCTGGCTTAACCTCTGCCAAGGATTTTGCCAGTGGAACATTAAGCTAGTCTGGCTTAACCTCTGCCAAGGGAATTGGAGGTTAACAACAAAATTAGGTCAAGTTGACAGACAAAAACCATTCAAAGCTTTTTATTCTCTTACGAAACAGGCCAACATTTGCATTGACATTTGAAGACTAGTCACCCCCTGTTTGATAGTGTTTCTCCTTACATTCCAGTGCACAGGCTAACCAGTTCTCTGTCTATGGCATTCCGGATTCCCTCTCCCATTATGAGTTCTGGCGGCAAGGGGTATTAGTGGTTGCCAGAGCTGGTAGACCGGCTCAATGGGCGCCGAGCGTGGTCAGTGAGCCCAAAGCAAACACTTTGGACATGTCAGAGTGAACAAGGGTTGAGTCCAGTCTCTGAGAGCATACTGTACAAAGTACTATAGCAGTGGTACTGCAGATAAGTTCCAACCTGGACTTACCATAGTAAATGTAAATCCAGGACACTCCAATTAGTATGATATGTTACGTTTGGTATGGTATGTATTCATTTGTGGATGTCCATCATCCATTTCGTATGATATGTTACGAATTACAATTCGTATGATACACTATAAAGTACCAGTCAAAAGTTTGGACACACCTACTCATTCCAGGGTTTTTCTTTATTTAGACTATTTTCTACATTGTAGAATAATAGTGAAGACATCCAAACTATGAAATAACACATATGGAATCATGTCGTAACCCAAAAAGTTTTAAACAAATCCAAATATATTTTATATTTGAGATTCTTCAAATAGCCACCCTTTGCCTTGATGACAGCTTTGCACACTCTAAATTTAGTTTTTTTCTCCTTAAGTAACCATACCAAACGTAACATATCATACTAATTTGAGTGTCCCGGATTTACATTTACTTTGTTACGTCTAGTCTATGAGGCCAGGCTGTAAGTTATGTAGTATTGCCTTATGCTGAAACTTCATAAGCTGTAATAGGCCTACATCTACTCACCCAGCTCATGCTTTCCAGGGTTGTCGGAGATCTCCATGACGTACATCTTGAGGCCCATGTGACTCTTCCCGATGCTGTAGATATGTGTGATGTCAGGGCAGGCCTCGGTCACTGACTTCATGAGCTGAGGAGGGACAGAGTTAAATGGTACTGAGCATTATGGTGTTCTCTGATCGGCAAAAGACTTGAATTCCTGTGGGACCCCCAGTGTTATGCAAATGTATTTGCTTCCAGGAGGTCCACCAGGAATGGATTGCGTTACACTGCCTTATGATGGTTAAGTGTGACTGAGAAGGAAGCTTCAGTATGTACAGTACAGTTTGTCTACCGTACAACTGGATACATAGTCCTGGTTTAGTTAACTGGATACATAGTCCTGGTTTAGTTAACTGGATACATAGTCCTGGTTTAGTTAACTGGATACATAGTCCTGGTTTAGTTAACTGGATACATAGTTCTGGTTTAGTTAACTGGATACATAGTCCTGGTTTAGTTAACTGGATACATAGTTCTGGTTTAGTTAACTGGATACATAGTCCTGGTTTAGTTAACTGGATACATAGTCCTGGTTTAGTTAACTGGATACATAGTCCTGGTTTAGTTAACTGGATACATAGTTCTGGTTTAGTTAACTGGATACATAGTCCTGGTTTAGTTAACTGGATACATAGTCCTGGTTTAGTTAACTGGATACATAGTCCTGGTTTAGTTTGCGAGTACATGGGGAGAGTGCGGTGTGTGTGTGTGTGTGGACACAAGCCCAATGTTACATCGTAACTGTCAGTCTTACCTCAAGCTCTTTACTGAGTGGTAGTGGCAGTGTAGTAAGGAGAAGAAGAAGAAAAAAAATACTACAAATATTTGTTTTTCGGTGAGAGTGAGGGAGGGAGCTCTAACCAGAAACCCTCTGCTTCCAGGACAGATTCAGTCACGCGCCACAGAGAGTAGATTGAAGTGAAGGGAGGGAGTTTCTTGCTAACTGTTGCATGCCATGTCCCTGCTGCTATGCTCAACATCACAAAATCTTAGCCAGTTTAGGATTTTTTTTAATTAGACATTTTATTATTTTCTAAGTCACTGTTGTGTAGGTTTAAAATATGGTGAATCAGTTGTTTGGAATTATAATGATAATTCTCTCAGACACCCGCAACCCATTTGAAACCTCCCACGACCCCCCCCCCCCTCCCCCACCACCAGTTGAGAGTCGCTGCTATATTCTTATTGATCAGATATTTGTTAATTGTTGGAAGAGAACAGGAAGTAGTTGAGTTGATGTATGGCTGTGAATGTGGTCAGTTCATTATCAAATCTGCACCACCATAATTCTAAAGAACCCTCAAACTACACCAGTGGCCTATGGGTGAGTGCTGAAAGTCTCCACATCAGGCCTTACTTTCCTCATCTCCTTGTAGTTGTGGTGTCTAAAGTCCAGCTTGTCTTGGGTGCCTTGCTCCGTCTGCTGCCAAGCATAGATGTTGTTGGGATCTACAGGAGGGGAAAGACACAACATAATGGAAATTCAATAACATTTGAATATTGTTGAGGTTATGATTCCTGTGTCTTAATCTAGTGTTGGGAGGATGTTGTGATGATGGTGGTGGACAAACCTGGTAGGGTACAGCCCAGAACCTCAGCTCTCAGACAGATAGTTCCGTTCTCGTACCAGCTCTGTGGATTGATGCGGATGTAGCGTGCCACTGTTGACGACTCGTTAAATAGGGCCAACACTGGAGTTTCAGTATCCTGGTTCCCCTCAAACACCTACAGTACAGGAAAACCCCAATAGTGGAGACAGTGGCTTACAAAAGTATTCTCCCCCTTGGCGTTTTTCCTATTTTGTTGCATTACAACCTGTAATTGAAATTTATTTTTATTTGGATTTCATGTAATGGACATACACAGAATAGTCCAAATTGGTGAAGTGAAATGAAAAAAATAAGTGGTGCGTGCTATGAAGCCCCTAAATAAGATCTGGGTCAACCAATTACCTTCAGAAGTCACATAATTTGTTAAATAAAGTCCACCTGTGTGCAATCTAAGTGTCACATGATCTGTCACATGATCTCAGTATATATACACCTGTTCTGAAAGGCCCCAGAGTCTGCAACACCACTAAGCAAGGGGTACCACCAAGCAAACCGGCACCATGAAGACCAAGGAGCTCTCCAAACAAGTTGTGGAGAAGTACAGATCAGGGTTGGGTTATAAAAAAAAAAATCAGAAACTTTGAACATCCCACGGAGCACCATTAAATCCATTATTAAAACATTGAAAGAATATGGCACCACAACAAACCTGCCAAGAGGGGTCCGCCCACCAAAACTCACGGACCAGGCAAGGAGGGCATTAATCAGAGAGGCAACAAAGAGACCAAAGATAACCCTGAAGGAGCTGCAATGCTCCACAGCGGAGATTGGAGTATCTGTCCATAGGACCACTTTAAGCCGTACACTCCACAGAGCTGGGCTTTACGGAAGAGTGGCTAGAAAAAAGCCATTGCTTAAAGAAAAAAATAAGCAAACACATTTGGTGTTCGCCAAAAGGCATGTGGGAGACTCCCCAAATATGGAAGAAGGTACTCTGGTCAGATGAGACTCAAATTTGAGCATTTGGCCATCAAGGAAAACGCTATGTCTGGCGCAAACCCAACACCTCTTATCACCCAGAGAACACCATCCCCACAGTGAAGCATGGTGGTGGCAGCATCATGCTGTGGGGATGTTTTTCATTGGCAGGGACTGGGAAACTGGTCAGAATTGAAGGAATGATGGATGGCGCTAAATACAGGGAAATTCTTGAGGGAAACCTGTTTCAGTCTTCCAGAGATTTGAGACTGGGACGGAGGTTCACCTTCCAGGAGGACAATGACCCTAAGCATACTGCTAAAGCAACACTTGAGTGGTTTAAGGGGAAACATTTAAATGTCTTGGAATGGCCTAGTTAAATCCCAGACCTCAATCCAATTGAGAATCTGTGGTATGACTTAAAGATTGCTGTACACCAGCGGAACCCATCCAACTTGAAATAAAAAATGTTTAGCATCTTCAAAGTGGTAGGCATGTTGTGTAAATCAAATGATACAAACCCCCCAAAAAATCAATTTTAATTTCAGGTTGTAAGGCAACAAAATAGGAAAAATGCCAAGGGGGGTGAATACTTTCGCAAACCACTGTAAGTCATGCTCTATGAAGAGATTACTTCATATTCAATTAAGTGCTGAACATTTCTTTGTTGTTTCTCTAATTGCAGAGTGCATCTTTAATATATTATACAATAACTTCCAATTTTGCCATTTCTGTCTCTCTGCCAGTCACATTTTCAATCTACCCTTTTGCCAAACCAGAGCCACAGACTGGTAACTAGATGGTGCAATCTGTCACAGTGTGCCCATGGAGAGTAAGGCTTGTGGGTTAGCAAGGTTGGCACAGTGGAGTCAGCTTTGGCCAGGGCAAACTTTCAGCCCCATGGTCAGCTTGCCAACAGGCAGTGGAATGTCATTGGTCAATGATGTCAGAGCATGGTAGATACTAATACCTCACTAGACCACATAATGATACACAACTTGACAATTGGGTAATGAGGAATAAAATAGTAAGCTATTCAAGATACAAAATTGAATATCTGAATTTTGCAGTGAACGTAATGGGAAGAAGGCAATAGATTATGGTTACTACATATCATATTTTAATGTATTGTATTGAATCAACTCACTGCCTCTTTAGTCCCATTCATAGCTGGCTGCCAGACCAGGGTATCATTACTGAACTGCACCTTGTAGGTGAGTATGAAGTCCCAACTGTTAGGAAAGACAGGGGCAACTATTTAGCAATGTCCATACAACATTTACAATATATAAAATTCATTGCTATGGCTATATCACTGCACAATGGGGGCTTGGTGAATATGTACCGTGACCTCCACTGACCTCCAGATTGAGCTGCGTCCCTGGAGGATGACCCCGGTGAAGCGTGTGGGTCGCCGGGCGTCCACCTCCAGCCACTGTTTCTTATCCTCATACTGGGCACACCACGCCCCATCGTAGATGTCCCCGTCCTCAATACCCGACTACCCAGGCAGACAGATTGTATTTACAAAGTGCATTTTACAAATCTAAACACAAGATGTAGAGGTGGTTACCACAGAATAATGCATGGATACAATGGTAAGAATGGCAGCAACATTTGCCAGTGCTGATTGTGCTGTGTTTGCTAACAGTGGTGAGAGACCTGTAGACTAGTTCTTGGTCTCACCTGGATGTTGAGTCGACCACGGTGAGGTCCAAGTCCCCGGCGCTTGTAGGACGAGGCCCGCAGCTGTGTGTCCTTCAACCTCAGAGACTCCAGCCCCAGAGGAGGGCACTCTGACAGACATGGAGGAGAACAAGGTCACACATACACACAGGTCAAATATTGAGAAGGAATGGAACTAACGTGTAAGAAAGCTGTCCATGAACATGACATGTTGAATTTAAAGCCTTCACAGGAGCGGTAGTCGAAGGGAGATTGAGAGACTGCCCGCTGGGCACAGATGTCAATTCAACGTCTATTCCAAGTTGGTTCAACATAATTTCATTGAAATGACGTGGAAACAACGTTGATTCAACCAGTGAGTGTCCAGTGGGTGCATACATGCGCAATTCTCAAAGGTATTTGAGCATGAAAGAGAGCGAGAGGGAAAGCGATGAAGAGAGAGATTGCAGAAGGGTTTGCAAGAAAGAGAGCGGAAGAGTGAGGGAAAGAGAGACTTCCTGCGCTTCCATGTGAGGAGCAGACAGGCGCTCATTGTCTGAGGAGCTGAGCCTGGTCGACTGGCCCTCTAAACACTAGTTCCTGTGCTAGGGCTGTGAGTGGTCTCTCTTAAAACCCGAATACCCTTTTGCCTTAGAGGCCTGCAGGATCTCACCACTTGGTTCATTGTGACAGAGAGCACTGCTCTGCTCCAAGAGCTAATGGTTTAAAACGATTAAAACTTTGTTGACAGTGGTCTGCCAAGTAAAGTAGCCAACTGATCTACTGAACTAGTGAAGTGATGCCAAAGACATTAACCTCATGTCAACAATGCTTTAGTAATCTTTATGAAAATTGGGTTCTTACTCCTATACTATTTGTGTTAGGAGAATTGGCAAACGTGAGGACTCAATGATTTCTTAGAGCTCTCATATTTAGAGCATAGGAAACATTGTATAAGCTTTATGCATTAAGTCAGGTCCAACCTCAACAATTTGTATAGTTTCTTCAGTGGCATCATTTGAAGAGAGACAATGTCAAATTTCAGAAAGCAGTTGAGATATTACAACAAACTATGCAGTGGCCTTTGGGGTTACTCATCATCATTTCACCAGTGCATTAGTCATGATGAAAAACAGTTTGGCAGATCAGCCAACCTACAACATGAATATTTAAAAGATTAGACTCCCTTTTTCTGAGGAAAAACTGGGGAAACTCATATCTTGCCCCTGCTTTGGGGCCTTATGGTCCATCTGCCCCAAACACACACACTTCCTACTCAGCTCAGCTCCTTATTCAGGCTATACTTCTCCATCTGGCCCCTGTAATTCCAGTTCTCTTTCCGACACATTTCTGACCAGATCAGGGGCACCAGCCCCCCTCCCCCACAGGGAGGGGCTTCCATGGAGCACTGAGCAGTAATGAGAGAGAGAGAGAGAGAGAGAGAGAGAGAGAGAGAGAGAGAGAGAGAGAGAGAGAGAGAGAGAGAGAGAGAGAGAGAGAGAGAGAGAGAGAGAGAGAGAGAGAGAGAGAGAGAGAGAGAGAGAGAGAGAGAGAGAGAGAGAGAGAGAGAGAGAGAGAGAGCAAGAGAGAGAGAGAGAGAGGATGGGCAGGAAATACTACAGAAGACTAGGTCAGTTGCTGGAGGACAATTGCAAAAGCACAACAACTATTTAAGCAAGGGAATGTTTTGTTTTGCTACTGCTAGTACTGTAGCTACTCTGTGTCAACAAGCAATGCTGTCAATGTCAGTTGTCTATCATTTATGCATTTCAAAGTTGAAATGAAAATGTACCATGCGTTGTACACAGTAAGGAAAAAGAGCGCTATACAGTATGTTGTCTATTGGGCATTCACCCATTCTCATACTATATATGTCACTCAGGGAGGTTCCCCATACATACGTCCCACTGGCTTCACTGGCAGCGAAGGGCGCCCAATGATTTTGGGTTTGCTTTTTTTAACAACCTCGGGCTTGCGCTTCTTAGGCAGGACTTTGGGTGTCTTGACCTCCTTCCATATCTTTTTAGGCTTCTTTACTACCTTTACACTCCTGGTGGACCACTTGGCTACAAAAGGCAAACCATCTCATGAACAAAGACGAACATTGTGAAATGTGAAAGTATGATGTCCGTCTTAAGGACTACACAACACATTCTCAGGCTATGCAGAACTATGGTGTTCTGGTACTGAATGTAGATAGCTGACTCAGCCAGTTAACCCAGGGTTTTCTGATGGTCTGTGTCTACAAGACAGCTGGTTCCCATCACAACCTGATAACCCCCAAGCTAAATACTTCACCATACAGAGGTGGGAATGTAGAACCAACCCCCTGGACTTGGTTTCTAAGACCACAGCAATGCAGCATTGACATAACAACCCCCTGTTACTCGTGTTTTCCCTGCCTTGCGCTCCACAGTTGTTATTTATCACATTCGTTTTCAATGTGTGTTTTCAGAGTTGTTTGTTGATGGACATGGTCTAAATGATTTCAATGTAAGAAATGAAAGATACAAATTGAGATGCTTTTTAACCTCTTAAGGATCGGACCCTTTAAAAAATAAATGTTTTGCCTAAAATGACATACCCAAATCTACCTGCCTGTAGCTCAGGACCTGAAGCAAGGATATGCATATTCTTGATACCATTTGAAAGGAAACACTTTGAAGTTTGTGGAAATGTGAAATGAATGTAGGAGAATATAACACATTAGATCTGCGTTATAAACAAAAAATGGTTTTATCATCTTTGAAATGCAAGAGAAAGGCCACAATATAATATTGCAGTTTAGGCGCAATTTAGATTTTGGCCGCTAGATGGCAGCACTGTGTGTGCAAAGTTTCAGATTGATCCAGTGAAGCATTGCAATACTGGACTATTCTGTATCAAGTCTGCCCAAATGTGCCGAATTGGTCAATTGATACATTTTCAAGTACATAACTATAGAGAACATACACAAATGATATGGTAATACAAAATGTATGTTTACACACGCCCAGGAATGTCATACATGATGGATCATTAGCTTATACACTAACTTTCACACATCTAGATGGCCGGGCGGGGTGGGTGTGGAGCCAGAGACAGCAAGGGTCCAAACTGTAGAACCCAGTTCCTACATTTGAACATAAAAATTGATTTTATCAAACAAAACTATGCTACATTTTATCTCTGGGACCCTCAGGATGACAAATCAGAGCAAGATTACTGAATGTAAGTACATTATTTACCTTCAGAGGTGATACGTTTTTTGTTGTTGTGCACTCTCCTCAAACAATAGCATGGTATTTTTTCACTGTAATAGCTACTGTAAATTGGACAGTGCAGTTAGATTAACAATAATTTAAGCTTTCTGCCCATATAAGACATGTCTATGTCCTGCAAAGTTTGCTGTTACTTACAACAGTCATGCTAATCACATTAGTGCACGTTAGCTCAACCGTCCCGTATACGGGACACCGATCCCGTAGCGATTAACCAGTAGGCTGTGCCCAAGGCCGAACTACCGCATTTGGGGCCCTGGGGGAAACCTTTTTTTGGGGGGGAAAACAGCTAACTTCCCACATTTCAACACATTTTGGCATGGGGCAGAGAGAACGTGCAGTTTTATAATGCTATTATACACATTTTGCCATGAGGCTGAGAGATAATTTTGTAGTTTTAAAGCTAATTTCCTGCAATTTTACACTTTTTTGCTATGGGACAGAGAGAAAAATTTGTTGTTTTACAGCTCATCTCATGCTATTCTTCACATTTTGCCATGAGGATGAGAGAAAATTGTGCAGTTTTAAAGCAAACTTCCAGCAATGCTACACACTTTGCAGTTGCTTATGACCCCCATGAAGGTCGGGACCCTGGGGCACGTGCCCTGCGTGCCCGTTCTGTAATCTGGCCCTGGCTGTGTCTTTTTCCAAACATATTACACATTTACTTGATGCAGAAGTGAGATGTCAGATATCTGCAAAAAAAAGTACACTTGAAAGACACATGAGATAATAAAAAAATGTCTATAAATATATATAATCTACAACAATGTATAGCCTTGGTCTATAATAACACATTACAACTTTAATAATAATGCATAATATTGTTTTAACATTTATCTTAGCAGTTGACCTGCATTTTACATCAGCAAATACATTTCAATGCTGCTCACCTAATTCTAATGGTTCATCCTCAGGTTCTTTGTTCCATACTATTTTTTCCACTTTCTTGTCGATACCCTCATTTAAGTCTTCTGTGTTGAAACTATAGTTAGCGGTGGTGGTCGTTTTCGGTGGTCTAGTAGTAGTTGTCCGTACCTTTGCAGTAGTTGTAGATGTCAACCTTACCGCTCGTGCGTTGGCGCTATTATTGCTCCGGGTTGTATTTGGTTTAGTTGTAGAGCTCACTGTAGTTGTGCCATTGCCAGATGAAAAGAGACCATATGATCCACATATCAAACACGACAAAACAAAGGTAAAGTACAGGGCTTGTGCCATAACTGTCCCTTCAGACATTCCGGGTGAATATTGACAATTTAAACGTCCCCCACTCCACATGAAGGTCCACCCATAGACTTACATAATAAGGGTCCCGAGCACAATCCGTTGCGCATGCAGAAGTAACAGGACCGCTGCCCATAAATGTTCGGTGTCCAGAACATTTATAAAAGCTTCACAATAAGAGCCCTCGTTTGACAGTTTAAAAAGGTACACATGTAAAATATATCATCACAAGGCTGTAGTTATTATTAAAGGAGGGAACTGTAGGCCACGTCTGTCAGTCCTACTGAATAATTTGTCTGTCCAACAAGTCTACTTTCTGAACCATAGCTCCACAATTATTGTCATATTATTAAAACGATTGTAGTTATTTGCAATATCATTATGTTACACTAATGACGCAGCTATATCATACAATTAAGCTTTTAATTTGATAGAAAAAAGCAGAAGCTGCACAATTATTGTCATATTATTAAAACGGTTTTTAGTTATTTGCAATATCATGATGTTACACTAATGAGGCAGCCATATCATACAATTAAGCTTTTAATTTGATAGAAAAAAGCAGAAGCTGCTCCAACTTTTGCTTGATGTGCTTGTGATTACTAAATAGAACAGAGTAACGCTAAAGTCCGAAATATTGATGGGGAAGTGCTTCCATCTAGTGGCCAAAGTTGAGTATTACAGAATAACTTTCAGTTTGAATGTAGAAGATAAACGTAGAACATTGCTTCACTTGCTCAGACTGAGCATGCATGGACTGGCATGGCAATGATTGCTAAAACCTATTAAGTTAATAAAATTATAAAGTGTGCATTTATTGTCAATGTTTTTGTTGGGATATCAAAACAGAGCTGGGACAAATGGCAGATGTATCAAAGGCAATGTTGCATTGCTCAGCAAGTATAGGACATTTGTCACAAACTGGTGATAAAAGCTCCTAGAAAGGCTAAATGAAAGCAGGATTACTGTCTTACTTGTCATTTAACTGTAACATTTTACATGGAATCCATATGGAATGTTTATTGTGATCATCCGTATCATTAACATTGCAGGGCATGTGGACGTTGATGTAAAATGACGTTCTGTAAATGGGATAAAATGTGGTAGGGAAGATATACACACTAGATGGCGCCAGTGACCAGATTTTGAGCTGAACATTCGGAGGGCCAAAGTAGGGACCAAATAATATTTTTTTGCTTTTGTTGATTGTGAACATTTCAATTGTCTTGTCTACTTAATATATTATAGTCATAATAAGTAAGAAAACGTTTGGTAGCTGTCTTCTCTAATTTATCTCAATATAATTTTAATAATTGTACATAATTGTCATCAGGTGATTGATTAACGTTTTGATAAATTATATAGGTAGGAAATAATTATTGGATTTTTTTTTTTTTTTTTTAAACATGATGGGCATATATGAAGTAACCTATGTTATTTCTTCTTGGTGGATAACAACTGTTTACACCTGCCTTACTATTGTACTGCAGAAGCTTACCTTACTTGATGAAACATTCTTTCACAGCTCTCCTTTTATTTTATTTCTCTCTGTCAACCTGTAAGGAATTATAAATGGATGTTTCTGCATTATGCATTGAAGTTTTGTTAGGACAATGTTCATTTGAGCAAACACTTGAAGAGACTTTCCGGTCCTCCCTAAGTTATGCATGCTATTCAAATGAGTCAGGTTGCAGGTTTTCCAGTGTACACTTCATTCAGGTTCCGCCCCACTTACTCTCTTCTGGGAAAATGAATTCTCACGTGCAGGTATTTGGAGCTCTGTTAGTTGGATCCCGTCCCCAACATCCTGCTGTGTCCTTTTAGACCTGGTGTAATATTGTTTTACCTTTACTTTGAAGCACTGGACTCAAGCAATGATATGAGAGCATGCCCAGAGACATCAAATAACAGAAATTGTGAATGCTGCTGAATTTGTGTGACTTGACCAAATATACTGTATGTTTTATTGTAATGTGCAACTTTAACACATTTTCATATTTATCTCATACAAACACATACACAAATGTACATGCACACTTAGTTCAGCACACGCAAGTGCCAAAGAAGAGTGAGGAACTAGCTGGAGACCGCAAAGAAAATTTATTCCAGCTCTCAAGCTAGTCAACAAAAAATAGGCCTGGTGTCCAAAAAAACCCATGATGTAATTATGTGACCAGTCTAGCGTCTTATCCCTGACTTCATTGGTATTTAAACATAGCGGAACATTGTGTGTTATTGTCGGGATAACCGTGGCAATGTAAACCACGGACTGAAGGCAGGCCAGTCCGTGAGATCACAAGGTTTTGTACATGTGTAACAGAAAAGGGCAGGATGCACCCGGTGTTATGGCTCCAAGTGGGCTGATTGAACATAATAGTTATTTTGAATGTAGCACCGTTATTTAAATTGATAAATAATCAAATTTAACAAATAAATATAACATGACCTTCCTTCCTTTCATTTTCCACTGCAGAAAAGTTTTGCTGTTGTAAATCTAAGCAGTGGAAGGCTGTTTGATAATGCTCACTCAGTCTTAGTGTTCCTATGGATGTATCAGTGGTAGGCTGTTTGATAATGCTCACTCAGTCTTAGTGTTCCTATGGATGTAGCAGTGGTAGGCTGTTTGATAATGCTCACTCAGTCTTAGTGTTCCTATGGATGTATCAGTGGTAGGCTGTTTGATAATGCTCACTCAGTCTTAGTGTTCCTATGGATGTAGCAGTGGTAGGCTGTTTGATAATGCTCACTCAGTCTTAGTGTTCCTATGGATGTAGCAGTGGTAGGCTGTTTGATAATGCTCACTCAGTCTTAGTGTTCCTATGGATGTAGCAGTGGTAGGCTGTTTGATAATGCTCACTCAGTCTTAGTGTTCCTATGGATGTATCAGTGGTAGGCTGTTTGATAATGCTCACTCAGTCTTAGTGTTCCTATGGATGTAGCAGTTGTAGGCTGTTTGATAATGCTCACTCAGTCTTAGTGTTCCTATGGATGTAGCAGTGGTAGGCTGTTTGATAATGCTCACTCAGTCTTAGTGTTCCTATGGATGTAGCAGTGGTAGGCTGTTTGATAATGCTCACTCAGTCTTAGTGTTCCTATGGATGTATCAGTGGTAGGCTGTTTGATAATGCTCACTCAGTCTTAGTGTTCCTATGGATGTAGCAGTGGTAGGCTGTTTGATAATGCTCACTCAGTCTTAGTGTTCCTATGGATGTAGCAGTGGTAGGCTGTTTGATAATACTCACTCAGTCTTAGTGTTCCTATGGATGTAGCAGTGGTAGGCTAAGACTGAGTGAGCATTATCAAATAGCCTACCACTGTTACATCCATAGGAACACTAAGACTGAGTGAGCTTTATCAATTAGCCTACCACTGCTACATCCATAGGAACACTAAGACTGAGTGAGCCAAACAAAAAACATTGATTTCAAAGTTTTACAAACCATACAACTCTATGCACAATAACTACTTTGAACAATTTACACAGAACATTTTACAAAAACACATTTACTGGAAGAAAGTTTGTTAACAGAATTTCTGTAAAATCTCCCTTTATGTTTTCCAAAAACTCTGTTAAATATCTGCTCCAAATTATGATTCAAAGATGTCTGCAGAAAGAATGGTGTGTCAGCTATGAAATCTATTTTGGTTATTGAACTACAGTAAGTGAAGTGGATTTACACCCGGTAACGGAATTGCGGTAACAAAATTTCATCATGGGTCCCTCATCTGTACTACATAGAAATGCATAATTATGGATATGAATGTCATCTCTTCATAGTGATGTATCCTAAATAGGCACACAAAGGTATAAATATGCAATTTCCTCCTTTGCATATTTGGGTATTATTCTACACACTGGCTATTAATTTAATGAGCTCTGCCCCCAAACAAGACCATATTTGGGTGGTCCGGACCGGACCAAATCTGAACCAATCATAGATGTCTATGTTTCACAAGTTTGGACATCAAAGTACTGCACATTAGAGCTCAGTAGAGTAAAGTAGAGCACAGCACAGCAAAGCACAGAATAGTAGAGTACAGTACAGTAGAGTACAGTACAGTGTGATACAGTACATTATAGTGTACTCAACTCTAGTGTGCTCTACTGTGTACTGTGCTGAACTCTACTGTGCTGTACTGAACTCTAGTTTTATTTACTATTCTTTACTGTGTTGTGCTGTACTGTGCTGTCCAAATTTGTGAACCCAACTGTGGTTTGTGACTACAATGATTTCCCATTCTAGCCAGTTCAATTGCAGCAATTCCATTAACGACTTTTCGAAAATACTATAAAGATTTTGAGTTTGAATCACTTAATAATTAATAAACAAAATTGATATCAGTAAAACATTATAACTAATTGATAGGTCTACCTTTAATTGTTACTTCTGTGAACTTTCATTATCCTCCCTCCTCATGAGGGAGAGAAAATATCTTAAAGATAAGTGTGTTTTTGGTAACGGAATTTCAAGGCACAAGGCAATGTTTCTTAAACTTACAGAAGGCAGAACATTTTCTCCTAAACTAAATATAAGTGTTGATATTAGTTGGCAGGGGTCTTTACTTCAACATTATTGTGTTTTTATGTATTTCTAATACCTTTTAAGACTTTTTCTGGTAGATGTTTTCTAAGACCCCTATTCCATCTGTTTGATCAGAAATCAAAGCCTTTACTTATTCTAAATTTTATGGATAGAAAATGGTGGTAAAATGTATATACAGTGTCTTCAAGTATTGACACTCCTTTACTTTTTCCAAATTTTGTTGTGCAAAGCCTACATTTAAAATTGAGATTTTGTGTCACTGACCCCATAATGTCAAAGTGGAATTTTGTTTGTAGAACATTTTAGAAATTAATACAAAATTAAAATCTGAAATGTCTTGAGTCAATAAGTATTCAACCCCTTTGCAATTGCACGCCTAAATACGTTCAGGAGTAAAAATGTGCTTAACAAATCACATACAGTGCCTTGCAAAAGTATTCATCCCCCTTGGCATTTTTCCTATTTTGTTGCATTACAACCTGTAATTTAAATTGATTTTTTGGGGGATTTCATGTAATGGACATACACAGAATAGTCCAAATCGGTGAAGTGAAATGAAAAAAATAACTTGTTTCAAAAAATTATAAAAAATAAGTAACGGAAAAGTGGTGCGTGCATATGTATTCACCCCCTTCGCTATGAAGACCCTAAATAAGATCTGGTGCAACCAATTACCTTCAGAAGTCACATAATTAGTTAGATTGCACACAGGTGGACTTTATTTAAGTGTCACATGATCTCAGTATATTGTTCTGAAAGGCCCCAGAGTCTGCAACACCACTAAGCAAGGGGCACCACCAAGCAAGCGGCACCATGAAGACCAAGGAGCTCTCCAAACAGGTCAGGGACAAAGTTGTGGAGAAGTACAGATCAGGGTGGTGTTTAAAAAAAAAAATGCAGAAACTTTGAACATCCCACGGAGCACCATTACATCCATTATTAAAAAATGGAAAGAATATGGCATCACAACAAATCTGCCAAGAGAGGGCCGCCCACCAAAACACACGGACCAGGCAAGGAGGGCATTAATCAGAGATGCAACAAAGAGACCAAAGATAACCCTGAAGGAGCTGCAAAGCAACACAGCGGAGATTGGAGTATCTGTCCATAGGACCACTTTAAGCCGTACACTCCACAGAGCTGAGCTTTATGGAAGAGTGGCCAGAAAAAGCCATTGCTTAAGAAAAAAATAAGCAAACACGTTTGGTGTTCGCTAAAAGGCATGTGGGAGACACCCCAAACATATGGAAGAAGGTACTCTGGTCAGATGAGACTAAAACTGAGCTTTTTGGCCATCAAGGAAAACACTATGTCTGGCGCAAACCCAACACCTCTCATCACCTGTTTCAGTCTTCCAGAGATTTGAGACTGGGACGGAGGTTCACCTTCCAGCAGGACAATGACCCTAACCATACTGCTAAAGCAACTTGAGTGGTTTAAGGGGAAACATTTAAATGTCTAGTTAAATCCCAGACCTCAATCCAATTGAGAATCTGTGGTATGACTTAAAGATTGCTGTACACCAGCGGAACCCATCCAACTTGACTCCCGAGTGGCGCAGTGGTCTAAGGCACTGCATCGCAGTGCTTGCTGTGCCCCTAGAGATCCTGGTTCGAGTCCAGGCTCGGCGCACAATTGGTCCAGCGTCGTTCAAAGGTAGGGGAGGGTTTGGCTGGCAGGGATGTGGGTTTGTTTCCCAAGGGGGGCCAGTATGAAAAACCCCCCTTTTGGGTGGATGAATAGTTATACACACTGAAGTTTTCTGTTTATTTTTGTCTTATTTCTTGTTTGTTTCACAATAAATAAATATTTTGCATTTTCAAAGTGGTAGGCATGTTGTGTAAATCAAATGATACAAACCCCCCAAAAATCAATTTTAATTCCGGGTTGTAAGGCAACAAAATAGGAAAAATGCCAAGGGGGGTGAATACTTTCGCAAGCCACTGTAATAAGTTGCATGGACTCACTCTGTGTGCAGTAATAGTGTTTAACATTATTTTTGAATGACTGCTCCATCTCTGTACCATTCACATACAATTATCTGTAAGGTCCCTCAATCGAGGAGTGAATTTCAAGCACAGATTCAACAATAAAGACCAGGGAAGTTTTCCAATGCCTCGCAAAGAAGGGCACTGATTGGTAGATGTGTAAAAATAAAGAAAGCAGACTTTGAATATCCCTTTGAGCATGGTGAAGTTATAAATTAGGCTTTGGATGGTGTATCAATACACCCAGTCACTGCAAAGATGCAGGCGTCCTTCCTAACTCAGTTGCCAGAGAGGAAGGAAACTTCCCAGTGATTTCACCATGAGGCCAATGGTGACTTTAAAACAGTTACAGAGTTTAATGGCTGTGATAGGAGAAAACTGAGGATGGATCAAGAACATTGTAGTTACTCCACAATACTAACCTAAATGACAGAGTGAAAAGAAGGAAGCCTGTACAGAATACAAATATTCTAAAACATGCATCCTGTTTGGAACAAGGCACTTAAGTAATACTGCAAATAATGTGGCAAAGAAATTAACTTTTAATCCTGAATACAAAGCGTGATGTTTGGGGCAAATCAAACACAACATATCACTGAGTACCACTCTTCATATTTTTAAGCATGGTTGTGGCTGCATCATGTTCTGGGTATGCTTGTCATCGGAAAGGACGAGGGAGTATTTTAAAAATGTAATGGATTACAGCTAAGCACAGGCACAATCCTAGAGGAAATCCTGGTTCAGTCTTCTTTCCGACAGACACTGGGAGATGAATTCTCCTTTCAGCAGGACAATAACCTAAAACACAAGGCCAAATCTATGCTGGAGTTGCTTACCAAGACAACACTGAAAGTTCCTGAGTGGCCTAGTTACAGTTTTGACTTAAATCGGCCTGAAAAGCTATGGCAAGACTTGAAAAACAACGAACTTGACTGATCTTGAATCATTTTTTAAAGAATAATGTGCAAATGTTGTACAATTCAGGTGTTCAAAGCTCTTAGAGACATATCCAAAAAGAGTTGCAGCTGTAATCGCTGCCAAAGGTGTTTCTAACATGTATTGTCTCAGGGGGATGAGTGCTTATCTAATCAAGATATATGTGTGTTTTATTTTTCATATATATTTTTTCAACATTTTCCTTCCGCTTTGGCAGTACAGAGTATTTTGTGTAGATCGTTGCCCAAAAATTACAATTAAATACATTTTAATTCCACTTTGTGTACACAACAAAATGTGTAAAAAGTAAAGGGGTGTGAATACTTTCTGAAGGCACTATATGCCTTTTCTCAAATATACACTCTTAGCTTTCATTTGACACCCATTTGACGTGCTCTTATGAACTTCACATGTTGGTGCTCATGGGGCCTTTTAGATTGAAATGACCATGACAAAAACAAATGTGTGACCACTAACCAACCAATTTCAACAATGCAAATTCCTGACTTTGTATTGACTTCCCCATTGAATCACTTTTCTGGAAAAATGTTTAGATTTTGGAAATTAATTGTTATTATGTCTGATATCTGTGTGTTTATAATCAACTATTCAAGAATTCACTGATTAAATATCAGGCAGGTCACCTGTGATACCAGTCAGTATTCGACGTCCATCCATGTCTGAGGATGTCGGGAGATTACATGGAAACCGGCCACTAGGGGCAACAGTGAGCGCTGAGCATTGTGGATGGGGTAAGCAATCTGCCTCTGGTTTGCGGGGTTGCAAATTCTAATCCAGCGATAGAAAGTTGTTTATGATATTTTTGTTTTAAGCCTATTCCAAACATTAACCCTTACCTTAACCATTCGAAGTTAATGCCTAACCTTAAGAATTCTGAGTTAATGCTTAAACTAAGCTAAGGACCCTGGGACTAAACACCTCCCTCTGCAACTGGATCCTGGACTTCCTGACGGGCCGCCCCCAGGTGGTAAGGGTAGGTAACAACACATCCGCCACGCTGATCCTCAACACGGGGGCCCCTCAGGGGTGCGTGCTCAATCCCCTCCTGTACTCCCTGTTCACTCATGACTCCAACACCATCATTAAGTTTGCCGATGACACAACAGTGGTAGGCCTGATCACCAACAACGACGAGACAGCCTATAGAGAGGAGGTCAGAGACCTGGCTGTGTGGTGCCAGGACAACAACCTCTCCCTCAACGTGATCAAGACAAAGGAGATGATTGTGGACTACAGGAAAAAGAAGAGGACCGAGCACGCCCCCATTCTCATCGACGGGGCTGTAGTGGAGCAGGTTACGAGCTTCAAGTTCCTTGGTGTCCACATCACCAACACACTAACATGGTCCAAGCACACCAAGACAGTCGTGAAGAGGGCACGACAAAACCTATTCCCCCTAAGGAGACTGAAAAGATTTGGCATGGGTCCTCAGATCCTCAAAAGGTTATACAGCTGCACCATCGAGAGCATCCTGACTGGTTGCATCACTGCCTGGTATGGCAACTGCTCGGCCTCCGACCGCAAGGCACTACAGAGGGTAGTGCGTATGGCCCAGTACATCACTGGGGCCAAGCTTCCTGCCATCCAGGACCTCTATACCAGGCGGTGTCAGAGGAAGGCCCTAAAAATTGTCAAAGACTCCAGCCACCCTAGTCATAGACTGTTCTCTCTGCTACCGCATGGCAAGCGGTACCGGAGCGCCAAGTCTAGGTCCAAGAGGCTTCTAAACAGCTTCTACCCCCAAGCCATAAGACGCCTGAACATCTAATCTAATGGCTACCCAGACTATTTACCCCCCCCCCCCCCCCCCCCCCCGCCCCCCCTTTTATGCTGCTGCTGCTCTCTGTTTATTATCTATGCATAGTCACTTTAATAACTCTACCTACATCTACATATTACCTCAATTACCTCGACTAACCGGTGCCCCCGCACATTGACTCGGTACCGGTACCCCCTGTATATAGCCTCGCTATTGTTATTTTTACTGCTGCTCTTTAATTATTTGTTACTTTTATTTAGTATTATTTTATATAGTATTTTTTGTGTAATTTCTTTTGGTATTCTTTCTTAGAACTGCATTGTTGGTTAAGGGCTTGTAAGTAAGCATTTCACAGTAAGGTCTACAACTGTTGTATTCGGTGCATGTGACAAATAAAATTGACGTTTGAGAAACATGGATGAGTGGAGTGGAGATGGGTTATCGACTGCTGTCAGTACAATAATGACCAGAGAGACGTGTGTCCGTCTCTGTCTGTCTGCGAACATGAGTGGACATTTGTGTGTGTGTGTGTGTGTGTATGTGTATGTGTATGTGTATGTGTATGTGTATGTGTATGTGTATGTGTATGTGTGTGTGTGTGTGCTGATTTCAACCGCATGCGGCCCTGTAAAGACCATGTTACCACAGGGTTCCGGTTTCACTGCACCTTGTGTGAAACAAGTGTATCTTTCACCTTCAGCGAAAGGAAGGATTTAGTGTAAATGCTCTCAATTTGGCAGCGCTCTCCATTTCTCAGCGGAGAGAAACTCAAATAAACTCCAATTACCCAGAAGGACCAGGTGAACGGTTTAAATAGAGCGTCTTTCAATTCCTTTCAGGACAGTTTAAGTCGCAGAACATGACAGGGAATTGACTGCAATACTACACCCATAACTGAAACAGGTAAAACTTGTATTCCTGTACAGCCCAGCATAAAGTGTATGTGTACAATTGTTACGCTGAAGCCTAAAGTATGAAAAACAGAAAACAGAGAAAATACAGTGGGGAAAAAAAGTATTTAGTCAGCCACCAATTGTGCAAGTTCTCCCACTTAAAAAGATGAGAGAGGCCTGTCATTTTCATCATAGGTACACGTCAACCATGACAGACAAATTGAGAAAAAAAAATCCAGAAAATCACATTGTAGGAATTTTAATGAATTTATTTGCAAATTATGGTGGAAATAAGTATTTGGTCACCTACAAACAAGCAAGATTTCTGGCTCTCACAGACCTGTAACTTCTTCTTTAACAGGCTCCTCTGTCCTCCACTCGTTACCTGTATTAATGGCACCTGTTTGAACTTGTTATCAGTATAAAATACACCTGTCCACAACCTCAAACAGTCACACTCCAAACTCCACTATGGCCAGGACCAAAGAGCTGTCAAAGGACACCAGAAACAAAATTGTAGACCTGCACCAGGCTGGGAAGACTGAATCTGCAATAGGTAAGCAGCTTGGTTTGAAGAAATCAACTGTGGGAGCAATTATTAGGAAATGGAAGACATACAAGACCACTGATAATCTCCCTCGATCTGGGGCTCCACGCAAGATCTCACCCCGTGGGGTCATAATGATCACAAGAATGGTGAGCAAAAATCCCAGAACCACACAGGGGGACCTAGTGAATGACCTGCAGAGAGCTGGGACCAAAGTAACATAGCCTACCATCAGTAACACACAACGCCGCCAGGGACTCAAATCCTGCAGTGCCATACGTGTCCCCCTGCTTAAGCCAGTACATGTCCAGGCCCGTCTGAGGTTTGCTAGAGTGCATTTGGATGATCCAGAAGAGGATTGGGAGAATGTCATATGGTCAGATGAAACCAAAATAGAACTTTTTGGTAAAAACTCAACTCGTCGTGTTTGGAGGACAAAGAATGCTGAGTTGCATCCAAAGAACACCATACCTACTGTGAAGCATGGGGGTGGAAACATCATGCTTTGGGGCTGTTTTTCTGCAAAGGGACCAGGACGACTGATCCGTGTAAAGGAAAGAATGAATGGAGCCATGTATCGTGAGATTTTGAGTGAAAACCTCCTTCCATCAGCAAGAGCATTGAAGATGAAACGTGGCTGGGTCTTTCAGCATGACAATGATCCCAAACACACCGCCTGGGCAACGAAGGAGTGGCTTCGTAAGAAGCATTTCAAGGTCCTGGAGTGGCCTAGCCAGTCTCCAGATCTCAACCCCATAGAAAATATTTGGAGGGAGTTGAAAGTCCATGTTGCCCAGCGACAGCCCCAAAACATCACTGCTCTAGAGGAGATCTGCATGGAGGAATGGGCCAAAATACCAGCAACAGTGTGTGAAAACCTTGTGAAGACTTACAGAAAATGTTTGACCTGTGTCATTACCAACAAAGGGTATATAACAAAGTATTGAGAAACTTTTGTTATTGACCAAATACTTATTTTCCACCATAATTTGCAAAATACAATGTGATTTTCTGGAAAAAAAATTCTCATTTTGTCTGTCATAGTTGATGAAAATTACAGGCCTCTCTCATATTTTTAAGTGGGAGAACTTGCACAATTGGTGGCTGACTAAATACTTTTTTCCCCCACTGTAATTACTGAGTATCACACCTTTTCTATCATAATAATTGAACAGTACTTGGACTATAGGACAACTGTATGATGATACACAGCGACAAATAATAACTGTTAAATTGATTCATAGAGAGAAAAGTATAATTTAACTGGTTGCACAAATTAGTTTGGAATAAAGATTTGTTTCCGAATAAGAAAAGATCCAAATGCAAGAACCGTTGGAAAGACACAAATGCAAATAGCTCTAATAATCTTTCCAAAGGTGATTGCGTTTGGATTTTAATCTTACTTAACTCTATGTGCCTCATTTGTTAGTGCAGTGGATTATTATTTTTCTTTGTGCTAGCTCAAGGCACTGTGCATATTACATATATTCTTTATAATGCATTATATGTACAAAAGCCATATTTATTTTATTTTTATCTTTATCATTTATCAACATGTTTTTCAATATTTAATTGTGTTTTTAGTTACTGTGCCAATGACTATTACAAAGACCCTTAAAGGCATACAATATTAAGATATGAAAACCTGTCTTGCAGTGTAATATTCTATTCATAGCTTGATGCACAGTGGGGGTGTATAACCCCTTGAGAATAAACCTACTATGCTTTTGCAACCAGTCTCATACCTAACTACAGTACTACATTACCCTGTTTACATACAGAATCATTTAAAACAATGGAACACAGTGCATGGAAGAAACCGTCTACTCTACCATGATTGTTTACATGTTGTAAATCAATCAATCAATTTTATTTTATATAGCCCTTCTTACATCAGCTAATATCGAAGTGCTGTACAGAAACCCAGCCTAAATGTGTTTTCCTCTTATTGGGGCCTTGATTTGTTTTAGTGGGAACCCTCATAATTCAAATCCTTCCTGACCATAACGTACAACTACTGCTTTGAATAGTGTTGAAGTTGGGAAATGAGCAAAAAAGAGGAAAACACTGACTTCAAACTTTTTTCCAACTTCCCTAAATTTGGAAGAAAAAAGAGGATGCAAACTCCTTCGACGGTCCCTCTATGTACAATACATGTGGATGTCTGATACAATATTGATGGCCTTCCCTATCTCCTGGCGACCTCTGTTAGGTCCCTCGCATGTTTTGTCAACTATTCATGAAGCGAGTCCCCTGTCCCTCGGCCACCTCCCTGAGATCCCATTATGCATTTTTAATGTTCTGCGGAGGGAGGTCGGAGCCCAGACTGAGACAGATCGGCAGGAAGAGTGAAGGATGATGGGAGAAATGGGCAGTATAGTCACTCCTGGGGAAAGACCTGCTTAGAATACGGTATTTAGCACTAATTTCTAATCATATGCCATTTTTTTTCTAATTTAGTTTGAGCACTTTCCCTTACCGCAAACCACATGCTCCCCGAATCTCCATATTCCTTTATGTTGCACCCTGAGGAACCCATTTTTGGTGCTCCACCACTTTCCGCTTGCACTTCCCCTCTCCTGTTGTTTGTTATTTATCACCGTTCCTACGGTCACCTCCTTTCTTCTTTTCTCTTCCCCTCCCACCTCTTCAGCTCTCTCTTTCACCTGTGCTTCACTTAACTCGGTCATTTGTCAATGTTAGTGATGTGCGCCACCTCCCTCCCTCCCTCCCCTGTCTCGTTCTCTTTCCTCCCCCTCCCTGGGTTCTCTCCCTTCCCCTCTCTCATTAACACTCTGCCCTGATAGATGTAGAGGGGAGCCCGCTGCTCGCCAGGTCTCCCCCCTCACGCCCCTGCCGGCTCCACCTGGGAACCCCTTACCTCACAGAGGTGCCCTGTCCGAATTCCCCCCAGGCCCGTGCCATCTGCCAACTCTCCCCTCCACCGTTGGGGCCTGGTGACTGGTGACACTCACCACAGCTGGGGAGAGGAGGTGACGAGAGGTGATGCTGAGGTATAGCTGAAAGACTGGAGCAGGGAATTATTGCTCAACTTGGATGTGAGTAAGATGGAGGGGCTGAGAATAGTGGTTAAAGAGTGCCACGGCGTTGCCTGTGAAAATCTGTATTTTTCCTGTATGTTGGCCTACGCGATTTATAACTACATTACAACTACTAATATTACCACTACTTCTACTAATAATAATAATATAGTAATATATTATTATTAAGATAATATTGGTAATAATGATAACCAGAATTATGTTATATTCACCGCCATATCACAATTCTCTGCTCCAACTCTAATTACTGCATGATTGTATGCTTGGCATGGAAATTATAATTAACAAACCATGTTGGTGCCAACCTAAGCAGGCAATATGCTGTTTACCTAAACCCCTATCTGCACGGAAAAACAACACACACACAAGTAGATATTTCTGGTTCAGAGAGGAATTTGAGTGTCCCTGGAGAGGGTGACAGCGAGCCGGCTTGTTTTATCACAATACCAGTGCACCCTTCTCTTTTCAGATGTGTTGGCAGCTGTAGCCTCCCAGGGAGATGGGCCACTTTGTGGTGTGGACAAGAGGAAACATGGGTGAGCAAGCCAAGAGAGGAGACCCATTGGGGGGTGACGTGAGAGTGCAACGCGGAGACACTGTTGTAAATGGGAACATACACACACACAGACAGACTACACATACACACACACACACACACACAGAGACTACACATACATACACACACCCCTATGTAGACGTGTTTTTTAATGATGTCAAGTGTGTTGTGACCCATGTAAAATGCACATTAAATAAATTCTGACTTGATAACCACATGCGCACACACACACAACTATAGACATGTACACACACACACACATACTGATGCGTGATAAGATTCAAATGCATTCCAAAATGCACCCACATTTGTGGACACATCCTGGAGAGTGTTGAGCCAACCACAATTGTCTCAAAAAGCCGTTGTTTCTTGCTCTAATTCAGGATCTTGTAGAAGTGACCTTAAAAAATGCAGATTGTGTGTGATTCTTTCCCTTTGTTATTTATTGGGTGGGCAGTGAGTCGCTACCTGCTTATTTACACCAGATTGCTTCTCCAGATGTTTTTTGGGAGAAGAAATCCCCAGCCCCTCCTCGGTAGCCCCCGCCCTCTCAATCTTCCTTTGTCAAGATGGGAGTCATTTTTTATAAGGCTCCATAATCCTTCTCTTTCCAGGCCTATTTTCCACCGCATTGTGATAGGAAACTTATGATATGAAGAGGAATAAAGTTTGATGTTACGTCCTGGTTCTGTCAATGGGAAGCTATCCCTTCCTGTTGTCGTTACTCAATGCCCCTGTATTGTTGTCAGGTTAATGGTGAGGATTTTTGACATTTATGCTGACACTGAAGTAGTGACCTGGGGACTTCTACGTGAGAACGCGATTAGAATTGTATTAGAATGTATCCTTAAGTTTCCAAGGCCCACCTTGGACCCTAACTCTAACCTCAAATGGACCAAGGGAGAATGATGTTTGGAACATTTTAGGAAATTTTGTTCCACATCAATTCACATTTTTACAATATTGTGACCTATTTTGACATAATATATATTATATTAATTGATTATCATGGTAGAAAAATGTGTGTCAGTGTTTAAAAAAAACTTGATTTGTGAAAACATCAGAAAAACTATCCGAAAAACAATTGGCTCTGGACTGGGTAACTGCCAACTGAACAAATGCTTACTTTGATATAACATTTGAGATAAGAATAACTTGTAAGAGATTTTTATAACAATCACAAAGCTTTCATAATACAGCGCAATGAAAAAACGTTCTCCTCTGTCAAGTGGGATTTCCTCATGAAACGAGAACTGATCTGAAAACTAAAAAAAGTCTAATGAGTTTTGTTATGTTACTTCTTACATCTCCATTTACTGAGGGTGGGGGTGTGGGGAAAATGGCAGATTGATGAAAAGCCAAAATGGTCCCACGATGACACATTCTCCACTCCACAATATTAAAAACTCCCACACGTTTTGAGGAAGCAAAATTGTCCTTGCTGGGATGTACTGTACACTCGGTAATGAGCCGCATATGTTTCATTTTGATATATGGGCCTCTCGACAGAAGTCATATCATCCCAGAACTAGAGATAGGTTGCACTTGTCCCTACAAGTCCCATTGATGGCTGGTGAAGGACGTCTTGATGATTACTGTGGGGAGGCTTTGAACTAAGAACTTCCAAGTGCATTGTATTGCCTCCAAACAAAACTTGGCTTTCTAGTTCTGCATGGGGGAGTTTAGGTTTCTTACAACCTGTTACTCCTACCCCCCCCCCCCCCCCCCACACACACACACACACACACACTGGCATGCCATCGTATCCTCTTCCCATCACTTTGAAGCAACTTTCTCACATTTTTAAACCCAACGTTGTTCCCCAGGAAAGGCAGGTGCTTATAAATATTCAGCCATAGAGATGCTATTGGATGTCTGGTTTAATGCTATTTATCATCAGTATATTGGAGCCATCTCATTTATAATTGGTCAGAGAGACTCAAGTATCTTGTCTGTATGGTTTGGTTCTCAGTACAGGAACTATTCTCAGACAAGTAGTGTAATCCAAGGCAGTCTCTTGTCATAACATATTCTCAAAAATAATATGAAATGTTACAGTTTGACAATGATGATCTTGTGATAGTTTTGTGTTCAGAGGTTTAGTGTGAACGAAGCAATAAACATTATGTAAAGTCGTAAAAGGTAAGTAACCACACCGGAACAGACCCACATGACAAAACTCATTTTCTGAACACTTCAAACTGCCTCCCACGGCTAGAGTGGAGTAGAACCGGATGTCCAAATGAATTTAGCTATATAACGTCTTCTGTTCATATTGCATTCATTAGAATCCTCCTAGGGGTTGGCGTGGTCTGCAGTGATTCTTAACGCTTCCCACGTTCGCTGCATTAATCTAGAATCTATTAAACTAGAGCAGCTCAGCTGTTCCATATCAGGGACTACCGGCGAGGTGGCAGAGGCGTTGGTGTTCGGACCCGTGCCCAGCAGTACAATGCTCCTAGGCCATATTGGTGCCATATGTGGCAGAGCTGCTGGAAAAGCGAGGCGGCTTGTGTCATTTCCTACACTTAACCCAGGCTGGGAAACCAGTTTTCTAAGGGCACCTCTTTAAGACCCACTTCCCACCTCCCCTATCTGTAAACTTACATTCGACCGCAGCAGCACCCTCCACAAAGGTCTGGGAGGCGACCGCAAACCTTCCCTCCCCACACACAATTTATAAAGCACACCCGTGTTGAAATCACATTACCATACGCGGTTTACGGTGGGACTCTCAACATGCTCTACTTTGCAGGGGGACGTGGGTAATTAGAACTGACTAGTTTACAGAGAAGGCGATTTGGAAACATACATTTGAACATTTGGGGAGTATATGACTGATACTTAGACTTATTGTAATGGGCAAACCACTTACTTGGTAGTCTTTGCAGATAACTTTTTCTTGTGAGAGTGCAACATTTTATGGTCTCTTATTTCTGTCTTGTAGAGAGACCTTTTATTTCAAACTTGAGAAATTAAAATACCCACACACTAATGCTCCTTGTAGCACCTTTAAAAAGTTGTAATGTTTTGATAATAATAATAATAATATGCCATTTAGCAGACGTTTTTATCCAAAGCGACTTACAGTCATGCGTGCATACTTTTTTTTTGTGTATGGGTGGTCCCGGGGATCGAACCCACTACCTTGGCGTTACAAGCGCCGTGCTCTACCAGCTGGATCTTTTTCAGGTCATGTACTTATACCTGTAGTATACATGTACAAGCGATACGTTTCAAGTAAAGGATTGAGAATTACGACAGGGAGCTATGATGAATATAAGAGCGTGTTAATAACTGATAATAAAATGCTGATAATAACTATCTTAAAGACACATGTCACAAGGAGTCTCCAAGACTGAGCTTGTGAAAGAGGGTTGAGCATCTGGCGTTAGGTCACGAGCAAGTCTTCTTCATGCTCTTCAATCCTCATCTACTTTTAGGTGCCAATTAGAAACTGGAATTGTCATAGAAATGGCAAATCATCAATTATTGTATTGTCTTGGCAGTGTGAGGAGACTTTAGGACTTATCTTCCAGAAGTGGGAAAATGTCACAGTTTCCTAGATCTTGCAGGTAAGAGTACATGTTTTTCAGAACCTTGGAGAGCTCTGAAAATAGCAGATGTTGGAAGTGATAAGATTGCCTTTGATATACACTATTACCCTTTGTAATCTCGTTAAATAAGGACAACTGCTTGGATATTTAATGTGGTGATTGTGAAGCCGCTAAAAAAGGAAGGAAATTCCTAGTTAAGTGACATTCATATGATAATACAAACTATATTTCAACATACTATAAATTAATATAATCCAGATATTCATTTGAATACTAAATAAGCCTATGGAATTCTCATGGAGGTAGAATACCAGGAAAAGTGTCATGGGTCCTCGTAGATCATTATGGATTAAATGACAATAAAATAATATCTGATGCTGACCTCCACTCAAGCTGTTTTCCACATTATCCCACATTGCTGAGAGTACGTGGTTATTGATATATGAATTCTCTGTTGTCTGTAACTGAAGCCATCCTCCAGCTGCAGCCACTTATGATGTAATTTACTCAGTACTCTATCTGATTCCTGATCACAGATCAGACTGACACGCTTTTCTGCTTACCTCAACTGAAATATGCTTCCTTCCTCAGCCAGAGCGCTCCCATCTGCAAGCCAAGGCTGGATGCTGTAAGAGGTCCGTGGGTGGACCATGGTCAACCTACAGTTATGAGGACCTAAAGGGTTGCAAAAGTTATGTGGTGAGATTTGAGCCATGGCTACAAAATGTGGCAGTCATTCACTTTTATGTGAAGTACAAGACACATGTTTATTTTTCCGCTGAGAATTATTAAAGTATTGATGATGTACACTGAGTGTACAAAACATTAGAGACATGCTCTTTCCATGACATAGACTGACTAGGAGAATCCAGGTGAAAGCTGGAGTAGATGAAGGGGAAGAGTCAGGTTAAAAAATGATTTTTAAGCCTTGAGACAATTGAGACATGGACTGTGTATGTGTGCCATTCAGAGGGTGAATGGGCAAGACAAAATAATTAAGTGCCTTTGAACAGGGTATGGTATTAGGTGCCAGGTGCACCGGTTTGAGTATGTGAAGAACTGCAACGCTGCTTGGTTTTTCATGATCAACAGTTTCTCGTGTGTATCAAGAATGGTCCACCACCCAAAGGACATCCAGCCAACTTGACACAACTGTGGGAAGCATTGGAGTCAATATGGGCCAGGATCCTTGTGGAACGCATTCGACACCTTGTAGTCCATGCCCCAATTAATTGAGGCTGTTCTGAGGGTTAAAGGGGGTACTACTCAAGCTACTCAATATTAGGAAGGTCTTCCTAATGTTTTATACACTCAGTGTATAATGGTATCAATGCAACTAATGCTAAAGTACCACCACTTACATGCTGACCACACCGCACGCGTCGCTTGCGCGAGCGTTGCAAAATAAATGTACACATACATGTTATTCAATCATTGCACCCACACTGCTTGCGCACATCAACGAGCGTCTGCGTGGCCAAGCGCTAAAATAGAACTCAGTTCTATTTGTGACGCTCAACGCGCTGCAAGTCCTGCCTCTCCCATCTCCTCATTGGTTTTTACTAGCATCTACCCATGTGGGTGATTAAAAGATGAACTGAGGTCTACGCTCCAGTCCAGTTGGTTGTGGTAATGCACCATAAAGTTGGTTGCCAACTGCCATATAAAGTCCAAAGAAGAAGAAGAAGCCTGAAGGAGGAGAGATTACTAGAAAACAAACTTTTACAGTTTTATCTGTGGATGAATTGTCGGAGTAGAGGACCTTGTGCATTTCAGGTAAAATAACAACCCAATGTTTATATCCCAGGACAAATTAGCTAGCAACAGCAAGCTAGCTAGCTAAATTGCCATAAATGTTTAATGCTTTTCGACCTGTCCCGAAATTAATATAATTGGTTCAGAGTTTGTTTTGATATTTCAACCTGTGTGTCCTGGTCGCGTCTAGTGTGGGGGGACAAAATCAACTTGCGCGGACGTGCGGTCTGGGTAGCATGTAAGACCATTATTACTATTACTACATCTAACAACAGCACAAATAATACTGACACTGATGGCAATAGTACTGTCTGATATGAATAGGCCTCTTACTACTAGTCCTAATGCTATGCTAATACTGTCAGATAGTAATAGAACAAGCAACAATTCCACCCATGACAAGCATGCCACAGTGCATGCAAGGAATGCCCAGAGGCCCTATAAACAATATTCCTGAAAAAGATTGGGTCGGAATCGTAAACAACTCCAAACTGCAGGAAAGCTTTGTGAATTTGCTAGAGCGGAAGTCTTACATCATCATTTAGACTGAATTCAGCAAACCTGTCCTGTGTTACTGCCTTTGTCTAAATCCTCCTGAATCACAATGTCAGCTGGTACTTGGTACTCGTTGTCGTACAGAGCTTTGGCTTCCCTGTTAGCGCCAGTGGACGGTTGAGCACATCCTTTCTCATGATACAGATTGAATGACACAGTGCAACTTGGCTTTACCTGTCAGATGTCATTAGCAGACACAGCTAAAATCATAACACTTAAATGGATTGAATTCCCACCCAGTTTGAGGCGTAAGCTGCCAAAGAGGTGCCATATCAAACACATTCTTAAAGAAGATTGATAAGAACAATGCTCATGCTCAAAGTTCATCACTGTTGGTGTATCCTTGTATCTAAAAGTACAAGTAGTCATAGACCGTAATGTGACATACCAACCCAAGCGTGTATGAATGTTTATGGGGTCCATAAAGTGTCATGCATTGCTCATTGTTTCCGGACCACCCTTTGTTAGGAACTCTTCTAGGACTTCCTGTGGAGACAACAACAACAAGAGAGGAGAGGAGAGAGGAGATTCTTCCGCCCACCTTAACATGGGAACAAGGCTTGGCCAGGATCCCCATGTGCTCCCTCGCTGCATCCTGGAGAAAAGGAGCGGGGGCCTCCTGTTTCCTGTGGCCAGTTGTGTTCGCCCTGTTCCCCTCCAGTGCACATTGGATGTAACAAAAACAGAGGACAAAATAAGTCCATTACTTTTTAAAAGCGTGTCTTAAGTGAGACAGTGATGCACGCTGACAGGGCCTGCTAATTGGAGTAAATTAATTTACCTCGGGCGCCGTGTTCGCACAAAGTACCGTGCTCCACGTGAATAAGTGATGATAGGCAGGGCCCGTATAAGCCCCGACTTTTTAAATCATTTAACAGCGCAATCTGCTAATTAGCAGAGAGAAAGCCAGCTTTCAGCTACAATTAAGACAGGCCTCTGTCAGTCAGGGGAGTGGAGCCGGAGAGGCTCTCATTTATTCATTCTCCAAGCAGATGCTGAGTGCAATGGGGGTTTGGATGGAGGGATCGAGGGAGGGAGAAAGCAGAGGGATTTGAGGGATGGAAGGGAGAGGGGGAAGAGAGGGATCTGGTGGTTGAAGAAGTCCCCCCACCCCTCCACCCGCCCCCATCTTTTCCTATTTTTTTATTGGGCCCCTGAGGGGAAGCCTACCAGGGGCCCAACAAAACAGAAGCAAAACAAAAGGCTTGTAATAACAGGATGAGGAGGAGAAGGTGTCGCTAGGTGTAGGAGTAACCTACTTGTGAGCTGGATATAGTGCTGAATTCCATGTAACACACCTAGTTAGTTCTAACCACTTGTATGGCCCCAGGACAACACTCACCCCAGATGGTCCTAACATGGCTCCCACATGAGCCTCCTCCAGCTTCTCACCAGCTGACTGTGAAAAGTGGATCACCCTTTAAACGTGATATTGTATGACCACTCAACTGACTGATCATGTAAATAAGCTTTTTCTTGCACGTGTGGCTCATGACTATAAACCTTACTACCATACTAAACATTCCATTCTCTATGGTATTGGCTCTCAGCTAAAATGGACTTGAACTTGGACAACACTCCGATGTTTGGATTGGATCTGGGCGTAGGCCTTTGGCTTTCTGTTTCTCCCATGGACAAATAAAACCCCCATCTGTTACAGTCTGCTGATGTCATTAATGACATATAATTATGTGAATTCTACTGCTGTCTGTTACAGAGGGGATTACCGTTCGTGTGAATGGACGATGGTTCCCAGCTACAGGAAATGAAGCATTACACTCTTAGAAAAAAGGGTTCCAAAAGTGTTCTTCGGCTGTCCCCATGGGAGAACTCTTTTTTTTGTTTCAGGTAGAACCCTTTTTGGTTCCAGGTAGAACCCTTTTTGGTTCCAGGTAGAACCCTCTGTGGAAACGTTTCTACATGGAACCCAAAAGGGTTCTACCTGGAACCAAAAAGGTTACTTCAAAGGGTTCTCCTATGAGGACAGCCGAAGAACCCTATTAGGTTCTAGAGAGCACCTTTTTTCTAAGTGTGTAGGATTGGCTCATTCAGTCGTGTCACGTTTTCTAGGTTTTTAGTGACAGGTTTGAAATGAGAAGACACAGAGACGATATTCCCAATTTGATGACAAATTGCCTCAAACTCAGAAAAGAAAGTTAAAACACCAAAGTTAAACTATTACTCTCAGGTGTCAAATTCTAACAATAATTATCTGGAATAATAGTTAACATTTGACATTCACATAACCTGTCTGGCAAGGCTCACTTTGATGCACTTACAGTGTGTCTGGCACTTAGTTCCTAACACTTAATCAGAAAGTGCTTTGCATAGCTTTCACAGCATAGTCATACGTTCAAACTAACCAGATTTATTAAACTATGAAAGAATTAGAATGAGATCAAACCATCTAGGCTAAGGAAGAGTTCCTTCGTTTAAATAAAATGGCATACAGAGAGCTGTGGCTGTGTAGTTAGATTGGGAAAATAGTTCCAAACCTGTACAAATTAATTATTTTCTAATAATCATACTAAGAAAGAACTTAGTGTTTCTCTAAGTTTCAATACATTCCAGAATCAGTGATAGGCCTTAAGGCGACTGCTTAGCATTTCTCTGTGACAGATACAGCCCATTCATTCCCCACGGTAGAATGACAAAGTGAGGGGCTACAGTGGAGCATAGCATAATGCCACACATGCTGCCTGATGGATCACTGAAAGGGTTCATCAGTACTCCACTAAACTAGCCCAACAGCAACCACTCATTTTCATTATGACACACAGATCTGTCGCATTGATGCTAGCAGATTCACAAAGCCTTTCTCTTCCCCCGGTCAATTTATTCAAGGTCAGGCCCATGAGTGCCGCTCCATACATTCAGCTCGTCACATTATGGCCTGTAAGCGCCTCAGACCTGGAAATCAGTATCTACTGTCGAGTAATGAATATGTTAAAACAGAGGCCTGTTGGATTTATGACGAACACAATGCTTTGTATGCATGCGAGGTGTTGTTTATGCAAACTTTGTTGACCGCTGTTTATTTATCGGCTGTACCCAACTTGTGTTTCCTGGACGGTTCCCACTTGCTGTTGGCTCGCTGTGGCAGTTTTTTTCACCCCCCTTGCTTCCTGCAGAGCTAAAGTCTTTCACTTTGATCTAAAAGTCTTTGCAGCCTCATTGACTGTAATGAGATCTGGAGAATCCATAAAGACTGCGGGGATTTGACGGGGAGCCGAAAAACTCCAGGCTGGGAATCGGCAGCATTTCACGGGTGCAAACAAAATAGAAAAAAGAGAGACGATCTCAGATGGCTTGGCAAGCGCTTTGCCTTACCCTCCTCCTCGCTAGATCCGAACATTAATTTCCCCAACGTCTGGAATTCCAGGGTAGAGCGGGGAATTGCGGGAGAGGGGGATTGGCACAGAGGCTTCTGGATGTTTCTGTTCACGGCGTGGCAGCCCAGAAGGAGGCGTCCCAAGATGAGAGACAGTGTTTCTGTAATCTGGCCCCCTGACTGCCACTCTGCCGTCCAGTCCATTAATCAGTCACTCAAGGTCTCTATTCCACCAAGGCCTCCTATCAAACCCAAGAGCTGAGGGTATCTGATATGTCAGAGTACTCTCTAGGTCAAGGAGACCACACTGAAGAACCCAAGGTTTTACTCTGCTGAAACCCAGATCTATCTACATTTTGTTCTGTGATTATTAAACAGACTGGAGCATGGTACTGATTTAATATGTGTTTCTGTATTGAACATAGGAAACGTAAGGTGGGTTTGCGAGTGTTTCAAGAAGCAATCTATACTGTATGTACTCTGCTTGAGGTCCTGGCAACATTTTGAGTTGCATTATGGGTTTGTCCAACTGTATTAGAATGAGGGTTAGGAACAGAAATTAAAGCCATTTGCACCTCTCACTTGTATTTAATGTAATCAATTTTATCATACCAAATTGGTATAATCATGTTAATTTTAGAAATTATAGTGAATATTCTTGACAATGGCAGTTAGTTGACTAATTGAATTTAGCTTGAATATTTTGTTGACTTTGAGACACAGTTTCAACAAAACCAAGCGGACAATACTGGTTGCCATGACGTCATTAGAACCAGATTTCCACTAGTTCTGCCTGCTTTGCCCACTGGTAAGGTAGCCTACACGCTAAACATCAAAACATTACCAAATAAAATGTATTTACAATTAAATTAATATTGCTGACAAAATAATAGATTTATCTGAAATATTGACAATTTATTTTTATTGTTGTAGACTTCTTTAAAGTGTATAAAGAGGAATGGATGGTTGTATATTCAACCACCACTGCAGAGCTTGAAAAGCGTTGACATTGTGATCACACCAGGTTGCTTAGCGTTAGTGCAGACTTCACTCCCTGAATGTTTTTTTTTAACAACACAGAGTTAACGCCTCAAGTGTCAGAGTGCTCTCGCAAAGCCTTTTGAATTTCATGCCAATATATCCCATTTATTATTAATGAGCATGTAAATAATCTGGGAGGCGCATTCCATAGCTAATGCCGACCCTTGGTCACAGGCTCAATTATTTTGATTGTATTTGCTCTTCGGGATCCCTGTTGAGGCACATGACCCGGCCTTGAGAGAGACGACCGGAATCCGATCAGCATAAGTTATGACTTCACGCTCCGCGGCCTCTTCTCTCAACCTGTGAAAGACTCTGTGACCTTGACCTTTGGTCCTCTCTTTCGCTTTCTCTCAATTTTTCCCTTGCTTTCTCCCATGTAAATGCATCTGCTGGACTGACCACCTAGATGTCTACCTGGTTGTCTCATTTCTTCAGAGTGTGGCGTGAACAAGGTGACATCACCAGGCATCTGCGAGTGACACCTTTTGTCTGCGTATATGATAAATTAAGGGGCCCTTAATTAAAGTATGGGAGGAAAGGTCATTACAGGGGAACAGATGGGGCCTTGGCTTGCCTTGAAAACCCAACGTATTGTTCCCAGCCCCACTCTTTGTTTTTTTCCCAAAAAAGCTTTTCCCAATTTCCCTTATAGGCATTGCACATTCAATTAAATTTTCCACAGCTGTAAGCTAATGGTAAACTCTCTTTGTTATCCCAATGTAAATGGACTTTAACATCAGCAAACATGGTCATTTTGAACCTTTTTAGGTTTTGGCGTCAATAGCGGTGCACGTGATACACATATAGTCATGTGATGATATGATTAATGAAATGGACGGCTGGTGAACGAGTTCACAAGTATACCTCCCTGGTGGGTCTCACTGTTGTTGTGCCCTGGAGCTAGACACTTGTCCTGAATTGCCTTGGTGAAACCATGCGCTCTTGTAAAGGATGCTGCGGTGCTGCTGTGCTTATCCTAGATGCCCTAGGACAATACTAATGTATGCAGTGAATACTCAAGGCAAGATGGGAGACAAAGACTCCAGGTCTCCGGTATATCTAAGTCTTATCCTCTTGCTCGCCCTCATTGAGAGGGTTGTGTGTTTTTTTCTCTCCTCCTGTGGACATGAGAGGGCCCCGTTCTGTCTCTCAGCATCATGCTCACTCCTCTCCTCCTACACTCTGCCTTCAACATCCATCTTTAATGTGAAAACCACAAAAAGAACAATGGCCCGTCCCCCGGCGAGGGGCCTGCTCGCTAATAATTAGCCGGGGGTCATAATTGTTTTATAAAGCCGAGAGAGAAAAAGAGAGAGGGAGAGATGGAGGAAAAGAGAGACTGCTCTCATTTGCATAGTGGCGCTACATGGAAATGTACCCTTCCTACAAGCGCAGGTCAGGCCGTCGCAGGGATTGTTCGGCGGTAATTAGCCCGATTCCCCATCGCATCGTCTGAAATATTGAACATCGCAGGGGCCAAGGAAGAGGAGAGAGCCTGTATGCAAATGACCGGCTCGCGTCGGAGCCTGGGCTGGAGCTGGCGGTAAATCCCTGCCCAGAAACACCATGAAGCGCTTTATGATGCTCACGGAGAGCCGGGGAGGCGTTTGTTTGTTTGCAGAGAATTGAGCCTCTCTAGACCAAACACCGTGCTGTAGAGTGTGAAGGCAAGGTCCCTGGGCAGACACATCACGCCTCCGTTCAACCACTCCCCCCGTTTGGTATGATCCAAACATAATGTGAATGAGGTAGAGTTGCCAAAAAGCTACAAGCACCAAGTGAAACTCCTCTCGGTGTGAGCTGAATGCCATGAACCATGCATAGGAAAAGTTCAGGAGATAAAGCTACTAATCATCTAATCAAGGTGAGATCTGGCTTGATTTGTTTAGGTTGAATAGGGGGCAGTAAACATCCAGAGGGTTCCATTGGCAGGGAGGCAGGAATCTGACCTATCACCAAGTCTGTGGGGGTCAACCCACATCTTAAATACGTCATCCTCCCAGCTTTGACTCAACCTACGTTTGGGTCGAAGTGTAATGAGGCTTTCCATCATTGGCATCACACTACAGAGGGATGTGTACACAGGTAAGTGGTATACTTTATACACATATATACTGTTCTCCCCAATGACTTAATACCCGGTGTCTCTGTCCCTAGACTATCATCCACATCTTTCACTCAAAGGCTGAATACTCACGTAATAGAGAAGAACCAGAGCCAACTGAAGCCTCTTCTTCAACTTCAGTTCAAGTATGGATAGGATATTTGGGATTGGGGTTTAATTTTTTATGTTTTGATTTACTGTAGTTTGCAATTTCCCATGGCAGTGGCTTGATGGAATAAATCAAATAAAATGTTAGCAGGTGTTGGGATGAAACTTAAACAGTCTGCTTCCTTTCAAAACACCTCAAAACAAAGCACACAGTTATGTGAAGAGTTTTCTGGTAACTTTCTGTCTGGCAATTGAAGTCATTTCTTTGTAAATGACTTATTAGCAAAATGTTTACAAACATAAGCACTTCATTAATCATACGGTCAGTACCACCAATACTGCGATTGTCACGTCTCCTCCCGCTGCTCCCCTCCGGCGTTCTGATTCACCGCTCTACTGAGCCACCGGTCTGAGCGCATCACCACGGCAACACAGGAATGGATACCCAACGCACCCTAATCACCTCCAGCGCACCTGCAGCTCATCATCTCATCACCACCACTATAAAGCCCTGGACTGTTCAGTGTTGTGTTGTGTGTGATTGTTAGTGTCGTGTCGTTTTCTCGCTCTTTGTTATTCTCTTTCTCAGTGTTAAGTAAACCTTTACCTTGTTGATTCCTGCGTCTGCGTCCTGCCTCTTCGTATCCTCAGTACTCGTCACAGCGATAAAATAAAATATGATTGTCGTGTAGGCCTACAACAATTGTCCACATTTTTCCACCATTCCAGCCTTAATATTGTGTCAGTATTAACTGTTTGGAATATTGGGCAGCAAATATAAATGTATGGATGGACATGACATATAAACGATGCAGCAGTCTACAAAACAAATTATTTGGAGGCAGCGATTACCCCGTCGAAGTCCCAGAAGAGACTAAGATAATATTAAAGTAATCTGCTTGCTGATGTAAACATGTTCCCCATTGAGGATGATGGACATCTAAATTAGTACAACTCGTGCCATGTTTTGTCTATGAGAGTGGCCTGCTTACTTCTCAAATGGTGAGCCATCACAGACATGGCATCCAGCCCTGTAGCCTACTGCTGCCTTTCCAGATGTGTTATATGAGGCACGTATTCATAATCGAATCATTTGCAGATTACCATGTCAAAATCTATGGGTTTCTCTTAGAGGAGTGGAGCAGAACATTAACGTTATGCTAAAGTTTAACGTATTACTTGGAAGTACTCACTACACACACACACACACACACACACACACACACACACATACACACACACACACACACACTCCTTAATGTAAAGATTTGTAATAGAGTTTCCCATGTGGGCCTATCCCTTCTGTTTCTCTAGTGTGGGAGTGGGACAGAACTCCTGGGAGAGCGAGGGGAAGTGGAGGAAGTATTTCAGCCCTCCATCTGGGCCGACACAAACCTGACATGTGGTTCAACCCCTGACCCCCCCTGGAGAGAGCACCGCCATGGCAACCACTAAGTCATTTCGTAGGTTTTCAAATTCAAACCATATGAAAAACGATTAATATAGTCATTTAAAGAGGAGGAGGTAAGAAGAGAGAAAGTAATAGGAAACAGATGGTTCAAGAACAACAGAAGATGTGAACCATCTTTCCCAAAGCAGGTCAGTTCATTTCCATTTCTCGCTATTGTGTTGTTTGAAAAGTGTTGCCGACTTCTGCAGAAAACTTTGTGACCCTGCAGAAACCTGCTCAACCATTGTTTAATCGATCTCTGAGTCTGTTCTAGGCATCGCTCCCGTGTGAACGGGACTACCTAGAGCAAGTGTAGTGTTTTTAAATTGGAGGACGTCCGGTGAACACGATTATGTATTCCTTAAATAATTTGCCTACAGCTGTGAGCGGTATGGATTAGTATGGAACATTCCTTGTGATTTACAGGGGCAGCATAAATATATGATGGTTTTAACTGAAACCCACCATTTGAGTCTAACTTGGCACTTACCCAACGCCATTCCACGTAATTAGATGTGATTTCACAATCAACCTGGACCAAATGTGTTCTCATGCCTGGAGCCATAGATCTTCCAGTACAATAGGAGGTTGTCTTGCTAGTAGCGGCCCTTGTCCAGAAATATGTGAGAATGGTTTACAGCAGAGCACAACCTTCTTCCAAAGAACAGCAATCCATTATGGAGAAACATCAATTACTTTGGCTCACATTTTTGGCAGGTTATGGAAATATTCACTTCTCAAAATAGTCTGTGTAATATGGATCATTTGGCTTTCCTTCAAGAACCCAGCATTATGATGTATAGTAATGTCCCTTTCCTGCATGTTTTTAACTAAGGCTTCACTGTGTTCCATTATTTAACACGAACTAGAATTCTGCTGTTTATCTTTTGGAATAGGTCAGATGTCAGAATATGATATCAGACTACTAAACATTGGATAAATACAGAAATAGAATTTCCACTGCAGATCATTTGTCAGATCAATGTGTGTCTTCTGAAAACAAGCTTGTGTTCTACAGTTCTTCCAACAACTCTTTATTGGTGTATGCCTGCTATCTTTAACCGTGGAAGACTCTGAGGACTAAGCAGAGCAGAAGTTGAGAGAGAAGAGGCTGTTGTTCTGTGCACCTCGCCGTCCCCAATGTCCCGGGGTGCGAAGACATCGATGGCCATGCAGATGGGTTTTTAATTAACACATGGGCCCTCTCGTCATTACAGCATGTCCAGGTGTCACCGGGGGGACACAACCGTGAGAAGGGATATCTGGGACAGGCTAACTAGGAGACCCAGACACCATGTTCCTCACATCTTCACCATTATTATTATTAGGTTTTATCATTATAAGAAGCAGCAGTAGTAGTAGTAGTAGTAGAAGTAGTAGTATTGTAGTAATAGTTGTAGTAGTGTAATAGTAGTGTAGTAGCAGCAGTAGTAGTGTAATAGTAGTAGTAGTATTAGTAGTAGTAGTATAGTAGTAATAGTAGTAGTACTATAGTAGTATTAGTAGTAGTAGCAGCATCAGTAGTAGTATTAGTAGTAGTAGTAGTAGCATAAGTAGTAATAGTAGTAGCATCAGTAGTAGTAGTAATAGTAGTAGTAGTATAGTAGTAGCATCAGTAGTAGTAGTAATAGTAGTATAGTAGTAGTAGTAGTAGTAGTATAGTAGTTGTTGTAGTACGTAGTGGTAAAATTATATGGTGATATTACCGTATAATGCCATAGCAATATCCACATAGAAAATCGCATAATAGAGACTAATATACAACAGATCCAAACCTCCAGTGAGTCATGGTTTAAAAAAAGCATTACAACATACATTATAAAGCCTCCTTTGGTGCAGTACACTGCAGAGGTCAGCATAGTTAGAGTAGGCCCCTAATGTATTAGTGCTCTCCCACTTTGCTTTGTTTGTCAATTAGAGCATCCTGTATAGACCAGCTACAGAGCCCTCACATGTCTATGGTGTCACTATCCGTAGGGGCTGGTGGATCCACAGTACTTGCTTCTTTGATGTGAGCTGAAGTGATGATACATTTACACTTCTAAATACTTAATATAAGTAAGGTCTTTCATTTGAGCACTGCCTGTGAACCACATCTGTAGCCACTGTTCTGTAAACGGACAGACTGTGACAAGCAGTTTTCTCAAGGCTCTAAATGGCAAAACCAAGCATGTAATTCAGTCATTTCTGTCATCTGCCCATTCTAAATAATACACAAAAACAGGCTGTTGCTGGGATCTTGCACTTCTACAGCCATTCCAATCACCTTTTGTGTTAACTGCTTCGCTGTGGAGCAGCCTGCTCGAAGGATCTCTTCAATAAACCAAAACAGCAGACAGTTTCTCAGTGTCTCAAAGCTACCCAGCTGCGAGCATCTGGACACAAACAAGTGCATTGAAATCCCACACAACAACTCGTAAAAGGGGGTGCCAACTGCCAGTGAAAATAACCTGTACCACCACAGAGACGCCCAAGTAAGCAGGGTGACATGGAAGAGCACTTCCCATTGAGACCCTAAAGAGGGGGACATCCAACTAGGGCCGGAGAAGAACCCTCCTTGGGACGAGAGAACATCATATTTTAATAGAACATGTGGCATCTTCCCTGTTCGACTCGTGTCCAAATTGCACTAGTGAATTCTGTCCAGCTGTCGATCTACAAATGGGGCTAAATTACCCCATCATATGAGCAACACCAACCATCTCGCCTCCTCGCCCTGTTCTGCCAAGACGGGACCCTAATTGTGAAACAAAGTGAAGCTGAGTGTGTGGCGTCGCCCCCGGTCAAGCTTCCATGGACTTGACAGCTGACATCATTGGGAATGACTTTACCCCCGTGCTCCTGCCTGCATGTACACCCCTTTGTTATTACTATTGTAAACAGTGAGAGATGAGGACGGAAGGAGGGAGAGAGAATGAGGGGGTTGGGATGGGGAGGCCCAATGGGAGGCCTTGGCTTTGCCTCTGTGATAATGGACCTGTTGGCATGTCATACTCACAGTGCATCACTGGTGGAGGTTTCGGCTTGTTCTGTTCATGACAGTCTTTCAGGCTGATCTGCCCTTGTTTTCGAAGGCCATTTTTGAAGGGTGCTTTCAAAGGGTATTTGGATTCAATGGTGAGGGGAAAAAATGTTTGTTTTCAACAGCCGATATAAAAGATGTGCACCAAGAGACCAGATAATATTTCTGGAGTGGTGGGGGTTTGGGGCTGATACTTTTACTGTACAATCTACTGCTGCCTCTAACAACTTTAATTCCTCATATTTCTCTCCAACATTCAATGAAGATCCATTGTCTGATACTGTAGATGGTAGCCTTGATGTTTGTTGCATTATTTATTTCTAAATAATGACTAATCAGAACAGCAGACATGGCTGCTCTGTGGGCAGACTGGCTAATAGCTTAAAGCCCCAATGCAGTCAAAAACTTAATTTTCCTGTGTTTTATACTGAACAAAAATATAAACGTAACATGCAACAATTTCAACGATTTTACTGAGTTACAGTTCATATAAGGAGATCAGTCAATTGAAATAAATACATTAGGCCCTAATCTATGGATTTCACATTACTGGGCAGGGGCGCAGCCATGGGTGGGCATGGGAGGGCATAGGCCCACCCACTTGTGAGCCAGGTCCACCCACTGGGGAGCCAGGCCCAGCCAATCAGCATGAGTTTTTCCCCAGAAAAGGGCTTCATTACTGACAGAAATACTCCTGAGCACCCCCCTCCCCCTCCTGAGACGATCCCGCAGGTGAAGAAGCCGGATGTGTAGGTCCTGGGCTGGCGTGGTTACCCACTTGGGAGACAGGTCCACCCATTGGGGAGCCAGGCCCAGCCAATCAGCATGAGTTTTTCCCCACATAAGGGCTTTATTACAGACTGAAATACTCCTCAGTTTCATCAGCTGTCCAGGTGGCTGGTCTCAGACGATCCTGCAGGTGAAGAAGCCGGATGTGGAGGTCCTGGGCTGGCGTGGTTACACGTGGTCTGTGGTTGTGAGGCCGGTTGGACGTACTACCAAATTCTCTAGAACTACGCACCTGTGTAATGATCATGCTGTTTAATCAGATTCTATGCCACACCTGTCAGGTGGATGGATTATCTTGACGAAGGAGAAATGCTCACTAACAGGGATGTAAACAAATGTGTGCACAAAATTAGAGAGAAATATGCTTTTTGTGCGTATGGAACATTTCTCAGATCTTTTATTTCAGCTCATGAAACATAGGACTAACACTTTACATGTTGCATTTATATTTTAGTTCAGAATATATATTTCCACACTATGAGGTTTGAATAATACTGTGAAATTGTGAAAATTATGATAATGTCCTTTTAGTGTAAGAGCTGTTTGAAAAGACCCATGAAGTGTCTGCCTGTTTTGGTGGGATGGAGTTTTGGCCTGCATGGTGACATCACCCGGCAGTAAATTACTTAATAGACCTATAAGAAAGAGAGTTCCAAACCTCTCTGCCAATAACAGCTAGTTTTCCCCTCCCAACTCAGACCACTCCCAGACAGTCCTGGCAAAATTCTTGCTTGAGGTACTTAATTGTTACCCAGAAATGATTTGACATGAGATAAAAACGTCTGCATTTGACCTTTAAATATACAGTGTGGTTGTGGTCTGCAACTCATCTCTCATGTAGCTGTTGAAAGATACAGATGAAGTCAGAAGTTTACATACATTTAGGTTGGAGTCATTAAAACTTGTTTTTCAACCACTCCACAAATTTATTTTTAACAAACTATAGTTTTGGCAAGTTGGTTAGGACATCTACTTTGTGCATGACACAAGTAATTTTTCCAACAATTGTTTACAGACAGATTATTTCACTTATAATTGTCACGGGCTGATGTGGATGTGGTGTTGGAGTCAGGCGCAGGACACAGAAGCTTAGTCCAACAGACTTTACTTGTCAAAACACGACAATACAAAATAACGGGCCTCAACACAACGGAGGCGAGCGATTACGCATACTGTGCGTCAATACACAAAATACAAGTGATTACGCATACAGTGCGTCAATACACTAAATACACGAGAGCAAGTACAAATCACCAACGGACAGGCGGACAACAACACACAACTACAAACAACACCAAAGGAAACTTATAGGTGACATAATCAATACGTGATATGGAACAGGTGCACTAATCAGACAAAACCAAACAAACATAGAGAACATCAAACGGTAGCAGCTAGTACTCCGGAGACGACGAACGCCGAAGCCTGCCCGAACAAGGAGAAGGAGCAGTCTCGGCGGAATTCGTGACAATAATTCACTGTATCACAATTCCAGTGGGTCAGAAGTTTACATACACTAAGTTGACTGTGCCTTAAACAGCTTGGGAAATTCCAGAAAATTATGTCATGGCTTTAGAAGCTTCTGATAAGCTAATTGACATCATTTGAATCAATTGGAGGTGTATCTGTGGATGTATTTCAAGACCTACCTTCAAACTCAGTGCCTCTTTGCTTGACATCATGTGAAAATGAAAATAAATCAGCCAAGACCTCAGAAAAAAATGTGTAGTCCTCCACAAGTCTGGTTCATCCTTGGGAGCAATTTCCAAACGCCTGAAGGTACCACGTTCATCTGTACAAACAATAGTAGGCAAGTATAAACACCATGGGACCACGCAGACGTCATACCACTCAGGAAGGAGACGCGTTCTGTCTCCTAGAGATTAACGTACTTTGGTGCGAAAAGTGCAAATCAATCCCAGAACAACAGCAAAGGACCTTGTGAAGATGCTGGAGGAAAAACGTACACAAGTATCTATATGCACAGTAAAACGAGTCCTATATCGACATAACCTGAAAGGCTGCAAAGCAAGGAAGAAGCCACTGCTCCAAAACCTCCATAAAAAAGCCAGACTACGGTTTGCAACTGCACATGGGGACAAAGATCGTACTTTTTGGAGAAACGGCCTCTGGTCTGATGAAACAAAAATAGAACTGTTTGGACATAATGACCATCGTTATGTTTGGAGGAAAAAGGGGACTGCTTGCAAGCCGAAGAACACCGTCCCAACCGTGAAGCACGGGGGTGGCAGCATCATGCTGTGGGGGTGCTTTGCTGCAGGAGGGACTGGTGCACTTCACAAAATAGATGACATCATGAGGAAGGAAAATTATGTGGATATATTGAAGCAACATCTCAAGACATCAGTCAGGAAGTTATAGCTTGGTCGCAAATGGGTCTTCCAAATGGACAATGACCCCAAGCATACTTCCAAAGTTGTGGCAAAATGGCTTAAGGACAACGAAGTCAAGGTATTGGAGTGGCCATCACAAAGCCCTGACCTCAATCCTATAGAAAATTTGTGGGCAGAACTGAAAAAGTGTGTGCGAGCAAGGAGGCCTACAAACCTGACTCAGTTACACCAGCTCTGTCAGGAGGAATTGGCCAAAATTCACCCAACTTATTGTGGGAAGCTTGTGGAAGGCTACCCAAAACGTTTGACCCAAGTAAAAAAATTGAAAGGCAATGCTACCAAAAACTAATTGAGTGTATGTAAACTTCTGACCCACTGGGAATGTGATGAAAGAAATAAACTGAAATAAATAATTATCTCTACTAATATTCTGACATTTCACATTCTTAAAGTGGTGACCCTAACTGACCTGAGACAGGGAATTTTTACTAGGATTAAATGTCAGGAATTGTGAAAAACTGAGTTTAAATGTATTTGGCTAAGGTGTATGTAAACTTCCGACTTCAACTGTATGTTTGAAGGTATATTTTCTGCAATCACATTCTATCTCTTTTCTGAGGGTTAAGCAATATACTGTGTGAAGCTCTACTGATTGGGGTGAAATATATACCATGTCCAAAATCATAACATTACACTGCTGTAGGTTACAGTAGTTTCTATAGGACCTTACATGACAGAAATTGTTCTACAGTACAAACTTGCTAACATGCATACATTGTTTTGCCAATTAACTTTTATTACACTTGCAGCTGAACCATTTCAATTACTACATTATTACTGTACAGAATCAATAAAAGGTTATGTATGGTTATTTTAGCAGGCTCTCCTGATTTCAACCTCTAGGGTCCTGTTCATTTCACTCCAAGACTTAAAACTATTAGTATTGCCTGTGCCATGTGTGTATTGGCCCAAATAACATTACTTCAACTCCCAACATAAGTTACCACAGTAGCCAAGAGTCCCTGAAGACCACATATTATCCTAGCAATGAGGCAGGGGCCAAAGCAGCGGTCCTTGGGAGAGAACAAAAGCGTGTTCGGTACAGCAGAAAAGCCTTTGCCACTTCACTTAGCTCAGGTAAACTACCGTGCTCTATGGCATCCTAAATACCTTCGGGCCCAGTGCTAGCACTGTAGTGCAGCCCCATAATAATCGTTATCATCACTGCCATACATTAAAACTGCTGATGCTAACGGTAATGCCTCAGGGGCGACGTGCCCTCTCCCTCTCTCTCTCCCTCGCCAACAACCCCAAAACCCCTCTCTGCATTTTCATTTCTTCAGATTCCTTTTTATTTCCCTTTGGTTGCGGTTGCTCCCTTTACAAAGCCCGGGAGCATTAACAAAACATTACGGTGCGCAGCATGTGTTTGATTAAAAAATTGTAAAGCTACAAATTAGTTAATAAAATCATTTAGGCCGATAGCTGCAAATGGTGATAAATGTGTTCCATATGTTCCCAATAAAAAAGGCAAGTGCCATGTGCCCGTCCCCTCTGTCTTCGCCATAAACAAATAAATTAAAACAATTACCGCGACGAGCGCCTTCCGACTTTAATGAGAGCGCGGCCGCGTAAAATATGTGACAGGTCTCATTTGCTCAGAATAGTGCCTGTCTCTATCGAGTGGTCGAAAATCTCCAGATAAATATTTGTCTTCTTCCCTCCGTTTCCCTCACAAAGTTTCCTGTTGCTCATAAGGACTTGGGATTATCTTGTTCTCACCACTGTCAGCTTGACTGCAGCTTGGCCTAAAGCCCTTCTCACCTTGACTAGCTGCAACCGGGGCCGGCAGGTAGCCTAAAGGCCAGTAACCGAAAGGTCACTAGTTCGAATCCCTAAGCCGACAATGTACTTAACCCTAATTGCGCCAGGGTTGCCGTCATGGCCAACCCTGGCCATGACCCCACTCCCTGAGGGTGTCTCAGGGGTAGTTGGGCTATGCAAAAAACAAATTTCTAATATACATGTGAAATAGGACAAATATAAGCACCCGCTAAATTATTATTACAGGTGTAAGATGGGCTAATAATCAGTGATTTACAGAGCAGCCACTCTAGTGTTACAGTAAAAGTGTCAAATATAAGAGTAGGTCCTGTTTGAACGGTGTAAACGTGACGTTGAGGAAACGGATGTACATAATCAATATTATGTTTACTTTCACAAATGTATAGTACTGCATGACTTTACCAATACCGTAAATCCATCTGCCTCATTTTTCAGTGTCGTTTAACTTCCCATGGTCCCGTCTGACTCTGCATATGTCTACAGGTTACCTCTGGCAATACAATCACAGTCCTTCACCAGTGTATGTGATGCTATGGACTCTAATCGCCTGATCGAACGAGTGCTGTTCGCTGAATTAGCTTTCACAAACCATTAGTGACATGCTTTGGCAGGCATGATCTCCGAGCTGCGGGTAATCATGATGTCTCTGCCTACCTTAGTTTCACCATGTCTTGAGGGCCTGGCCACTGTGGCTTGCTCATTACTCTTCATCTAAAACGGATGACACGCTCGCAAAGCGCAGAGCTGAAGATGCCTACCACCCAGAGAAGCAACAAAATCTGGCTGAGTGAAACAAATTACTTTCGGGGTCCATGTTTCTTAGACCACACACACCTGGTCGGTGCTCCTCAAACTTGAATGATAATCGCTCCCAACTGTAAACCTGGCTATTTATTATTGAACATAATATCCACATTATTTTTGTTGTTTTTCTCCAATTGTTTTGTATTGCTAATGTATCTCTGGGGTTATAGAGGATATTTGTTGTCATTTGCGGTTAAAGAACAATGACCAGTGACAATGACACGTCAAATTTAAACATTTCCTCTCAGTCAATTGTTGCAGGGCTCCATTGTAAATTGTAAATGGTCAGCTTTATTGACCAACAGCAGTGCCCTCATTAGAACAGAGGAAAAGGACTGCAATGACTCTGTCAACTGAAATCTCAAAGTACAACCTTTCTAAACAAGTCATTTTGCCATATAGGCTACATGATATATACTGTACGTCACATGCCTGCAGATAGGTTGGCGACATATCACTCCCACCTGTCATGTACTTTCAAATGAGTGGTATAGGAGGTAAGGAGATGGGAAAAGGAAGTCATATAAGTGGAATTGGGCCGCAGCCATGGTTTTAATGGCCTTCAGGTAATGGGGCTTTGCATTGGGCTCTGAGGCAGTGAGGTGGAGGGCATTGAAGCACAGGGGAGGAGCATACTGTAGCTCTTTGCAGGTTGACCTTCACAGTATCTCAGGCGGGAGCGAGGGAGCAGAGGACAACCTGGTGTCTGAACGCTAGCTTGGTCATTTGGACTTAGCAGATAAAATCACCAAGGAAGCAGATGAGGGGAAATTAGCCTTTTAATTGAAGCCCTTATTAAAGGTTTTAGGAAGTGGAGGGCGGAGTGGTAACGTGATCGTTTCATATTAGAATAGGTCAAGTTCACAGGAATTTTAAGACCTTGGTTGGTGCTTTAGGCTTAGCCTACTCTGTGCTTTGGAATTCGTGTGGGATATTATAGTAACCAAATCTTTATTCGAAAGAGATTACTTTGACCTACTCAGAGGATTTAACTCACCGAGCCATATCTGTTGATCAGACGTGTTTAATTTGAGTTTTGTTTTTTTCAAGCTTGAAGAGTAGAAAGGAGGCAGCATACATTTTTTTATTCAGAAATAATTGCCCTCTAAATGGTCTTGTATCATAGAAAGTCAACTTGGTCAATTGAAAGAATCAATCAAATGATGTGCTGTGACCTGAGTTGAAGCTGGGAACCATAACTAAGATGGTCTCTAAGGCTACTTGAATACATTATAGGGATGAAACTAACCTTTTATCTTTCACAATCACCAGCTCAATCACTTCATCAGTGGGTGATACAAGATCACATACAGCATTTCGACAAGGTTCCCTCTTTTAGCTACTTTCAAGGGCCTAACCGTTAAATGAGAGAGAGAGAGAAGGGAATAGTGAAGAGAGAAAGCCACCGAGAGAGGGAAAGTGAAAAAGAGAGAGAACTGCTCTTGTCTTTTCCAGTTTAGGGAGTCCAGATGGGAAGTCATTTTTTATTCGTCTTGAGGCGGCACTTCACATCTGCTGGCCCAGATGCCTAATGAATACGGAAGCAGGGCCGTGCTGTCGCCTCATTAATACTGCACTCGCACGGGGAGCCGGCCCGGCCCATGCGTGCCATACTGCAGCCGCCCACCCCGGCCCAGCGCGCCGCTGGAGCAGAACCGACGGCTACCCGCCAGTCCTCTGGGCCTGCACGCCGGCAGCTGGCGCCTCGCAGGAACAAAGCTGCCGCGCTTTGTCGGGCCTAATGCCTCTCTGTGTTGTCACTTAAGGTCTTTATTGGTATTAATTGATGCGATCGGTCGGTGCTACTTCAGCTCCCCTACTCCTCTTCTTTAACCCCTTTCTCTCAGCCTGATGTGTCTCATGAGTTTTGGGCTCCTTCAAACAGGTGGGTTGGCCTGAGTTGAGAGTGAAGGAATGAATGCAAGGTTGGCCCCCCTTTTGTACCTGTCTGCTGTTCCAGTATTGACAGATTTCAGGTTTTCCTTTGGTGAATTAGTGTGTGTGTGCAAAACAGATGCTGTGCCTGGTTCCCCTGACCTTTACTTAATATGCTTACTCAGTGTTCTGTCTGGATTGATTGACAGCTGGAGTACTTTGAGTTTGCAACCTACCAACTGCCAATCAACGGAACTGGTGCCAACCATATGATGATACAACTATACTGCCTGGGAACATGTTCTCTGTTTAAAACAAAAACACTAGCTATGTTTCCATTAACGTGTTCCACATTTAGAAAGTTCACATAGAAAATAGATGTGTCAATTGCCTGCTAGGGAGCGTTTCCGTTGAGCTATCTTGTGTCGATAAAAACAGCTGGACGTAATGCCGTCACACCTAAAAAAACAACACTTTTTTGTAGTGGTTGATGTGTGTCCATTACTCGTTTAGGCAAATTACGCATTAATAAATTGCCGACAGCCTGTATGCCCTCCCACATATCTGTTTCATGTCTCAGGTAGGCCCGTGAAAGCCAGCATGTATAGAATGCAATAATTGACTAATATTTGCCATATTCTAATAATCTCATGTGCCAACATATCTCCTTGGTCCGTGCCATGGTGAAACTTGCACTCCTGTAGATCTGAAATAATTTGATGGTAAAACTTGCCAGGCAACCAGACATGCAAGGCGAAGCAATTCAGGCATTCTTGAAAGTCAGGACAATCCTTGTCCTGCAAAGAAACAATATTTGTTATAGTATAAAACATTTATTTAGCAAGCAGTAGGCATTTAGAATTAAATGCATACCTCCAAATGATTCGGCAATCATCATTTGTCGCAATAAAGACATTTTGACAAAAGACAAATCCATCCCTGTCGAACGGATAAAAATGTTGTCGATCTTTAGAAAGTTTCTCCTATATCTGCCGTTTCCATCACACATTTCTTTTGTTGAATAAACCTGGGTCGATGGAAACCTGCTTATTGTTCACTTATATAAATGCATCTGCAGATAGTTCTGTAAAAACAACAGTAGCTTTAGTCTCTTTTTATGTCATCTTCTTGAACACTTGCCCCTACACTTTGCTTCTAAGTCTGCAAAACTTCAACTGTAAAACAACAATGTAAGTACTTCTCAACTACTGTGCGCACTTTTCTCGAATGTATTCCGAAAAGGCCGGATGTTTAAATGACATTTCTGTCTCTTGTCTATTCTCAAGGCAGTAAAATTCCATCTGAACTCAAAGTAGATCAAAGGGAAAGGAAGAAAACTTCACACTGCTGCGCTGTCAGGTCATAAACCCTGGAGGGCCACAGAGATGGTGAGGGAGGCCAAGTGCTGCTGTTAGATCTCATTGAAACCCTATAGCAATGCAGCGTGTGTGTGTGTGTGTGTGTGTGTGTGTGCATACTGTATGTGTGTGCGCACTGAAGAACCTTTCCTTCTTTTGTAAAAGAAATGTAGACACAGCTAACCCATTAGCCCAGAGGATTTTAGCCTACCTTATGGGTGGATGAGATAGCAGCCTGTAATCACTCTGAACCTCGTCATGGCAGACTGCTGGAAAGTGGAGTGAGTGGCCTTGGAAGTGCTCACGGTTATAATGACCTTTTAGAAATAATTGTAGAAAGCCCACGTTCTTTCTTTGATCACAATTTGTTTTTCTGTGCTCTGAATAATGTTATGTCTGCCTGTCTTTTTTGTTGCAGCTTTTGATTGTGATTATGTTTATGGTGGTGCCCTTTTGACCTTTGGTCAACAAAATGAGTTCAGTCAAATGACAATGTAAACAGACTTAAGTATTTCATTATTTTTGTATCGGATGATTGCACCTCAGATCAACTGAGGATCCCTGGATGTTCCACATAGTGTTCCACTCTCCTATCTCTCTGCATTTCTCCAAACAGAGCTTCTGTAATGGCATAGCCCCCATTGCACTTTGCACAACGTATCTCTCATTCTAAACAACCTTTGGCCAATTATCACGGACACATGAGCATTAGGGCAATTGCTATGAGAGTATTTCACAGGTCGTTACTTTCCCATAAGATGACATTGATGCAGTCTTTGCACTTGCATTAGTAAGATAACTTTCTTTATGCTTTGGTTATACTGCCCCCTCCCAAACCGTATCCCCGGATGGGGGCTGTACTAAGACAAAGACCAGTGGGATGACTGATAAGAAAAAGTGGAATTTAGCGGTCAACAGGGGTTAATGGCTTAAGATGTTTTCAATGTCAAATGTATGTGAGTGCTTGATGGTCATCCGAAAACATGAGATGTGTGTGTGTGTGAGAGAGAGAGAGGCGAGAGAGAGAGAGAGAGAGAGAGAGAGAGAGAGAGAGAGAGAGAGAGAGAGGAGAGAGAGAGAGAGAGAGAGAGAGAGAGAGAGAGAGAGAGAGAGAGAGAGAGAGAGAGAGAGAGAGAGAGAGAGAGAGAGAGAGAGAGAGAGAGAGAGGCAGCGAGAGAGAGAGAGGCAGCGAGAGAGAGAGAGAGAGAGAGAGAGAGAGAGAGAGAGAGAGAGAGAGAGAGACGGGCAGAGAGAGAGGGGCGAGAGAGAGAGAGAGAGCAGAGAGAGGCAGATAATAGAGAGAGAGAGAGATAAAAGAGAGAGAGAGAGAGAGAGAGAGAGAGAGAGAGAGAGAGAGAGAGAGAGAGGCAGCGAGAGAGAGAGAGAGAGAGAGAGAGAGAGAGAGAGAGAGAGAGAGAGAGAGAGAGAGAGAGAGAGAGAGAGGCAGTGAGAGAGAGAGAGAGAGAGAGGAGAGAGAGAGAGAGGAGAGAGAGAGAAGAGAGAGAGAGAGAGAGAGAGAGAGAGAGAGAGAGAGAGAGAGAGAGAGAGAGAGAGAGAGAGAGAGAGAGAGAGGAAGAGAGAGGAGTGGAGAGAGAGAGAGAGAGAGAGAGAGAGAGGAGGCAGAGAGAGAGAGGCAGAGAGAGAGAGAGAGAGAGAGAGAGAGGAGAGGGGAGAGCAAGAGAGAGAGGGAGAGCGCAATAGAGAAAGAGAGATAATAGAGAGAGAGAGATAGATAGAGAAATTAGAGAGAGATAATAGAGAGAGAGAGAGAGAGAGAGAGAGAGAGAGAGAGAGAGAGAGAGAGAGAGAGAGAGAGAGAGAGAGAGAGAGAGAGAGAGAGAGAGAGAGAGAGAGAGAGAGAGAGCACGAGAGTAACAGACAGAGAGACAGCAAATGGATAGTCTATTCTGTTTTTCAAGGTCTAAAGTCCCCAATAAATGAATTTGAACAAAGATAACAAGGAATTAGAAATCTACCCAAGACCTATTATGCACATTTTGGGGTACATTAACCATGATATCTAAGGGGAAATGCATATTTGACTATTTTACTTGAAGCCATTTCCTTCAGATTTTTATCTTTTGAAACCAATTAGGAAACATAAATGTCAGTATCTGAAGGATGTGATTTCTGCTTAAAACCTTGTTCATGACCTTGTTGAAGCCAAAGCCAATTTGATATTCCTCCCCAGTGGATCATAATACCGACCCATATTTAGCGTGTAATTATACTATTGTTGGGAATGTTACCATGTCAGATTTTCTTTAAAGCCTGAGATTTCCACTTCTTTCAATGAGTGTGTCCAATGACTTGCTTGGACCTTTTGTTTCACATTAAAAACACAAATGAGTAGCACCGTAGCGCCGTACATAGTTGTTGATTTTTATCTGTTTGACAAAGTCCATTTGAATCAGGACCAACATTACAATATGAGATCTGTAAAGTGGAGTATCACTTCAATATCAAAGGATGGATCAAATCAAATCAAATTGTATTTGTCACATACACGTGTTTAGCAGATGTTATAGTGGGTGTAGCGAAATGCTTGTGCTTCTAGCTCCGACAGTGCAGTAATATCTAACAATTTCACAACATATACCCAATACACACAAAACTAGTAAGGAATGGAATTTAAGAATATATACATATATGGACAAGCAATAACAGAGCGGCATGGACTAATATACAGTAGAATATTATAGAATAGAATGCAGTATATACATATGAGATGAGTAGTGCAAGATATGTAAACATTATTAAAGTATTGTTTGGTAGATCCATAAAATAATGATGTTGATTATGCTTAATTAAAACTGCACATCAACTAGAGAGATAGTACAGGACAGGCTGTCTTTGAGAAATAGAAGAGTCTCTGAGCAATCATGTCCAATATGGATCTCCCAAACAATATTTTCCCAAATGTTGTTCTTTAACCCGTGATTTGCTATTAACAGGAAACCATCCAGCGAGGCGAATCAAAACAGTTTCAAAAGAATGGTTCATCTAGCATGACATCCTGCCCTGTTCATTGTCAAGTCTGTCGTCAAACATGATGAACTTCCTGAGTCATACTTTTTTTTCTTCAATTTGACATTTTTCCACAACTCCTTGCCAAAAAACATATTCATACCATTAGACAAGGCTCAGTTTGAAATCCCCAATGTCTCAGTGGAGAGAAAAAAGGGATTGGGGATAATGTTTTTGTCATCTGCGTGAACCCAGGAAACACAGCGTTGTCCAGAGCTAGAACCATAACTCATTCTTGAGTCTAAGTCTCTTAGGGCGTGAGCGCTTACATTGCACATCTGATCTGAGCCAATGCACTGTATAGACCTAACTCTGGAAACACACCGCAAACAGACACTGACACGTTCTGCAAATGGGGAGTGGGCATGAAAAAGTTTGGCGGCATACAGAATGAATAGTGATACAGTCAGTCACTCATGATTTATAGTCTTACAAATCACAGATCGTCTAACACCACCTTACAAAAGTGGAAGACCAGCTGAACGACGGTGAGGTGCATTCAAATTCAACTCACAAATGGTTTGCAAACAATTTCTTATTTCTACTCTATCGAGATTCTAGACCCTCCTTGAAAAAAAGAGTCTGGCAAAGAAGCAATGTCAAACAAAGGAACATAAAGTATATATCTCATATTGCCCACCTAACCTAGAGTGATGGCATCGTCCCTAAGGGGAAAATTTTGTGTTGATTGGGAGCCTGTAATTGATCATGGTCTGAACATCAGTACATACAGTAGATCTCCCTCTCCGAGACAAGAAGTGGCACCCAGCCTGAAGGTAACGATCATAGTGGCAATAATAATAACATCACTTCATTACATGCTTGTCAAAACACAGCTCTGTGCCTCGCCAGATGAGGGGAGGCTCATTTGACTGTCAGTTCAATATAGGAAATGCATAGTATGTTAAACGTAAGGCCAGCAGCATACGACCCTGCATCCCACTGCTGGCTTTCCTCTGAAGCTAAGCAGAGTTGGTCCTGGATTGGGAGACCAGATGCTGTTGCAAGTGGTATTGGAGGGCCAGTAGGAGGTACTCTTTCCTCTGGTCTAAAAATAAATATCCCAATGCCCCAGGGCAATGATTGCCCTGTGTAGGGTGCCGTCTTTCGGATGGGATGTTAAACGGGTGTCCTGACTCTCTGTGGTCACTAAAGATCCCATGGCACTTACTGTAAGAGTAGGGGTATTAACCCTGGTGTCCTGGCTAAATTCCCAATCTGGCCCTCATACCATCATGGCCACCTAATCATCCCCAGCTTCCAATTGGCTCATTCATCCCCCCTCCTCTCACCTGTAAGTATTCCCCAGGTCGTTGCTGTAAATGAGAATGTGTTCTCAGTCAATTTACTGGGTAAAATAAAAAAGTTTTGGAGTACAGTGAAATACAGCATAATTCACTAACTCGCAGACCTACTGAGAGTCTCCTGCAGGTGCATTGGAATATTGAACATGATTCTGAAGAATAAATTCCCACACACTGCTTGCTTGCAAGGTTTCACTTCCACTCATTTGAATGCCAACATTTCAGTATTTCTTCCTTCGTCAAAGAAATAGACAGAAATGTTGGCATTAGCATTTTGCAAGCAAGCCATGCGTTGCTTTTGCTTCTTTTGAAATGTGAAGTAACTGAAAATTATGCTTGCATGATAATTAATATTCCTGAAGAGAAATAGTGGGTGAAGATCTCTAGCAAGGGGCAGCTTGTGTGCCAGATGTTTAACCAGGGTTTTGGATTGTGGAAGGGTCACCTTAGCCGAGGACAGAGCTTCACAGCGACTGGCCAGGTGGTTTTGCCTGCTGCACCAGGTGTCTATGTCACCTTCTTCTTCATGGAAATGTCCAATATCTTGACACAGAGGAACCTTAGCATGAGTGAGGATGTGTGATCCTTTTGGCGAAACACATGTTACACGTTGTCCCTCGAACATGTTTGATTTTTTTTAGATTTGACTTTAGACTTTAGACGGGTCTTTTCTTTTTTTGAAACAGCGTACTCGCCAATGTGAGGCTCTTTTATAGCTTTGTATTTGAGTTTTTCCTTTCCAGTGCAGGTGAATTTTCAGCTGTTACAAAACCACCCAAGGTGGACTGTAGCAGTGTCACAACAACTCTCTAGTGTACAGTTTACACTCTATCCATCGGATTGCTTTGATTCACTTTCTCACCAGTCATATGTTCAGCGAATGAGACTCATGAATCATTTCAAGTGTCATCACATCTCAGTATTCGCAACAAGAGCATTTGGGGCCCTGGTCAAATTTAAATTATAAACTGGGTGGTTTGAGCCCTGAATTCTGATTGGCTGAAAGCCATGGTATATCAGACAGTATACCACGGGTATGACAAAACGTTTAGTTTTACTGCTCTAATTACGTTGGTAACCAGTTTATAATAGCAATAAGGCACCTCTGGGGTTTGTGATATATGGCCAATATACCACGGCTAAGGGCTGTGTCCAAGCACTTCGCGTTGTGTCGAACATAAGAACAGCCCTTAGCCGTGGTATATTGGCCATATACCACACCTCCTTGGGCCTTATTGCTTAAATACTGCATCAAGATGGCAGCTGCAGTTACAGTATCTTCCAGACTGTCTGTCAATGATTTTTTCCCCCCTCACACCTCTAGGGATTCAAATCACCCTGAGCATTTTAGTTCCTCTTTTGTGCAATTCCGTGAACCAATCCCAAGAGGCCTAGCAGACACAAAGCGGGTAATTTAATGTAATAACAAAGTAGAAACCAACTGCACCACTTACTGCTGGATCTGAAAACATGTTGTTTAATTTGAAGTGCCTTCAGGTTCAAACATGGGAGATGTTTAAGAAGGACAAAGGAAAGTTAAGAAAAACAGTGTTTCCATTATTAATTTGTCATACATGTCAGGATTATTTATTTATTCTACATGTATCTTCAATATCATTTATTGATGTAACGTGTGCCGGCAGACAGAAGGTAAAGTAGATGAGGGAGCCATACTGTATAACAAAAATGTAATTTTTTCTTTGTTTTGTTTGTGTTGCAATGGCTATAAAGCAGTATATGAACTCCAATCAAATAAAGTCCAAGACAAAGAAATATACACATTCCCTGACATTTTAAGATGTAGTTCATCTGGTGTGAGAAACCTTACTGGCTTGCCTAGAATGCACAAAATAGATACTGTACAAAATCATTTTTCATATCAGATATTTTCTACAACAAATAGAAAGAGTTTGAATGAAAATGGACACATGTGTAAGTCCTTTGGTTGTGTGTATGGCAAATAGCATTGCAATTCATAGGAGCTGTTTGTGAAGACAGCAACTGTCCACAGGGGGGCCAGACAAGATATGCTGTGGTGCATTCGATAACACATTGAAAACTGTCATTGTCCTCTCATCATTGTTGCACCATGGATTCCCTTTGCACCAAACCCCTCTCAGAAACACACACAGACTAAAACTGCCAGTCAATCAGACGCAGACAATACGCCATTGAGAACAATGAGTGAAGGAAATGTGTGTGCTGCACATCTAATTAATTAATCTGTTCACAGATGAAATCTCTTTTTTTTAACCAACTGTGGGAGTGTACACGTGTGTGTGTGTTTGTGTGTGCGTGTGTGTGTGTGTTTGGGGTCGGTGAAGGCCATGAAAGGGAAAGTTATCACATGACCACCGATGTCCCCTCCCTCAGTCCCTTCAGAAAGTATTCCTACCCCTTGACATTTTGTTGTGTTACTGCCTAAATTCAAAATAAAAAAATGCCTCACCCATCTACACTCAATATCCCATAATGACAAAGTGAAAACATGTTTTTAATTTATTTTGCAAATGTATTGAAAATGAAATACAGAAATATCTTAATTACATAAGTATTCACACCCCTGAGTCAATACATGTTAGAATCACCTTTGGCAGCGATTACAGCTGTGAGTCTTTTTGGGCAAGTCTCTAAGAGCTTTGCACACCTGGAATGTACAATATTTGCACATTATTATTAAAGAAATTCTTCAACCTGCCATTTTCAAGTCTTGCCATAGATTTTCAAGCCGATTTAAGTCAAAACTGTAACTAGCAGTGGTGGAAAAAGTACCCAATTGTCATACTTGAGTAAAAGTATAGATACCTTAATAGTCACCCAGTAAAATACTACTTGAGTAAAAGTTTTAAAGTATTTGGTTCTAAATACACTTAAGTATCAAAAGTAAATGTAATTGCTAAAATATACTTAAGTATCCAAAGTAAAACTATAAATTATTTCAAAGCAGGCGGCACCATTTTCTTGTTTTTAAAATTAATGGATAGCCAGGGGCACACTCCAACACTCTGACATAATTTACAAAATATTCATTTGTGTTTAGTGAGTCTGCCAGATCAGAGGCAGAAGGGATGACCATGTGTTGTCTTGATAAGTGTGTGAATTGGACCATTTTCCTGTCCTGCCAAGCATTCAAAATGTAACGAGTACTTTTGGGTGTCAGGTAAAATGTAAAAAGTACATTCTTTTCTTTAGGAATGTAGTGAAGTAAAAGTAAAAGTTGTCAAAAATATAAATAGTAAAGTAAAGTACAGATACCCCAAAAAATGACTTAAGTAGTACTTTAAAGTATTTTTACTTATGTACTTTACATCACTGGTAACTAGGCCACTTGGTAAGGATCTTGTTAAGCAACAGGTTATTGTCCTGTTGAAAGGTGAATTGTCTCCCAGTGTCTGTTGGAAAGTAGACTGAACCAGGTTTTTCTCTAGGATTTTGCCTGTTCTTAGCTCTATTCTGTTTATTTTTATCCAAAAAATCTCCCTAGTCCTTGCGGATGACAAGCATACCCATAACATGATGCAGCCACGACCATGCTTGAAAATATGAAGAGTGGTAATCAGTGATGTGTTGTGTTAGATTTGCCCCAAACATAACACTTTGTATTCAGGACATAAAGTTTATTTCTTTGCCACATTTTTAGCAGTTTTACTTTAGTGCCTTATTGCAAACAGGATGCATGTTTAGGAATATTTTTTATTCTGTACAGGCTTCCTTATTTTCACTCTGTCATTTAGGTTAGTATTGTGGAGTAACTACAATGATGTTGATCCATCCTCAGTTTTCTCCTATCACAGCCATTAAACTCTGTAACTGTTTTAAAGTCATAATTGGCCTCATGGTGAAATCCCTGAGCGGTTTCCTTCCTCTCTGGCAACTGAGTTAGGAAGGACACCTGTATCTTTGTAGTGACCGAGTGTATTGATACACTATCCAAAGTGTAATTAATAACTTCACCATGCTCAAAGAGATATTCAATGTCTTATTTTTTAAAAACGTTTTACCCATCTACCAATAGGTGCCCTTCTTTGCAAGGCATTGGAAAACCTCCCTGGTCTTTGTGGTTGAATCTGTGTTTGAAATGCACTGCTCAACTGAGGGACCTTACAGATAATTGTACGTGTGGAGCACAAAGATGAGGTACAGTGGGGAAAAAAAGTATTTAGTCAGCCACCAATTGTGCAAGTTCTCCAAATTAAAAAGATGAGAGAGGCCTGTAATTTTCATCATAGGTACACGTCAACTATGACAGACAAATTTAGAAGAAAAAAATCCAGAAAATCACATTGTAGGATTTTTAATGAATTTATTTGCAAATTATGGTGGAAAATAAGTATTTGGTCACCTACAAACAAGCAAGATTTCTGGCTCTCACAGACCTGTAACTTCTTCTTTAAGAGGCACCTCTGTCCTCCACTCGTTACCTGTATTAATGGCACCTGTTTGAACTTGTTATCAGTATAAAAGACACCTGTCCACAACCTCAAACAGTCACACTCCAAACTCCACTATGGCCAAGACCAAAGAGCTGTCAAAGGACACCAGAAACAAAATTGTAGACCTGCACCAGGCTGGGAAGACTGAATCTGCAATAGGTAAGCAGCTTGGTTTGAAGAAATCAACTGTGGGAGCAATTATTAGGAAATGGAAGACATACAAGACCACTGATAATCTCCCTCGATCTGGGGCTCCACGCAAGATCTCACCCCGTGGGGTCAAAATGATCACAAGAACGGTGAGAAAAAATCCCAGAACCACACGGGGGGACCTAGTGAATGACCTGCAGAGAGCTGGGACCAAAGTAACAAAGCCTACCATCAGTAACACACTACGCCGCCAGGGACTCAAATCCTGCAGTGCCAGACGTATCCCCCTGCTTAAGCCAGTACATGTCCAGGCCCGTCTGAAGTTTGCTAGAGTGCATTTGGATGATCCAGAAGAGGATTGGGAGAATGTCATATGGTCAGATGAAACCAAAATAGAACTTTTTGGTAAAAACTCAACTCGTCGTGTTTGGAGGATAAAGAATGCTGAGTTGCATCCAAAGAACACCATACCTACTGTGAAGCATGGGGGTGGAAACATCATGCTTTGGGGCTGTTTTTCTGCAAAGGGACCAGGACGACTGATCCGTGTAAAGGAAAGAATGAATGGGGCCATGTATCATGAGATTTTGAGTGAAAACCTCCTTCCATCAGCAAGGGCATTGAAGATGAAACGTGGCTGGGTCTTTCAGCATGACAATGATCCCAAACACACTGCCCGGGCAACGAAGGAGTGGCTTCGTAATAAGCATTTCAAGGTCCTGGAGTGGCCTAGCCAGTCTCCAGATCTCAACCCCATAGAAAATATTTGGAGGGAGTTGAAAGTCTGTGTTGCCCAGCGACAGCCCCAAAACATCACTGCTCTAGAGGAGATATGCATGGAGGAATGGGCCAAAATACCAGCAACAGTGTGTGAAAACCTTGTGAAGACTTACAGAAAACGTTTGACCTGTGTCATTGCCAACAAAGGGTATATAACAAAGTATTGAGAAACTTTTGTTATTGACCAAATACTTATTTTCCACTATAATTTGCAAATAAATTCATTAAAAATCCTACAATGTGATTTTCTGGAGAAAAAAAATCTCATTTTGTCCGTCATAGTTGACGTGCACCTATGATGAAAATTACAGGCCTCTCTAATCTTTTTAAGTGGGAGAACTTGCACAATTGGTGGCTGACTAAATACTTTTTTCCCCACTGTAGTCAGTCAAAAATCATGTTAAACACTATTATTGCACACAGAGTGAGTCCATGCAACTTATTATGTGACTTGTTAAGTACCTTTTTACTCCTGAACTTATTTAGGCTTGCCATTGCTAAGGAGTTGAATACTTATTGACTCAAGACATTTTAGCTTTTCATTTTTTATAAATTTGTAAAAATCTCTAAAAATGTAATTCCACTTTGACACAAAATCCATGTTAAATTCAAGTAGTAGCACAGCAAAACGTGGAAAAAGTCAAGGGGTGTGAATACTTTCTGAAGGCACAGTACCCCAGAGCAAGGGGTTAACACTTTACCCATCATCCTCTCTCTGTTGAGCTCACAGTGAATATTTAACCCTCCTACGTCGAGTCGACCTAATTGCAAAAGAGGTGAAGGCTTGTGTCACCCAACCAAGCCAGCGGCAGTGCTTTGATAACACTCTCGGTAGGCTGTAGAAACAGACAAACTAATTAACCCCTCTTGATTATGGCAATTAACCCTGACACGTTAAGGCTAATCTGCATGGTGCCACCAATATTCATCTTGAGCATGAACTCCATATCAGTGACTCTCCCACAAAAAAGAATAAACTGAATTTAAGTTAACCTTCTGAATGCTCTGGAATTGAAATAGAACTGATCCCAGCACCACAGAAAAATCATCCCAGCATAAGGCACAGGGATGGGGATTCATTTGCAGTGCGGCCATTAAAAACAAACATTAAACAAGGATTACCTCAACTTCAGGACTTTCCATTCCCACATCCACTCCTTGAGCCCTCTATCCCTTTTACACTGTCTTATATAATTGCAATTAGCCGAGAGCAGAAAAGGACTGACAACTCTGTGAATTAGCTGAGAGTTTCATTAAAGTAAAGATCAATGGAAGGTGCAGTGCATGATTCAGAACAATAATGTGCTCTATATTTAATGCACTATGACGCAGTTGATAGCTTGGGATGTGTCCCATACATGTAGAAGATTCCCTACATTGCTGATCCATACAAAGTCACAAATGCCATAGAAAGGTTACAGTAAGCAAAACTTTGAGATATGCACACGTAAGTCCGATTTTCGAGTGAACATACAGTGAGGGAAAAAAGTATTTGATCCCCTGCTGATTTTGTATGTTTGCCCACTGACAAAGAAATGATCAGTCTATAATTTTAATTGCAGGTTTATTTGAACAGTGAGAGACAGAATAACAACAAAAAAATCCAGAAAAACGCATGTCAAAAATGTTATAAATTGATTTGCATTTGAATGAGGGAAATAAGTATTTGACCCCCTCTCAATCAGAAAGTTTTCTGGCTCCCAGGTGTCTTTTATACAGGTAACGAGCTGAGATTAGGAGCACACTCTTAAAGGGAGTGCTCCTAATCTCAGCTTGTTACCTGTATAAAAGACACCTGTCCACAGAAGCAATCAATCAATCATATTCCAAACTCTCCACAATGGCCAAGACCAAAGAGCTCTCCAAGGATGTCAGGGACAAGATTGTAGACCTACACAAGCCTGGAATGGGCTACAAGACCATCGCCAAGCAGCTTGGTGAGAAGGTGACAACAGTTGGTGCGATTATTCGCAAATGGAAGAAACACAAAATAACTGTCAATCTCCCTCGGCCTGGGGCTCCATGCAAGATCTCACCTCGTGGAGTTGCAATGATCATGAGAACGGTGAGGAATCAGCCCAGAACTACACAGGAGGATCTTGTCAATGATCTCAAGGCAGCTGGGACCATAGTCACCAAGAAAACAATTGGTAACACACTACGCCGTGAAGGACTGAAATCTTGCAGCGCCCGCAAGGTCCCCCTGCTCAAGAAAGCACATATACAGGCCCGTCTGAAGTTTGCCAATGAACATCTGAATGATTCAGAGGAGAACTGGGTGAAAGTGTTGTGGTCAGATGAGACCAAAATGGAGCTCTGTGGCATCAACTCAACTCGCCGTGTTTGGAGGAGGAGGAATGCTGCCTATGACCCCAAGAACACCACCCCCACCGTCAAACATGGAGGTGGAAACATTATGCTTTGGGGGTGTTTTTCTGCTAAGGGGACAGGACAACGTCACCGCATCAAAGGGACGATGGACGGGGCCATGTACTGTCAAATCTTGAGTGAGAACCTCCTTCCCTCAGCCAGGGCATTGAAAATGGGTCGTGGATGGATATTCCAGCATGACAATGACCCAAAACACACGGCCAAGGCAACAAAGGAGTGGGTCAAGAAGAAGCACATTAAGGTCCTGGAGTGGCCTTGCCAGTCTCCAGACCTTAATCCCATAGAAAATCTGTGGAGGGAGCTGAAGGTTCGAGTTGCCAAACATCAGCCTCGAAACCTTAATGACTTGGAGAAGATCTGCGAAGAGGAGTGGGACAAAATCCCTCCTGAGATGTGTGCAAACCTGGTGGCCAACTACAAGAAACGTCTGACCTCTGTGATTGCCAAGAAGGGTTTTGCCACCAAGTACTAAGTCATGTTTTGCAGAGGGGTCAAATACTTATTTCCCTCATTAAAATGCAAATCAATTTATAACATTTTTGACATGCGTTTTTCTGGATTATTTTGTTCTTATTCTGTCTCTCACTGTTCAAATACACCTACCATTAAAATTATAGACTGATCATTTCTTTGTCAGTGGGCAAACGTACAAAATCAGCAGGGGATCAAATACTTTTTCCCCTCACTATACATTTGATGTCAATGGGAGATTTACTCTTAAATTCAAGTTGCACGCACAGATCTCAAGTTCAAATTTGGCGCTGAAGGCAGTAGAAAGTGGGATATCTGTGGAAGATAGAAAAAGTGGATGAATATTGAGTGAAACAGAGAGAGAAGTTGGAGATGGAAAGATATGCAGAAAGAGGAGACATGGAAAGAGGTTCTTAGAGACTGTGGGAGAAATAGTAGAAAGAAACATGGGAAGACATCAAGAGAAAGACAGGGTTAGAGAATAGGGGAGAAGGAAGGGATATAAACTAGGGGAAGAGAAAGAGAGAGAGAGAGAGAGAGAGAGAGAGAGAGAGAGAGAGAGAGAGAGAGAGAGAGAGAGAGAGAGAGAGAGAGAGAGAGAGAGAGAGAGAGAGAGAGAGAGAGAGAGAGAGAGAGAGAGAGAGAGAGAGAGAGAGAGAGAGAGAGAGAGAACGGGTTAGAGACTGGGACAGACGGATAACGAGGGGGCATAGAAACTGGAAGAGTGAGACAGATAGAGAGAGAGCCAAGTGAAAGAGGAGCAAAAGCAGCCCTGGCTGGCTGGTTCTAATTAATATTCATGACCAGAGGAGGCAGATGCGGCTGACATCTGGGTGATGTCAGCATGTTGTCAACACATTGTTAGCGCCGCAAATGTGAAAACAGATTAACAGCCCGGCGAAGCTACACTGCAACGCATTCGCAGGGTGAGAAAACCAGCCCCTGAGTTTTATTCCCAGAAAGAGGGAGAAGAAGAGTACAGACAGGTTGTTTATTAGAAATGAGCAATGGTTCTCGAGTGTCCAACTGGGGCACCATTTCCCTCAATGTTCAGAGTATCAGTCGTTAGGCTTGTTCAGAGTATCAGTCGTTAGGCTTATTCAGAGTTGATAATGAACTGAGTACAACGACAGGTTTGGGAGACGGGCATGAATGAACGATAGATAGTCAAAGATAGTTACTTCCAGTTGTGTGTTCTTTTAGGGGAGCACTTAAGTGCTCTGTTGAAACCTTTAGTGTTACAAAGGAGTATTCACAATGTGTCTTTCAACAGATGGTTTCTGGTAGGCCTACAGTCTTCAAATCAATTGTAATCAAAATGTTATGCACCATATAGCTAGAGGGATTGTAGAATTTTCTGTCACTGACTACAATGCCAATCATAGTTGACTTATAGAAATAAAGTACGCATTGGAAAAAAATAGACAAAGAGATTTTCCCTCAGGCAAATGTTGTGTCGATAGGCGTTATAGTTTAGGTCGAGGTTGTGGATCCGACTTTACTGCACCTTTCTTCCCGACAGCTAAAGGTGGCGAAGCTTCTGTGCATGTGCGGGATTCTCTACTTTATGCATGTGTTTAGTTTCAATCAAAGCACATATTCTGCCTAGTGGCGCAAGCTGTTGAGTTTTGGCCACATGAGAGGAAAATGCGGCCATTTGTTCTCAATCATCCTAAAGTCTCATAAGAAATCTTACAGTAACGTAATACTATGCTATTCAATTTGGTTCTGTTATATAGCATGCTATCACTATGTGATCTTGCAGACTTTGATTCAGCTTTGATCTAACTTTATTAAATGAGCACCATTCTCCAGAGTAGCCTGTTCTCTATGAGTAGAGCAGAGACTGCGTAATGAAGAGAATCTCGCACAAGTTTCGGGACCTTTAGCTGTCCGGAGGAAAGGCCCAGAAAAGTTGGATCCGCAGCCACTCCGTATAGTTTAACAATTTCAACAAGACAGGATAAATAATCTCAACCAATTCAGTATTAAACATCTACACAAGGCCCTTGAGGTACAGTAGGATTATTTCAGTACAGGACCTACATCGTTGAGTCTTTGGACCTTGAAGTGGTGGATGAGGTCACTGGACGGTGAGGTGTGTTTCAGGAAGTGTTCCCCTCAATGGGACACTACCAATGGGAGTTTGGATGAAGGGCAGCCACTGATCCCTCATTGACATCCACATCGTATAGCATGCACAGGGCTGGGCCCTGGCTCAGTGCACAATGCAGACCAGTGTGCTACTTGCACAGAAGAGCCTGCGTGGGTTAGCGTGGACATAAGCCAGACTATCCCTATCCCCAGCAGCAGACAAACTGGGAAAATGAGGACATTCCAGCCACTCCCTGTAACTTGGCAGATACGGCTCTGTCTGCTTCAGAATTGAGACCCAATTTTAAGTTGGACTCACATGTAATCCAAACATACTACACAGAGAGCTTTTCTGATCTCTCTCTCTCTCTCTCTTCACTCTCTTGCTTTGTTTTTCCTTGCTTGTGGCAACAGAAAGCAGACCCCTTTCATAGATGAAGTGACAATGTCTCATTAATTTTCACCTTGTTTTCCGTCTCTACAAGACGTTCCAGGGCAAAAAGGCGAAAGCAAGCAATGAATTGATAGCTGCAAATGCACAAAAGGATGCAAATACACTTTAATAATAATTACATTTACATTTTAGTCATTTAGCAGACGCTCTTATCCAGAGCGACTTACAGTTAGTGAGTGCATACATTTTCATACTGGCCCCCCGTGGGAAACAAACCCACAACCCTGGCGTTGCAAGCGCCATGCTCTACCAACTGAGCTACAGGGGACTAATAATGCACTTTAATAAGCTACACCAATGTCAACAGTGCGTCTTAGTGTCTCACAGTACACAGTGCACATGCAGTAATAACAACATTAATGAGCTTTTTATTATTGTCATGTACTGTAATCCACCTCTCTGGCTCCAGGCTTTTGCACCTCGGCACTGGGAGAGAGGTGTTATGTGTTTGATAAGAATACAATTAGGTTCAAGATGGCTCCTCTCCTCTCAATCTCTGATTCTCTAATCACTGAAGAGCTTGGTCTCCCTGTAGCCTGACTGCACTGGGCTCCGTCATAATCAGCCATTTACAGCTGGCATGTTCACTTTGAGAGCTGCAATGTTGTTTGTACTCTATTTATTTTTGCACCGGCATCTCGGGGGACAACTGTTTTACAAGTTTCAGGTCCTCTGGGAAAGCCAGTGAGAAATTGGCACTGTTTGAATTTACTTCTTCTTCTGTCCTTCTCATGTTGCCTTCAGTTTATAACTGATATGTGACATATTTCACCATGTGTGTCCAGATTTCTCTATGAAGGCTTATATCAAATGTAAGTGATTTTATGAAAGTACAGACTCAGAGCTTCAAAATGGAAAATATGGGAAAGTAATGCTGCTTTAAAAGTTGATAAACTTGTTATCCCACTTAAGAGACAAGTAGGAGAAATACCCTTTGAAGGATTTTGATGAGATTTTCACACTTCCTAGAGAGCTCTTCTTTGTTTACGCCCATTCAGCATCTTTCACACCCTCTTAATCCTTTTAAGGGAACAATTTGGAGATTATGGGAAAATTATTAGACCAAAGTTGAGGACACAACAGTTCACCTGACACAAGACTGAATCCAAACATTACACTGTTGATTTTATGTGCATTTTACATTTACTATACTTTTCACTGCATTTGTTGATAACGAAATCTGAAAATACTCTGCATACAGTCGTGGTCAAAAGTTTTGAGAATGACACAAGTATTGGTCTTCACAAAGTTCGCTGCTTCAGTGTTATGAGATATTTTTGTCAGATGTTACTATGGTATACTGAAATATAATTACAAGCATTCCATAAGTGTCAAAGGCTTTTATTGACAATGACATTAAGTTTATGCAAAGAGTCAATATTTGCAGTGTTGAACCTTCTTTTTCAAGACCTCTGCAATCCGCCCTGGCATGCTGTCAATTAACTTCTGGGCCACATCCTGACTGATGGCAGCCCATTCTTGCATAATCAATGCTTGGAGTTTGTCAGAATTTGTGGGTTTTTGTTTGTCCACCCGCCTCTTGAGGATCGACCACAAGTTCTCAATGGGATTAAGATCTGGGGAGTTTCCTGGCCATGGATCCAAAATGTAGATGTTTTCTTCCCCGAGCCACTTAGTTATCACTTTTGCCTTATGGCAAGGTGCTCCATCATGCTGGAAAAGGTATTGGTCGTCACCAAACTGTTCTTGGATGGTTGGGAGAAGTTGATCTCGGAGGATGTGTTGGTACCATTCTTTATTCATGGCTGTGTTCTTAGGCAAAATTGTGAGTGAGCCCACTTCCTTGGCTGAGAAGCAACCCCACACATGAATGGTCTCAGGATGCTTTACTGTTGGCATGACACAGGACTGATGGTAGCGCTCACCTTGTCTTCTCCGGACAAGGTGTTTTCCAGATGCCCCAAACAATCGGAAAGGGGATTCATCAGAGAAAATGACTTTACCCTAGTCCTCAGCAGTCCAATCCCTGTACCTTTTGAAGAATATCAGTCTGTTCCTGATGTTTTTCCTGGAGAGAAGTGGCTTTTTTGCTGCCTTTCTTGACACCAGGCCATCCTCCAAAAGTCTTCACCCTACTGTGCGTGCAGATGCACTCACACCTGCCTGCTGCCATTCCTGAGCAAGCTCTGCACTGGTGGTGCCCCGATCCTGCAGCTGAATCAAGTTTAGGAGATGGTCCTGGCACTTGCTGGACTTTCTTGGGCGCCCTGACGCCTTCTTCACAACAATTGAACCTCTCCTTGAAGTTCTTGATGATCCGAAAAATTGTTGATTTAGGTGCAATCTTACTAGCAGCAATATCCTTGCCTGTGAAGCCCTTTTTGTGCAAAGCAATGATGACGGCACGTGTTTCCTTGCAGGTAACCAAGGAAGAACAATGACTTCAAGCACCACCCTCTTTTTAAAGCTTCCAGTCTGTTATTCTAACTCAATCAGCATGACAGAGTGATCTCCAGCCTTGTCCTTGTGAACACTGTCACCTGTCTTAACGAGAGAATCACTGACATGATGGCAGCTGGTCCTTTTGAGGCAGGACTGAAAAGCAGTGGAAATGTTTTTGGGGGATTAAGTTCATTTTCATGGCAAAGAGGGACTTTGCAATTAATTGCAATTCATCTGATCACTCTTCATGACATTCTGGAGTATATGCAAATAGCCATCACCAAAACTGAGGCAGCAGACTTTGTGAAAAGTTGTATTTGTGTCATTCTCAAAACTTTGACCAGTAAAATTATAACAATATTCCTGGAAAATGTGGGGTAGGTGCAACATGAGACATAAAAATGACAAGGCTTTGACTGAGAGGACTAACTGGTGTCTCCAAGTGGCCACACACCTCTCCAAAGTGTGCACAGTTCCTAAGTAATTTCAATGCACTTGTATGACTCAAAGAAGAGTCTTCAACTATAAGGTGCTTATTTGAGCTCTGCTAGATGTACCGTTGAGGAACTAGAGCAAGTACACTTGCAGTTGTTTTGCTTGGAACACAACCCTGCATCCCCGCCAACACACAATTACAGTTGTTGTTTACGCAATCCAAAAACGGCCCATTAGAAATGGCAATCTGGGTCAGGTGCGTATCATTTCAAAGGTTTTTCTATTGTCAACATGACTAGCTAAGTTTTAAAATATGATATTACAGTGTTAGGCTTTCACAATGCAATTCAGAGAAACAGATTGTAATTTTGGTGTGCATAGAAAAGAGTCATGAGTGGATTCAGGTGCGTGTTCTGCTGCAAATGTTCTTCGCCAAAACGTACATTGCATATAACAAGTTTTATGATACGGAAATGTGAAATTCACATTTGGACTCATGGGTGTTTGGCTTGCTTGTATGACATCAAAGTGGTATTTATTATAATCCTCAACATCTCATCTTTCAAATTACATCGAGACCTCTTAATTTACAGCTTTTCCCTCCCTCACTCAGACAACAAAACATTTGCAAAAGTTGCCCAATTAGCGGGAGGGATTGGGGCAACTTCTTATCGCGTGCGGTGCCCAAGTTCAGAACGTCTGTCAGTCAAAACCCATACAGCGCTGTGAAGCACAGAGCCTGAGCTCTGATGTCATTCATAGCATGTTACTGTACAGCCACTGCGTGCCAATGTAGGCACTTATCAGTGCCCAAATCTTCAATTTTCAACCCGTATACAAGTGTAAAGGGCTATGCCTTAGCCCCACCCTACCCACACATGTAAACATGTGAGTCAGAATGGCATTGTCCTCCAGAAAGTAGTCTCTCTACTTAAAAGTAGACTCAGCGAAATGACGTTGCCACGAGCAGCACCACAGATATTGAGATGAGCAAGATGCAAGACTTCGCTCTCACACAGTCACACACAGTATCTGCGCATTTGCAATGGTTTGCTTCACGCTGTAGTCCCCTGTAACTCAGTTGGTAGAGCATGGCGCTTGCAACGCCAGGGTTGTGGGTTCATTCCTACGGGGGGCCAGTATGAAAATGTATGCACTAACTGTAAGTAGCTCTGGATAAGAGCGTCTGCTAAATGACCAAAATGTCAAATGTTACAGCATGGTAGCCAGCGCACCAAAACAGCGAGAAGTTGTTGTAGTAATTGACCCACTATGCGGTTTACTATCTGCATCTACGTCATATCGCTGAGTCTACCTTTAAACCCAACTAAATTCAGGGAAGCAATGTTTTTGAGCTGTAGAAACACTTTTGCAGTGGTAAATGTACTATATTATGTATTGGATCACTAAAAAATACAATTTTTACATTACCATGTAGTTTACCAATAAAATGGTCTGATGGTGATGTGGATATACTCGGAATACCTATCCCAAATGAAATAAATGATCTCACTCCAATATATTTTAATAGAAAGTTAGCAAAAATAGATAAGATCTTGCTAAAGGTAAATACCTGTCAATTTGTGGAAAAATCACACTGATTAACTCTTTAGTATTATCCCAGTTTACCTATTTGCTTATGGTCTTGCCTACGCCTAGCGAACAGTTTTTTAAATGATATGAGAAAATAATATTCCATTTTATTTGGAACGGCAAGCCAGACAAAATTAAACGGGCCTATTTATGTAATGAATATGAATTCGGAGGACAGAAATTATGAAATATTAAAGCATTAGACCTATCACTAAAAGCTTCAGTCATACAAAAGTTATACTTAAATCCGAACTGGTTCTCTAGCAAATTAGTAAGATTGTCTCACCCAATGTTCAAGAATGGCCTTTTTCCCTTTATTCAGATTACAACCTCTCACTTTAATTTATTTGAAAAGGAAATTATCCCCCAAATATCACTATTTCTAGAACAAGCCGTAGAAAGTTGGTTGCAATTTCAATTTAATCCTCCAGAAACGACAGAACAAATAATGCAACAAATATTGTGGTTAAACTCAAATATACTAATTGATAAAAAAAACTGCTTTTTTTTGACAAAATGTTTAAAAAAGGTATAATCTTCGTAACTGATATTATCGGTAGGACTGGTGGAGTTATGTCGCACATGCAGCTAACAAAAACATATGGAAATGTCTGCTCTACCCAAAATTACAACAAAAAATTGCAGCATTACCGCAAAAATGGAAAAGGAAAGTGGAAGGGGGGAAAAGTAAGGAACTTGTCTGTCGGCCTTGCATTAAAGAATATAATTGGTTAAAGAAAATTGTGATAAATAAAAAAGTATACCAGTTTCATTTCAGGACCAAAGGATTGACAGCCGTCCCATATAGATTGCAAAATATTTGGGAAGAGATTTTTTACGTACCGATTCCATGGCATAGTGTTTATGAATTGATATGCAAAACGACACCAGATTCAAAACTTAGAATTTTTCAATTCAAATTATTACATAAAATTCTTGCTACCAATAGAATGTTATTTATATGGGGGATACAATCTTCCCAGCTCTGCAGATTTTGCTGCTAAGAGACAGAATCATTAGATCATTTGTTTTGGTACTGTCCATTTGTAGCTTGTTTTTGGACACATGTCCAGGAATGGCTAAAGGATTGCAATATTTACCTGGAGCTAACCCTGCAGATGGCACTACTGGGTGATCTGAAAAGTCATAGTCAATCAATCAATAATATAATAATAATAATATTTTTCAATTTACGATCTGTAGAAACAATGAGAATAGAAAGGTTCAGAACTTTTGTAAAACATCACAGTACAGTTGAAAAATATATTGCAAATAGAAATCCAATATGGATTAAGAGATTGATGGGAGGTGTTGAATGGATCTGAAGGATGGGACTAATAACAGCAACTAATAACAACAAGATAACTAATGTAAAGCATACTGTGTCCATAATAAGTATATAGGTTATAGGTTGAGAGCTTTTGTGAAAGAGCACAGTTAGAAAAATATGGCATATAGAAGCAAACCAGATGGACATCATGAAAATGATCGGAGGAAGTTCAGGCGTAAAAACAAACAAAATATAATTATTGTAGAATTTGACTGTGTCCATAAAATGCATATAGTACGTATGGGCTGAAAGTAGAGGCCTAAGCGTTGTTGTTCACTAGTTTACTCCAATTGGGAAAGGCGTGGTGGGGTTGGAAAGTAATGAAGGGAAATATAATTTTAAAAAGGATATGTGTGTGTGTGTATGGATGTATGTATATATGTATGTATGTATATGTGTGTGTATGTGTGTGTATGTATGTGCATATGTGTATGTGTATGTGTGTATATATATACAGTATATATATATATATGTGTGTATGTATATATATATATATATATATATATTTGCGAGAAAAAAAAACATATGGGGGATTGGAAGTGATGCAGACAATTACATTGATGGTCATACAATACCCTACTAATGGCAGTGTTTCTATGTTCTATTTTTTGTATTGCTACTACAAGCACTCAATAGTCATAAAGACAGTCCCATACTCACAACCAACACAACACTGTTAGGTCCCCACACAGGTCTACCTTACTTTGCCAAACTTTGCATGAAGTTCTGTAAATATAATAAATTACAATAGTCATGGATGGTGAAAAGTACTGAACGATTTAGAACCTGAATTCATTTAACATTTTACCACAACATTAATATTTATAGAATGTTTTCGGAAGTGATTTTGTTGCATACCATTACATGATTTCTTGTGGCTTTTGGTCTGCATGTAGTAATGACACTGATGTCTTCATTTCTCATGCTGCATAATGATATCCTCATCCTCTCTTCAGCCAGTCATTTAGAAATGTATATCTTGGCAATGGAGAACGTGCCGGTGAAATGCAGTGGCAATTGTTCATTTTAATTATGGAAACGTATGAAGATTTCTACAAAATAGCTCAGCCAGATGTGCTATTGCTAGCAGGCCAATTTGCATTTCATTTGGCACTGTCGAGAAAAATCCTGATGGCTTTGCAATATTGAAATGCAGTGAGGAAAAAACTGTTACCGGCGACTTTTTCGAGCAGGATGCATTTTAGGGAGAAAGGAAGTGGCAGAGAAATTGCTCCTCCTATAGCAATTAGCCACAGAGTTGTAATATGCCAGAATCACTCTTACTAAGTGATTTCCTCTCTGTCAAACGAGCCAAATTAATTTGAGTGATACTTTTCATTTAGTTAGCATCAAAACAGCCTTTCCATTCACATTCCATATGGGCATCTGATGCAAGGTATGCCATTAAACTGCTGCAGCCAGATGTTCTCCACAACCCTGCCATTATCAATGCAAATTTATTCATTAAACAATTTAATTGTGTCAATGATTGACAGGTGGTCACATTATTATGGGGGAATGTTATGAAGCTAATAATGCGTTAGTCTTATTAACTCCCTCTGTAAGCAATATGTGTGTCAACGTTTATAAGGATTAACCCTTTTCTAATGTTGCGCAGTGGGACAAATGGTTCCACCCACTACACAGATAAGCGCTTTTTTTTGTTGCAGCATTTCATATCAGCGGTTATTACACTGCTCACTTATGTGTGGAAGAGGACCTGCATGATAAGGTGGAATGCCTTAGAGACATGCCCCACAACTCTCAGAACACTATGATGTATTCTCACCCCCAGTTCAGAGAACGAAAGAGCATTTATGTGAATTGCACAATGGATTCACGTGGGGCTATGTAAAACCACAGGGTGGTCTAGCAAGCCTTGTTCACACTGCAGGCCTTAATGCTCGAATCAGTTTTGTTTTTCAAATTCGTTTTGAAATACTGACTGTCCAAACAACAAGTTACAAGTGACCCAATCGGATTTGTGTGTGTTCATACTGTAGTCATTTGCTGACATGACTATGCTAGTTGTCATGGTAATGGCGGGCATAGGCTGATTGGTGGTAGTGCTCATGCTTCCTCTCACTCAGTCAGAAGTTGTTGTGTAGCAAGCGAATGTGATAACAATGCCTGCCATGGAAGTCTCCCAGTTGCTTTGAATGTTCAAAATCATAGTTTAAGAACACTTTAAAAGCCTCAAAGGATAAGATGATCCAACTTTCAAAACAAGTCATTTTTGGCTAGCCACAGCAGTAAACTAGCTAGTTAGGTAGCTGTTTAGCTTGCTAGCACATTCACTAATTTCTTTATAAACAATTAACAAGCTAGTTAGCTACCACATGTTCTTGTCAAAACTGTCAACAGAGTAGCTAGCAAGCAACAAGATATGCCAAATAACAGTCTAAAAACCACTTCAGGGCAAATAAATCAGATTTGACTGTTCAGACACAAGTCGCATGGCCAGGAATCAGATATGTATCTGATTTCAAACCACATACGAAGGTGGTTTGAAATGTGGCTTGAAATATCTGTTTCCATGTACTATTTGGTTGTTCAGACTGCAGGAAAAATATCAGATTCGAATCAGATATGCAAAAACAGTTACTTCAAACTGCGAGTGTGAAGAAGGCTTTAGAGCTTATATTTTACGGAAAACCCTCAGCTCCTGAAGGTGTTTCCTAATGGTAAAACCAGCATACTGTAGCTATAGTTAGCAATTGTTGTATACTTCTTCCTATGTGTTGGCAAAAAAGAAGAAGGGTACTAATGGAGAGGGTTGAGGGATACAGTGGCTTACGAAAGTATTCACCCCCCTTGGCATTTTTCCTATTTTGTTGCCTTACAACCCGGAATTAAAATGGATTTTTGGGGGTTTGTATTATTTGATTTACACAACATGCCTACCACTTTGAAGATGCAAAATCTTTTTTATTGTGAAACAAACAAGAAATAAGACAAAAAAACAAAAAACTTGAGTGTGCATAACTATTCACCCCCCCAAAGTCAATACTTTGCAGAGCCACCTTTTGTAGCAATTACAGCTTCAAGTCTCTTGGGGTATGTCTCTATAAGCTTGGCACATCTAGCCACTGGGATTTTTGCCCATTCTTCAAGGCAAAACTGCTCCAGCTCCTTCAAGTTGGATGGGTTCCGCTGGTGTACAGCAATCTTTAAGTCATACAACAGATTCTCAATTGGATTGAGGTCTGGGCTTTGACTAGGCCATTCCAAGACATTTAAATGTTTCCCCTTAAACCACTCGATTGTTGCTTTAGCAGTATGCTTAGGGTCATTGTCGTGCTGGAAGGTGAACCTTCATCCCAGTTTCAAATCTCTGGAAGACTGAAACAGGTTTCCCTCAAGAATTTCCCTGTATTTAGCGCCATCCATCATTCCTTAAATTCTGACCAGTTTCCCAATCCCTGCCGGTGAAAAACATCCCCACAACATGATGCTGCCACCACCATGCTTCACTGTGGGGATGGTGTTCTCAGGGTGATGAGAGGTGTTGGGTTTGCGCCAGACATAGTGTTTTCCTTGATGGCCAAAAAGCTCAATTTGAGTCTCATCTGACCAGAGTACCTTCTTCCATATGTTTGGGGAGTCTCCCACATGCCTTTTGGTGAACACCAAACGTGTTTGCTTATTTTTTTCTTTAAGCGATGGCTTTTTTCTGCCCACTCTTCCGTAAAGCCCAGCTCTGTGGAGTGTACGGCTTAATGTGGTCCTATGGACAGATACTCCAATCTCCGCTGTGGAGCTTTGCAGCTCCTTCAGGGTTATCTTTGGTCTCTTTGTTGCCTCTCTGATGAATGCCCTCCTTGCCTGGTCCGTGAGTTTTGGTGGGCGGCCCTCTCTTGGCAGGTTTGTTGTGGTGCCATATTCTTTCCATTTTTTTATAATGGATTTAATGGTGCTCCGTGGGATGTTCAAAGTTTCTGATATTTTTTTATAACCCAACCCTGACCACAATTGTGTCCCTGACCTGTTTGGAGAGCTCCTTGGTCTTCATGGTGCCGCTTGCTTGGTGGTGCCCCTTGCTTAGTGGTGTTGCAGACTCTGGGGCCTTTCAGAACAGGTGTATATATACTGAGATCATGTGACAGATCATGTGACACTTAGATTGCACACAGGTGGACTTTATTTAACTAATTATGTGACTTCTGAAGGTAATTGGTTGCACCAGATCTTATTTAGGGGCTTCATAGCAAAGGGGGTGAATACATACAGTTGAAGTCGGAAGTTTACATACACTTAGGTTGGAGTCATTAAAACTCGTTTTTCAACCACCACAAATTTCTTGTTAACAAACTATAGTTTTGGCATCTACTTTGTGCATGACACAAGTAATTTTTCCAACAATTGTTTACAGACAGATTATTTCACTCATAATTCACTGTATCACAATTGCAGTGGTTCAGAAGTTTACATACACTAAGTTGACTGTGCCTTTAAACAGCTTGGAAAATTCAGGAAAATGGTGTCATGGCTTTAGAAGCTTCTGATAGGCTAATTGACATAATTTTAGTCAATTGGAGGTGTACCTGTGGATGTATTTCAAGGTCTACCTTCAAGCTCAATGCCTCTTTGCTTGACATCATGGGAAAATCAAAAGAAATCATCCAAGACCTCAGATAAAAAATTGTAGACCTCCACAAGTCTTGTTCATCCTTTTGAGCAATTTCCAAATGCCTGAAGGTACCACGTTTATCTGTACAAACAATAGTACGCAAGTATAAACACCATGGGACCACGCAGCCGTCGTTCCGCTCAGGAAGGAGACGCATTTTGTCTCCTAGACATGAATGTACTTTGGTGTGAAAAGTGCAAATCAATCCCAGAACAACAGCAAAGGACCTTGTGAAGATGCTGGAGGAAACAGGTACAAAAGTATCTATATCCACAGTAAAACAAGTCCTATATCGACATAACCTGAAAGGCCGCTCAGCAAGGAAGAAGCCACTGCTCGGAAACCGCCACAAAAAGGCCAGACTACGGTTTGCAACTGCACATGGGGATAAAGATTGTACTTTTTGGAGAAATCTCCTCTGGTCTGATAAAACAAAAATATAACTGTTTTGCCATAATGACCATTGTTATGTTTGGAGGAAAAAGGGGTAGGAAAAACGGCAAGGGGGAAAATAGGAAAAACGCCAAGGGGGATGAATACTTTTGCAAGGCACTGTATATCAATGTCCAAATCAGACAGAAGGCTACTTTACTAGATCATGATCTGGTCAAAACAGATAAAAACGTGACTTGACCTCTGTGAGCTTGGTGGCTGGTTGTTTGGAGTCCAAGGTTACCTACTTACCTAAGGCTTAATGCTCGTTAGAGAGTGCATGTTCCCTGTACTCACATGCCGTGTCTTATTAATAGAGTTTTGACAGGCCTTCCCCAGGCACCTAACCTGCTGCCTTAAGGACCCCATTACCTACTGCTTCAGGATGTTGTTTTAGTTCCTTAAGTGTTCCCGATTTGTTTTGCTCAACCACCCTCTGTGTGAATGATGTGCCCAAAGAGGAAGCAGTACCGTGTAAGTGTATAATACAGGAAGTGTTTGGTTTCCTGTCTTGGTTCAGGATGACCATCTGTATGCAGAGTGTCACCCCAATTCCCATCTCTTAATTCATACTGTACAGTTAGTGTTTTTGGCTGTTCCACACAAACACAAGCTGAAATAGGGAATTGGGAAGTGTAGGAATATACGTATATCTAAACGCTATCCACAGAATATATTTGGCACTGATGATTGTATTTTATATTTAGTAGGCCACAGTAAAGTTAAAGAGATAATTACATAATTATATACAGTAAACTGTAATCAGCATATCAATATTGGTAGGCTACTAATGAGCACTATTTCTCCACACATGGTACAGTACCTCCCAGACAACCCCTGATTTTAAAGCAGCACCCTGGGCTTACGGTTTGATTAGCCATGTCTTCTCCCTCTCCTATATTCCCCAGAGGTCAGGCTCAAGTTTTGCTTCTCGTGTAGAGGAAACGCCATTGCCAGTGGGCTGTGGAGGATCATAGATTTTTGGCCCCTGTGAGACGGGTCCCCTGGCTGCAGTAGGCTGGGGCCCCGGGGCCCCAACAGGAAGTGCAGGCAGGAGGAGGTCATGCCAGCAGGTGATCCCCATGATTTAATGGGCTGGACGTCACCCACCAATGTGATGATTCTGATGATTTTTCCCTTTGTCTCAAACTTCATAATGAATTCTATTGGGGTTTAAACTATTTTGATTTTTGATGGTAGAGGCCTACAGTGTTTGAGAAACAGCTGTGCAACATTTCTAATGCTGGCAAAGTGGTATGGGATTATGGATGATAATATGTTTGAATTTCAGAAGATACAAGAAGATTCACACAATTTATTATACGGTGAGTGTACAAAACATTAGGAACACCTGCAGTTTCCATGACATAGACTGACCAGGTGAATCCAGGTGAAAGCTATGTTCCCTCATTGTTAAATCCACTTCAATCAGTGTAGATGAGGGGGAGGAGACAGGTTAAATAATGATTTTTAAGCCTTGAGACAATTGAGACATGGATTGTGTATGTGTGCTATTCAGGGGGTGAATGGGCAAGGCAAATGATTTAAGTACCTTTGAACAGGGTATGGTAGTAGGTTGCAGGTGTGTGTGTTTGAGTGTGTCAAGAACTGCAACGCTGCTGGGTTTTTCACGCTCAACAGTTTCCCGTGTGTATCAAGAATGGTCTACCACCCAAAGGACATCCAGCCAACTTGACACAACTGTGGGAAGCATTGGAGTCAACATGGGCTAGCATCTCTGACGAACGCTTTCGACATGCTTTCTACAAGGTGTCGAAAGCGTTCCACAGGGATGCTGGCCCACGTTGACTCCAATGCTTCCCACAGTTGTGTCAAGTTGGCTAGATGGCCTTTGGGTGGTGGACCATTGTTTGGAAACTGTTGAGTGTGAAAAACACAGCAGCGTTGCAGTTCTTGACACACTCAAACCGGTGCTCTTGACATCTACTACCATTATGGAAATATATTTTTTCTCACAAATAACATTCATCCATGCCCTGACGAATTGAGGCTGTTCTGAGGGCAAAGGAGTGTGCAACTCAATATTAGGAAGGTGTTCCTAATGTTTTGTACACTCAGTGTAAAGCCTCATACGAGGCCCCAATTATTTAGGTGTCTTTGAAGTAGTGATACTATGCCAGATGTATTTGGGAATAATCCCCAGACAAAGCTGGGTCCCATCCCAGTTCCTGATGTATGGGCGGCAGGTAGCCTAGCGGTTAAAAGCGTTGGGCCAGTAACCCAAAGGTAACTGGTTCGAATCGCCAAGCTGTCTTGGTGAAAAAGCTGTCGATGTGCCTTTGAGCAAGGCACTTAACCCTAATTGCACCTGTGAGTCGCTCTGGATAAGAGCGTCTGCTAAATGACAAGAATCTACAAAAAAGTATATATAGTGCTCCTTAGCGACACACATCGGTGATAAAACATTAATGTCATTTCCATATGGTAGCCATACTCTCTTACTACATAGTATGTTGCAGTGGTTCCAATATATAGTATGGTATGTACTTATACATGTCCTCTTCAGGGCAAAGGGAAAATACCCTCCGAAGGTTTACAGTAAGAATGCCATACTGTTACCTTATTTAGTTTCTTTTTGAGACAATTTTTTCAGAGCTTTGGTGATGCAAGTTATTTGGTGAATGGTCATTTAACATACTGACATTAATTGATAGTCTGAAACTTAGTTTTATTTGTCATAATACCATATTGTATTTATGCAGTGAGTCCCACATTGACAAACATTATGGAAATATCTCCTTTCTCACAAATAACATTTATCTCGTAACATTAACAGCATATATCACGATATGACACTGTGTAAATAGTCTGATTGCTTTCTTGTCAATTGTTTACTTTATTTTGGGCAGACATTCCTTATCTAGTTAATGAAGCCCTTCCAAGGAGGGGGCAGAGAAGTGCTTAAAGATAGGGGATGGGGGAAGGGGGGTGGAGTGTTCCAGACCATTGACTGCTTTGTGTTTGCGCTGGTATACAAGCCTGGTCCCTGTTGGCAATAGACTGGTTTGTTCCAGTCCAGCACACCCCTCTTCCTGCAGGGCCTTCTGGAGCTCATCCACCACTGCAAGCTCTCTTTGCATGCAAATCCACTCTGCCTCTAAGGCACTAAGATTAATACAAAGCTTTCATAAACAACGGACGGCTAGATACATATGCCGCTCATTGCAATATTTACCATATGGCCTCATGTCGACTGTTCTACATAGACTTGATAGATGTTTTATGTTCACATGGTTGCTTAGCAACTTTGTTGTTAGCCTCATGGCCTGAGGCCGCTCTCACTGCAACAAAGACAGGGATCGTCAGACTGTCGAGAGGAGTTCTATACCACGACTCCTGAGGGAGAGAAAGGCAAGGATTCTCCACAGCACAAGTGGTGATTTTGTATTTATTTTTAAGGCCCCATGCAATACAAATCATTACACCTTCAAGGGCTTCACCTGAGATTGTGTTTTAGCACATGTTTCAATGAAATTATATTCCACATAAATGTGTCGGCTGGACGGGTACACTTTACATTTGCTTACAATTGGATACTTATTCTTACTTACCCTTGGCCTATTGGCTCTTTCGTTATTTTAGAGGCCGCTCCGATGCTGACTTCCCATTTGCCTCTCAAATTAATTTTTGTTTAGCCAATGATTATCAAATAGATGTATTAATTGTTTTCACATCTTTCATCCTCATCATAGAACATGATAAGGTAATACCAGTTTCGTAGGGTCATGTAGGAAGGACAGGAGTTCTGGAAATCTGTGAGGGGAGCAATGGTGCGTTCTGGGAGCTGGTGTTCATGAGAGCATTTAGAAGTCACCGGGAGAGTTAGCCTGTTGCCACACTGCAAAGTCGCCTGATGGACTCGAGACAGACTATTAACTCCAGCCAACACCCGTGGCTTCGCTGATGTCTGCTAATCAACTTGGATCCCCTCCAAGCCCCAAACAAAGAGGCAGGGAGTGGACGGTGCTTCGAGAGCTTTTTGGCTTGAGGAACCTGGATTTGAAACCCTTACCTTGTGAATGACTGGAAAGGGTGTGCCATGGCTGGCCACACCTTTGAGTCAAGGGTAGAAACTAAAGCATCTGTTTATGGTGTGCAGTGAGTGGATTTATGTCCTGAGGCGTGGACTGCCAGTGGGACATCCAGATTTTGGAAAGGGGGCTGATACTGTAGGCCAATATCCACAGGGCTTGATGGGAAATCCCTAGGACAGTAAACCACTGGTAAACATCACCCTGTTGTATTTCTAGTATGTGTTTAACCATTTTATTCAATGACTTGTAATCGAGCGGGTTTGTCTCATTGACCAATAAGCCACACACTGAAGTTCGTCAGAAACTAGATTTACCATTCATAAAAGTTGTATGATAAATGAAGATTTTTTTTACTGTTATCCGACTGTTAGATCCATATCTAGCAACTCATAATGCAACTCTCTCTGCCCCAATTATTCTGATGGTTTTTAAGGTGAATGTAAATGTGTACAGCTACACACTATAATGGAACATAATGTAGGCCAACATACTCTACTGAATCAAAGACAATAATCGTATCAAACCTCTCCTGTTCTTGGTGGACAAGAGGAATTCAGTAGCAGTGCTCACTGCATTCCCTGAAGACAGTTTGAGATTATCAGAGAGTAAACATAATGCACCGCTAGGTTTCTTACCCCCTTTCCACACATTTTTCCTGATACGCATTATTACACTGACACCCATGCGTAACATGTGGAATTTAATCTATTTTCATTTGCCTTTTGCTTCCTCCTAAACAAGGTGCAGGGCCTGGGTGCGTTGTGCGTCTGCTGGGAACAACATCAGGGAACGCCAGCTGCATTTTACAGTCTTGCCGTGGAGTCGTCCGAAAATATGCAGTAAAGCCCTGGCAGTCAATGTTATGAATCAATTAATTTTCACTCCTCCCTCACTCCGTTTCGAGTTTAACGTGACACCTTCATATGGTGTCAGCGAGAACAGTTGTAGAGAAAAATTATAAACATTTTGCAAGTGTTACCAGACATTTGTACATTTCCCATAGTATTTCCCATAGTTCTATGTTTTTTTTCTTGGTAATAAAGGGCCTTGTTTTGGTTTGGCCTACTTGGTCCTGTTATTGTTAGGCTTGCACAATGAGGCCAGCATTTCATCACATACTTTGTTCTAAAATATTGTGCAATACTGCAGAACCAAAAATGGTTAAATGGCTTGCTTCATATGGCCCTTATAAAGGTTATCTACAGAACCCTAATGTTTTTTTGTTTTTTTACAGTGCACACCTCTTTTCCTCTTCCAGACAGAAAAGTAAGCCTTGTTTCAGATGCAGTGCTTTCAGAAACAGGTGAGTCAGCAGCTTAGCTAGGCTTTAGGATGCTTAATAATTCTGTCAAATTTCATGAGAATTGTTAATCAACCTTGCCAATCAAAGGTGCGTTTAGAACCGTCTCCAGAAGGATTAATGTGCTGTTCACTGAAAAACATAATTTAATGACCTCTTAATGAGTCTGAGATGAAATCAACAAAGTACGTTGACGCTACTGTAAAGCAATCTGCTTCTGTATTTCAAGAGCAACCTATCTAAAGGATAATAATATTTTATACTGAAATTGGTATACATTTGAAATTATTTTATTTAGCATTCATTAAGCTTTTATTAGCACAATACCTCAGTCATTTCTAAAAACAGTTCACACAAATTGCATGGTTAGTCTGCACCAGTCTGTAAACCTGACAGTAATAATAACTAAGTCATGTTAATGCTCTCAGCATGTTCCCTCTACAGAGTAAACATGTTAGCTACTCCACAGTAATGTTTTCCAGTGCTGTTGCTGTACTGCTTACTGCTGAGTCCGGCAGTGGAAAAACAGGCAGGAGGAACTCCTCCTACCAGATACTAACTGTCAAAAGAATAATGATGAACTCCGCAGAGGGTAAACATGACCCAGTGGATCTCCCATGCCAGTGCTTGTGCTCCGCTCTAACCACACATCTAAATGATGACCCTAGCCTGCCTGGCTGGCTGTCCAAGCCTCGGCCCCTCCCCGACCCCTCGTCTGGGGCCAGTATGCATGCTGAGCTGTTTTATTTTTATTTATGGGGCTACTATAATTGGGCAGATAAAGAACGCTGGGCGGATTAGGAGCGGAGTGACATGTTTATCATGTGCTCGGATCAGGACCTGCCGCGAGCCACAGGTGCAGAGTTTTACATGAGGGGGCGATTTATGGTGGCCAAAGGCGAGTGGGGAGGAGGAGGAGGAGGAGGAGGAGGAGGAGGGGGCAGCTTGTACATTGCCCTCTGCTGGGCGGAGTTAAAATTGCCCAGCGGTTCAATTTGCCTTAAACCCTGATTTAGGACCTGGGACTTGTTTCCCAGCCCCATACTGAGTCTAATGTGTCCCTAAACTATGATGTTCAATGGAATCTTTTTAGTAAGCAATTGATGATTTAATTGTCATTTCATCCCAGTGGTCTTGATTTTAGATCAAAAAATGAAATGAAGGTGTCATGGGAGTGAGGAAGATGTTCCACATGCTCTTCCCATTTTACCATTCTGGGTATCTCTTACACCCAAATCACAGGAGAATGACTAATAATAATGGCAAAATCAGACTTACAAAACGATTGGCAAACTCTGATGCATTTTAAGCAGTTGTTTGCCATTACCATTTACAAGTTATAGTATATAGACCTAATGTGCAGGTTAATTTGAGGAAGTGATTAGGGATCCTCTTTGCTATACTGTACCTCAGCAAAGCAATAACTTGGTAATTGGACTACTTCATAAATCCCAGAGTTACCACAATTTTCAATAGACTTAGTTAGCATTACCAGAGTGTGTTGTTGTGTCGTGTGGCAAAGCTTTCTCACCAGTGCTACATGCACTTGTCCAGCCATAATGTTAAAGGCGACAGTGTGGGCTGCATGGTGCATTCTCTGGCTTTAATGTAGCTCAGCAGCCTTTACGAGCAGGCAGAGAGAGGCCAGTCCCAAGGTCCTCCAGGGCCCAGTAAGCTGGTGGCAGCTCCACTTTATCACCTTCCTCCGTGTGAACTCTGGCTGAACCGGGCCACCATCAGCCATCCTGCTTTTATTTCCCTGGCATCTGCCCTGTTCCCGCATGAGACATAAGGTGAGCCGCTCCTTTTGTTTTCGTCCTCGCAGCATCTGCCAGGCCATCTTTAGTACTTTAATAAGACCCACTCACATCCTGCCTGCCTGGATGCCCTCAACCTGCCACATCCTTCCCCCTCCTGCTGCCCTCACCGCCGCCACTACTAGAGATGGAGGGAAACACTGTCACGACCGCGATGCAGACGAGCGCTTTTGCACTCCGCTGGGTTATGCATCATAGGGGCGGCGAGGGAAATACTGAGGCGGGAAGCTAGTTTTACGAGGGTGGAGAAATATGATGTCTCACATTTTCTTCCACTCATTTTTTCACCACTCTGTCGCTACCTCTCTCTCTCTCACTTACTCTCTCTCTTGTTCTGTCTCGTTCTATCTCTCTATCTCTCTCTCACACTCCCTCTCTCCCTCACTATTTGCCTCCCTTGCTCTTCACAAACATGCCTGCAACCATGCCCTTTCCTCTTCAAACTAATTACCTCGGCTACCTTGTAACCACAACCCCTCGGGACACTAACAACTGTCAGACCAGTATTATTTTTGAAATTCAAACAATCATCTTACGTGCGCTGCTGCTAAGATCCTGGCCTTTTCGGCAGCTTCGACCTTCAGTAATTAATACCCCAGGGCCCATTATTGGCAAAGCCTTTATCCTCCGGGCCAAGAAGCCTCTAACCCGCTAATTACGGGCAAGCAGCTAATCTTCTAGCTCCATGATTGACAGGTACACCTATTCTGCTAATTGCCTGTTGCAGACAACACCTGGTGAACTGTATCGTCAGGGGAGACTGGATAGTACTGAGAACTCCTGTGGGTCTCTTGGGAGGCTAAACAAGTGTGCATGTGTGTGCGCTATGGAAAAAGAGACGGTCGAGGCCAGGTTGAGTTGTGCTTTCTGATGAGAGCGTAGTAGGACGAGCTCCAGTCAGCATATTTATTTGGTGTGTATCTAACCCTACGATGAACACCTCTTTGTATGAAAACAGACAACAAAAACACCATGACAATTTTGTGACAACTTGGAATAAGAGACATACAACAATGCGTGTCCTACAGATGTGGGATCCTAATTTGACCAGTTTCGTCGCAGGAGTAAAATAATCCTGCAGCAAGACGATTAGATTATTCTTAAAAAACTGGTGATTTCTAGTTCTGATACAGTAGAGGCTATAGTTTATGTGTAGCCTATGGCTGCATTTCAGATATAGCCTGACGACTCACACTAAATTCTTCTGCTGTTCTGTCGTTCTCTACATACTTTAGTCTGAGACTGCCATCATTGAAGTCGTCTGTGGTGATGAGGGGAACGAGGGGTGTTCAAGTCATCACTAATTGGAATGTCTCTAACCAATCAGAGTATCAAAGCCAATGACGAATTGTTAACCGCCGCTTTACCCATATGTGTTCTGTCTCTGGCCCAACCCATCGGTTTCTGGACCAATCAGACTGCCTCGAATGTGTTCGCACTGGTGAAGGGTCGGGGAGGTACTCAGATCCAGACTCATTGCGGAGAAGAAACTAACGTCCGTGGGCATGGCGCAGCGTTTGGCTGGAGCAAGGAGTCTGGGTAGCCAGGCAATTTTGGACACACTTGTATGTCGTAGTGGAGACCAATATCTATCTTGTGTTATTAAGCTACACTCCCCTCCATATTTATTTGGACAGTGAAGCCAAAATGTTAAAATTTGGCTCTGTTCCTTTTAAGTGGCAAAAATGTACCTTTTCTCTATACCAAGTCCCTCACGTGTACCTCTACGCCATTGTAACGAATTCAGGGGGTAGCTCCGACCAGGACTCGAACCTAGGTCCAGCACCTGTCAAGCCAATAGCTTAACCATTGCGCCAAGATGTAGAATGTGGGGAATATCAGGAACCGAATCGCAGCTGTGAAAGAGCCGTTCATTTGGCTCCCTGATTTGCATACTGTTACTACTGCTTTTTGAGCTCCAGACATTCAAACATTCTCTAAAGATAGCAATTCTTCACTGCAGGAACAATAGACAGTGAGGAGAGACTTTTCTGGTCCACACACATTTCTGCAGTGTTCTTTTATTTTTTGCAGGCCATCTAATAATGTCACAATCTGACATAATGGCAGGCAACTTTGTAGGCTTGACATTAGAAATGTGCCATTTTTTTCATGGTTTTAGGTAGATTTGTAAGCACTATTGAACGAAGAGCCGTTTGGGAGCTAAATGAATGACTCTTTTAGCTGAACAGAGCCAAATAAGCCGGCTCACTGAAAAGACTCGGAATGCCCATTACTACCAAGAGGTCTGTATCTCTTGACTAGGTCGCTCAGTGTTGCTTGCTTGCTCAGTGTAAGCTTGCTACAATATTAAAGTAACTGTCCAGAGTTTCTAGATTTATATTAAATATCACCTATAATTAATGACAATATGAGTTAAATAGTTTTCCTTCCAAAAATGGCAAGTAAGTATCTTAAAAAGCAGCATTTCTGTGTTGGAATGTTGTGGGCGTACCCCAACAACAGAATGGGGTGGCTGTACACTGGTCATAAAAAATATAAATGCAAGTAGACCGTTTCTTGTCCAGCTCATCCTCCTCTATTAGGAAATAGCAAGCATTTTTTTAAACGTTCTGTTTGAGATACAAGTTTGAGATGGGGTTTCTTAACGTTTTTTTCCTCCAATTTATGCTTTGGCCATACGAGTATAGGATGAGTTGATAGAATATGAACTTTTAAAAGTGACATTTCACTGGACAGTGACTTTAATTACTACTTTATTGTCACATGCTCTTACTATGACTTCACAACTGGCAGCAGACATGCTCAAACTTAACTCAACATCACCATAGACCAGTTAAACACATACAACACTTCCACTCATGGGTGGCCAAAAATATCTAAGTGAAAGCCACGCCCCGCTAAGCCACGCCTCCAACGATTGTACCTTTATATTCAACATATTGGGTACACAAATGTACCATTATACTAGATTATCAGCACATGTACCCTAAAAGGTACCAAACAATACCATGTGAGATAATGTGTACCTCTGAAGGTACGTTATGTGTATTTTGATCTTTTTGTAACCCAGGGAATAATACTGTACCCTAGCCGTACCCTTTTATTTGAGAGCACTACTTAAAGTATTTTCATTTCTATACTGTAAAACAGATATGTATGAAAATACTTTCAAATAAAATGTGACATTCTGTACTGTCGCATCATATGAAACATTTGACTTCAAATCCCAAATGCTGGATTTCAGATATATTTTTGTATATTTGAATGTCACAGTAGTAGGACATTTATTCAGTCTGGTGCTTTAGCGTTTGAGCGATCGAGAGAGAAAGAGAACTGCGGGTTTACAGTGAATTTATGTAAATCACAAGGCTCATCTGCAGTGCAGGAAAATTCTCAGCGACAACAGAATGATCATTTTAAGATACTAATCTGTATCTCAGTATTTTGCCATTGTTCCATCTACTACATTTTCTTGTTTTAGCTTTTCTTAGATTACCCCACTAAATAACTCTTAAAGGGGCAATCAGCAGTTGCTACATCAATTTTGGGACTTCTAAATTAGTATCAATGTACCCATTGATTCTTAAAGAATATAGCTTATAAATGCCTCATGAGCTTAGTTCAACTGTCGTACCCCCTCAGTACCCAAACTATAAGCTTGTTTTACTCCAATGTTTGTAAACAAATTAAACGTAAACAAAAATGAAGTGTGATATAAGGGGAATAGAATGAGAGGAATGAGAGATACTATATGTTCTCTCTTCTCACTTGAAAACATACTGTATCACAGCACTCAATTTGGATTATCGTTTCAAACAATCTAGCTCATTGTAATGCTCTGAAAAGTGTAATAGAATGACTGTGGTCCTCTGTAGCTCAGCTGGTAGAGCATGGCGCTTGTAACGCCAGGGTAGTGGGTTCGATCCCCGGGACCACCCATACACAAAAATGTATGCACGCGTGACTGTAAGTCGCTTTGGATAAAAGCGTCTGCTAAATGGCTTATTATTATTACTTGTTTAAAGTGGAACTGACAGCATTTTAACTACTTTGCAGATATGAAACAAACAATCATAATATCAGTCAAAAAGATCAAATTTCCAGTTTATGCTACAAAACCAACTTTATAAGAGGTTTTAAAAATAGGTTCTATATGCCTCAACATTCCATGACGTACAATAAGGCATTGTTGGCAGAATAGATGGATGCAGTTCAATGCATGACTAATATAATTCACCAAGACATTTCTTGGTACTCAAAAAAATATTGCTATCAGGTTGTAAATCACAGCTGGCCTGGTACATTGTTTGCTGCCTCCATTCGGGATGCACTGTTTCAGTTTCAATGACTCAATATTCTGGACAAAAAAACGGACGACTGTAACTAAGGCTGGGAACAAGGACCACATTTCAAACCTGCAACAATAGTATTAGTAAGTAGTATTTACTTGCGTACTGCTACTGATAATAGTTTATAAGTAGAACAATAAGTTAATTAAGTTCAAATATAGTAAGATTTCCGACCCAGCTCACTCCTTGACGGCTCGAAGCGCTAGCAACAGTGGGCCTCTGTGGCGCCAGTCAGGGGGTTGTGGGAAGTGCTGTCAGCGGTCTTCACTTTGACGGAGCTGGCGGGGGAAAGGCCAAGACGTGTGACTGGTGTGAGCACGCAGCGTGAGGCACGAGAGGTACAACGAGATTCAAGGCCAGGCTCAGAAGGGGAGAGGATGCTTCCTTAGTCCAGTGGGACGTGGTGTGCCACCATGTTTTGCAAACGTAAACCGTCACCCCTATGGCTCTTGACCTTAGAGTTGCAGAGCCAGCGACGCGGGGAGCACCAGCGGATCAATGGATCTAAATAACATTATGACGTGATTACCATACCATCCTCGGAAAACAAAGAGCCCCTCACTCACCACCCCCTCCTCCCTCCAAGACCAGACCCACTGCACTGCAGGGATGCCTGGGTGGCAGTAGTACATCATTGGAAATCACAGGGTCTGACTTCTCTGGTCAGCCTCTCTGCTGGTAACAGTCTCTATGATTCTGGCTATTTTCTATGTGACTAATAGTGCCAATGGTCTGACCATGCTCAGAAGTTGTGGTATTTCTAATTAATAATTTGATGAGGTATTCTTTAATTAGATGACCAATAATATGTGTAATTACACTATCTGTACACAATATCCTACTATTAAACTATGTAATAGATTCAGCAATGCCGTGATATTTACCATAAAAGTAAAACACAAATCTACTTGACTACATGAACGTTCCATTCTTTTATCATTTTCAGAGTCGGTTCCCTCTTGAGTCCTGGCTGTCAGTAGCAGTTAAAGCAGATTTCCCGATGGTGGTAACTCCTTCTGCCTCTGAAGTCCAGAACTCTTGATGGGTGCCTGAATGCAAACCAAGCAGTAAGAAAGTGATGTTTCAACCAAGCGGCAATGAAAACATCAGTCTTCTGGGTGACCATGTCAACCACAGCACAGATCAATGGTGAAACAAGACCCTTGACGGCAAAGGGTTTACCTGAAACTTAAAAAGACAAGCGGAGAGATGAATTAAGGACTGGCGGTAACACAAGGGAACGGCAATGTGAGCTACACTGGGACTACCAATGGGCACAGAGGCGTATTTATTCAAGAATTGCAGCGTTACCACTAGAGTGCAGTCATCAGAAGCTAAAGTAGTGTTTGCTAGACAACGTTAGATTAGAACATTGTCCTCATCGCATGTTTCTTGTAACTGAAATGGAAAATAGGAATATCATGAAAACATTGTGTAAATCGGAAATGATATCTCATCATCTACAGTAAAGGTTGATGAATGAATTCTCTATCATCAGCCAACCTTGTCCAGGTTGAGTGTGTTGGAAACACTGAGTGTGTCTGGACCACTAGGGTGTAGGTGCACAGCAGTCAGGAACCCTGAAATGAGCGCCTCATTTATCAACATTCTTCTGCAAAAATGATTTATCTATTCATTGAATATGCACAGATGTCTTCAATATGTGGGTATGCCCACGGGGCGCTGTTGATTTTGGTGTGTTAGGCGGTTGATTCAGTACAGTGATGAACTGTGTGTGTGTGTGTGTGTGAGGGGATGTAATGGGGATGGGGGTATGAGGAGGGAAGGGTAGACCTGAACATCAACAGAAAGGGCACCCCTCCAATACAAGTCTCCTTTTCACAGGTGTCGGAGGCTTTTTCGGTCCACTCCATGCAGACCCCGGAGGCTCCATTTTCACAACCCATTTCCACCGGTCTCCCTGCCTCTTCTCTAGTGTCATGCTGGGCAGCCCAACCTCTGCAGAGTATGTTCAGGGAGACATGCATGGACCAGGACGGTAAAAGAAGTCAATGGACTGGAAAGGTAGACAGAGGGGAACGCAGAGTCTCCACCATAGCATGACATCTGTGACCGTTCAGATCCAATGGCCTTCTTTTTGAATGTCTACCCAAGGCTTATCGCTAAATACGAGCTAGCTATCGTTCCCTGTCTGTGTATTTGGGCATTTAGATATCCTCTGTGTAAAGAAATCATTACGTCTCAGATCACTTGGGTCTTTTGTTGAAAGTACTGCTTTGTGAAATCTCACTCAAAAGGGTTTTTTATTGTTTTGCTTTGTTGTTTTTTATACTGACCTTTGCAGGAAATGTCTTTATCACACCCATAGGTTTGTCAGTCAGTCCCAGGCAAGCAAAAAAGTGTGCGCCTCCATTTTTGCTGAGGTGTCTTGGGAAGGTGAGCTTTGAGAAAACCTTTGGCTGCCGTAGCGATTTGAAACCTGATAGATTTCCTCAGTCGAATACACCTTGGAGAGATTTCCCTAAAAGACACAATTCAATTCAGGATTGGCAAGATATCTCTTTCTTTCTTTTGAAAAACATTTCATTATGACCAACCCAATAGGTATACACTTTGTGGTTTACAATTCCACCATGATAAGATATTCATGTCGTTCCATCGCAGGGTCCAAGCAGGGAGACCTAGCGTTGCTTAATTGTGCGAGAAGATCAGATGCTTTATTATTCAAAGCCAAATTAACACTATCAAACAGACTTGGGTGACCGTGCTGTGTGCCTGGAAATGCTGTAGGGTCAACGACATGCAAATATTTGCATGTTCCGTAGCTGCTGTAACATGGAATGAAAGAGAGAGGAATACTTCATCATGTTGTGTGCATATAATATAATTGTGTCTCTGGTCGGGCGCAGTCTGTTTGAATTTAATTAGGAGCGTACTTACAGCTCCGATATTCACCTAATGGAGCTCATTTGTACAGCTGTTACACAACTAACACCCAAGTGATAAATGTGAGGCTTCACTGTAAAAGATGATAAATCGGACTCTGCCCCTCTGGACATCAAAAAGACACCAGGCTCCATGGCATCCGACTGGGGGAGCGAAAGCACGGGTTCATGGGTAAGTGAGACCTGCGTGGCTCTCTGGTGGGTGGGAGCGGAGTGAGGCGTCGTGGGAAGTTGTGTGTGGAAACCACACGAGGGGCACACACACACACCACTGAAATGTCAGGCCCCAGAAGAGGGGCCCTATCTGAAAGACAGAGCATAGATAAAATACAAATATGAGGAGTCACAGAGTACACAGGCTTTTATGGAGAGATAAATAGAACTAATGTAAACTGAAAACACACAGGACTGGGATGTACACCCACACACTGGACATTACTGGTTATTTGAAGAATGTACACCCATCATAATGTATAGAAGATATATAAGAATGACAAATGCTTTCCAATTTAGTGTATATACTGTATTTTGGTCCCCCATGAAATGTTCAGAAAACGTATGACCACGAGTTTACCATGGCAGCTTGACCATATGACACTTATTATGTTTATTCACAAAACCCAATTAAAACTGTCTCCTAACCTGCTATTCACTATAACAAAGAATAAAATGCACGACTAATAGTGTCCTTTAAAAATCTCTTCTCTTCTCTTCCTTCTCTTCTCTTCTCTTCTCTTCTATTCTCTTCTCTTCTCTTCTCTTCTCTTCTCTTCTCTTCTCTTCTCTTCTCTTCTCTTCTCTTCTCTTCTCTTCTCTTCTCTTCTCTTCTCTTCTCTTCTCTTCTCTTCTCTTCTCTTCTCTTCTCTTCTCTTCTCTTCTCTTCTCTTCTCTCGCTCTCTCTTTTCTCCTCTCTCTCCTCCTTTTCTCTCAGCTCTGCGCTGCGTAATGACACACAGCGAGACTTAATGCACCTACCAAGACAGTGATTATCACCTCTGTAATCCTACAGTTCATTAGTCTCCCCTCATAATAATTAAGTTGGAGAAGTGCCGGGGTCCGGTGAGACACTCCTCACTAATGCACACATTAACAATAGAGCCTCTGTTAGACTTAAAATGCGCCGTAGACTACCACAGACTCTCAGGATCCCTGCTTTAACGTTGCCTGGAAGGACAGGGAAGGCCCGGAAAAGTGGGTCTCCTCACTTCACTTGTTAACGCCATTTTATGGGCTTTATCGATCAACTGTGTGGCATGGGCCAAGGTTAACGAACAGAGAGGTTGTTTGCTTAATTGAACTTTATGTCACCAAAGGGGAATTCTTTGGAAAGTGCTTTTTAAACGTCCCCTAATGTTTACAGGGTTGCTCTGGTATGTGTGTAGTGGAGTGTGAAGTGGAAGGCTTGTGCAGTCGCTATTGCCACACAGTGTAGCAATGTACCATGTCAATCCGTTATTGGTGATGGTTAACTCTTCTCAGAATAAAGGTTGACCTGCAGACAAAAGCACTCAATGGGCTGTGGACGAAGATGTTGTTTATCTGAAATATGCAATTAAACTCAGAGGAATACAGGATGATTGTGGAAATCTGAAACCCCCGTTGCGCTTTTTCAGGCAACAAAACGGGAAATTAACGTCTCTCAATACTTTCTACGCACATATCCCCCAAGCTACGCCTTAACAGTATTGAAACCCAGAAGGATTGTGAGGACTGACATACACAAACGCACACACACACACATGCACGCACACACACACACAAACACACACACACACACACACACACACACACACACACACACACACACACACACACACACACACACACACACACACACACACACACACACACACACACACACACACACACACACACACACACACACACACACACACAATCACACACACACACACACACACACACACACACACACACACACACACACACAAGCCCAGAGACTGTAATGTAATCTGTAAACATTATAAGAGAAAACACTCTCCCTGTCTCTCTATCCTTTGCTCTCTCTCTCTCTCCCTCTCACTCCTTCTCTCAGAGGAGCGACAGCCTTCATGCATAATGCAAAGGAAGAGTTTGACCACTGGCCTGTGGCTGATTGGCCGTCTGGGGTCGAGAGGAGCGTCGGGGTAAAGCTACCTCCATCTCTGCCTGGCTGACTGACTGTCTGGACCTCTGAAACCCCAGCAGAGTAACGCCCATAGCCCCCTATACAGTCCGGGATCAAATCTGACCGCCAGACTGCTACCTCTCCTTCTCTTGGTCAGCTAGGAACAAACTGATAAATCCCTCAGTGGTGAGTAGCGAGAGGATTACTTATAGGAGTGGTAGGGATAGTGAATAGTTCATCGTTTACCTTTTCTTTTGAACCTTTTCTCTGCAGTTGAAGCCTGGGAAGGCAAACCAGTCTCAATAGAGTCTGACAGAATATACAGTATACTTGTCCGGCTCGAAGGACCATGCTGGTAATTCTGTGCGGGTGGATGTAAAGTGAATATGGTTACATTAATGTATTTAAAGATGCCAATTAGACATTTCATTTCCCGCTTAAGTCTTACTTGTCTTCCGTCCGCCAATTTGTTTGAAAAGCGGGTTGGGGTAGTGGGGGCAATTCCGACTTTTTTCATTTTTAATGGAGACATGTAGCCATGATTTATTCAAATGACAAACCTCTCCTTTCTCTTTTTTTTCCTGAGGTATTAGTCATTGGGTGCTAATGTCAGATTACTTTACTAGCCATTCTGCTGTTGATAAATGACTGAGACAGGCAGTAAAAAATAGATCAAAACCGCTAGGATGAGAAAAAGGGGAAGGAACAGAAAGGGCCGTTAAATCATTTCCCTGAAACGCCCAACAGGGCTGGAAAATGCCACACGCTACTCCACTGCCACGGCTAATCAAAGCAGAGAGAGTGATTAGATGGAGAGGATGGTGTAGTTACATTCTCTTTCTACCTTAACAAGCCTTTATCCCCCCCGCTGAACCACATGCATTGCACACAGGCTCGCTGGGTGAAATACGGAGCACTTCACTGTGCTCACTGTAATATAAGGCAATGCGGTGGAACATAAATTAAGATGTTGTACTTATGTTATGTAATTTAGTAATTCATTGAAGGACGAGTGGTGTACCCAAAGGTATAATGAAGGCCAGACAGGTTCTGTAGGTGCAGAATCTCCATGAACCCACTGAAAGGATAACGAAATAATGAACCCAAAACAAAACAACGTTTTATATTTTATAAATAACAGCTGTACAAGTATTGATAAGAGGAAATTCCCAATGTATTATGTTGGCTTGGTATATTATCAAGGGTGGTGACTGGAGTTCATCATCCTGGTGAACTCCAGTTCTGAGAAGAGAACTGAATTATCTTAGAGGGAACCTCAGCACAACAAACTTTAATGCACGTTTCAGATTTATGGAGCAAAGCATTTGGTAAAACAAACTTTGTTAGGGCAGGTTCTTTGACATTATCAGAGATGTTTTCTTATTGTGCGTTGTTCAATTAACAATGAAACAATGCCAGTAACCGATAGGTTGCTGGTTCAAATACCCGAGCCGACAAGGTGAAAAATCTGCCGATGGGCACTTCGTCCTAATTTGCTCCAGGGGCGCCGTACTACTATGGCTGACCCTGTAAAACAACACATTTCACTGCACCTACCTGGTATGTATGTGACTATAAAAATACAAATAGAATGTATCTCCGTCTCTCTATACTATACACCTGTGTGCTCTCTAACAGAAAGAAGCCTTGGATGACAATAGAGAGGCAAAGCTTATATTACACAACAGTATTTACAATATTTATAAGATATATATTACGTGACTATGTTATCGGTAGTGTGCGAACACAATTGTAATTTTATAAAATAATGCACCGTTATTGTCTTAGTGAATTAGCATGGGCAACATACCTTCCAGATGAAGAATTCCCACCTCCCTTTTTTTCAAAATGTTTTAAAATGTGTATTCCCTCATGTAGCAATTACTAGCATGCTAGGAGATGAAGTCGTTTTTTTTTGCCATAAGCAAGTTATCCTTAAACCAGTCATAGAAAAGCAGAGAACTGAGATATAAGCTCTGAGCTCCAATGAATGTAATCCATTCTAAGTAGACACCAACACTCACTCAATGAGAGAGAGAGAGAGAGAGAGAGAGAGAGAGAGAGAGAGAGAGAGAGAGAGAGAGAGAGAGAGAGAGAGAGAGAGAGAGAGAGAGAGAGAGAGAGAGAGAGAGAGAGAGAGAGAGAGAGAGAGAGAGAGAGAGGATGCTTGTGTTTACTGTCCTAAGAGCTTACTAGGTTAGAGCGAAGAGCCAAAGGGGGGAAGGGGGGTAATGTGAAAGCAGCAGATAAGCCATACATTATTTAACCTGTGGTTGACCGGGGTGTAGGGTATGTGGTATACAGGCCTAGTATATGCCAAAAAGTTTTGAGTCCACCTCTCTTGGGTGTAATACTGCTAATAATGAAACATTTCCATGATTCCTATGCAAATTCATGCAGCGAGCGCTCATAACTGTAATTTCATATACAATAAATCTCTTTGATTACGTGTTACGGGCACATATTGCAATAATCCAGAATCAGGTTCAAAGACAATTAACATTGTGACTGAAGCCAAATCAATGAGGTAGTTTTTATGAATCAAATTCTTCTGATCTGAATTTACCTGTGTGGAAAAGCACACACTGCTAAATATTTTCAAAGAACATACTACTTCAAGGGGGAAAAAAACGACCTACATTTGTATCGTTTTCCTCTGCATTATCACCAAAAGAGGGCCTTATAGGGTTCTTATTGAAACCCCATGTTCTTGTCAAAACTCACTCACTTTTTTGTCCTTGGTTATTGTCTACCGGAGCTAAAGGGCAAAATTAGTATTCATCCTTCCATGCCCATCGATTACCCAGCAGAAGCTGACAGTTATGCGCTGACAACAGACAGTCCCCAGAAGACAGCACCCGGAGAAGAAGTTAGGCAGGAACAACCTTGGAGTCAATTCATATACTGTACGGTATTGTCTTTCTGTCACAAATTGCGACCTTGAAATTATTTTTCTATACTGTAACACTTTCTTTGAACAACCTGTACACAAAGCATTTTAGACATTTTTATAGGCTGTTATAACAAACCATACACAGCTAATTAAAACAGCACTGTTAATTTTGTAACAAATGTGGATACCTAAACAGTATTATTCTTTGATTATACTGTACTATAGGTCCTCTATATAAAAATTATTTATTTTCAATAGTGTGTTTAAATACTAGTCATAATGCATTATGAATGGTACCCAAATGTAAATACCAAGAAAGCTAACTACTTTCTTCCCTTCTTGACTTCTTCATGTTGAAGAGCTAGCTCCGTTCAGTTCATTGTGAGGATTGAACCAAGCTCTTTATTCACTGTCTGTCCCAATGTAACTAAGTAACCCGTCATTAAATTGCTGAGAGACTCTCTTTTTATATTGGTTTTGTCACAGTACAATCTATCTTTTTTTCTTGCTATAAGCCTCCAATTTGTCGTGAATTACTGGCCTGTTCCTGTATATTCCCTTGTGATTGAAGGGGAAGTATTCAGGACATGATTTATAGTTGTTAATTGTGGTATTCAAAAATTCACAATGGACTACAAAAAAAGGCACAAAAGTGAGATGCACATCTGGAATAGTCATTGTAAGTGAAGCCAAGTTCTCGTCCTGGGAGGAAAGTAAAAACCAGTGCTGAATTTGATCTAGCTACACCCTGGAGATTACAAAATATTTTCCCCTGTCAACTAGGCCACAGGCCTTCAATTCCCCAGGCTCCTAACCTCTCCTGAACCTTGGTCCACATTTCCCTCTCTGCTGGAGTTGCATTTGCACTGTACTGAAACAAGACATATTTGTATTTGATTTAAACTAGCATCAAATGTGACATAAATCAACAGTGAAGCGGCCGTTGGATTTGAAAAAAAATTCTGCTGCATGCACCCTCCGAAGAATGAGAAAACAATATGGTCGTCCCCCTGTTGCCCTGGGTGACCAAGGCCTAAAGTTAAACATACCTGCAGTTTTCAAGGAAGCCTGTTTCCAAGGCCATCACGGGGAGCCTAGAGAAACCTCTGAATACCTGAAAATGACTTGAACCATTTCCATAGCACTTCCTTTCCTCTTCCACTACTTCTTCTCTATCAGCGAGGTCATCCATAACATTGGCTGTGTATCTGTGCATTTTCCTGCTGGTGTTGATACACTGAACCTAATGGTGACAAAGACCAGTTGGGAGACTGCATATGAATTGGTGATGAGGTGGCTCTGTTGGCGATTTTTTAATGGATTCTATAGGACCTGGGTATAAGATTTCACATTGTTCACAGTGGAACCCAGCTTGACAGGAGGCGTGTGCAAGAGTACAGAAACATCCACACCTTTAATTGCAATGCTGATACCACTCTTGGTCATTCCAACAGAGCCCCAATGCACCAGATAAAGGTCATATGTCATTTTCACAACATTTGGTTGCTGCTTTGGCCTTTAGATGGAAAAATACAACCAAGACCACAGTTTACACTGGATTTGCATCACACGTGTTAAAGAAGATGTCGAGGGACTTCACCATCCTTTGTGCCACTACCATTTCACTCAAAGGGATATTGGGAAGCTCTAGGATGATAAATGAGCTAGACATTGGCACCAGGTTGGTTCACGTTCCTGTGAAGACTGCGTTTCTTTCAACAAGCACACCACCTGCCCCTCAGTCCCATCTCAACCAAGCTTCTCACTCAGGTGAATACCTCCCTCTCTGCTCCCCATCTCAGTTGGACTCTCTCCACTGTTCTCCAATGTCTTTTAAGTTGTCTAGCAGAACAGATGGCCAAACATGTAGCTGACCTAAAATACATTGTTCCTTTGGGATATGTTTTTTTGCACTCAATATGGCAGGCATTCTGTGGAATAGGGAAGATTAGATCTGGAAATGGCAAAATGGCCACCGTCATAGGGGAGGATAAGACACTGATCTAAATGTATTACTACTGTGAGGCCAAGGGATATTTTAGCAGGAAGGCCCCAGGATAGGTAATCTTAAGCCTAAATAAAACAACATCGTTGACATTTAGCAGCAAACTGACCTTTTCGGAGACCATCAAGAACAATCTTTCACAGCGTTGTAAATATCATGACCCACAGCAGGGATTAAGACCTTGTCGTGGAATAGTGAGATCCCCATATAGAGCCCCATCAACATTTTACATTTTAGTCATTTAGCAGACGCTCTTATCCAGAGCGACTTACAGTTAGTGAATACATATATATATATATTTTTATACTGGCCCCCCGTGGGAATCGAACCCACAACCCTGGCGTTGCAAACGCCATGCTCTATCAACTGAGCTACATCCCTGCCAGCCATTCCCTCCCCTACCCTGGACGACTTGTGCGCCGCCCATGAGTCTCCCGGTCACGGCCGGCTGCGACAGAGCCTGGATTCGAACCAGGATCTCTAGTGGCACAGTTAGCACTGCGATGCAGTGCCTTAGACCACTGCGCCACTCAGGAGTCAAGACCTTGCACGGACTAGACATCATACTAAAGTCAATGTAGGTATCTATTTATGAGATCATGATAACACATAATAGGGAAAATGATAGAAAATATTTTTGCAGTTAGGATATAAAACATTTTGCACCACATTCTTTAACGGATAAAGGCAAAGTAGGTATTTCATCCGCAATGTGGAAAACCTCAACAGAGGATTTCCCTACTAACCACATCACAGTGTCATGAACATTCAAACCAAAGTAGGATCTGACCTCCCGGAAAACAACCTGCATGTGAACCCTATGATGCACCATCGCTAGTAATCAAAAACACACATAGAGATAATGTCACCAAGATGTTAGTAATGAGTCATAAACAAAGAACACCAGTGATGAGTGGAGCAATGACTGATGAGTCTCAGTGAGAACCATGTCCAAGAGTGTCTTCTGCAGTTTTCTTAAAGTATTCCCATCACGTCGTTCAGGCCAGACAAATTGACCTCAGGGACATCAATCATCTCTGAGGAAATGTATGAAGACTTGGACTAGTCTGTTAATCATTCTGGGGGTATGAAATTGTTTGGCAACTATCCTGTGATAATACAGTAAGTATCTTGCAATATGTCTTTTTGTGTGGTCTCAGAGGAAACCATCTAATATACATTTTCTTCTTCTACTTTAATCTCTGAAGTTACGGCTCCCATATGAATACCAGCAAAATACCTGTAGGAATAACACCCTACTTATATGATTGCATGGTCAGCACTACAGTACTACTATGGTCAGTCTTGGTCCCTGGTTTGTCACATCCAATCTTTTTTCAATGTGTAAGCGGGAATGTTGAAAGCAGTGGCATACCCCAGTGCCTTGTTCTAAGCCAAGACTGCCAATGCTGACTGGATTTCCCATCAAGATCACACACAGAGATACAGAGTGAAACCGCCTCTTGTCAGCCTACATACTTTCCTTGACTATACCTCAGACAAGTACATTGCGTTACCAATTTTGCTGTTACTTGAAAATATATTTCCCACCATTAAATTAACAGTCATTTTAAGTACTATTAGCAGTCTCTCAGGGCCATTCTGAGTTAAAATACGGACCACAAAAGCAATATATCGGCTCTAGTTTTCCAGCAGGCTAGGGGGAAACACCGCTGAACAATTTGGTCTACCAATTTTTTGGCCACGAGATGGAGATTGTGGTAATTCCCCCTAATACCTCTGTAATAACAGGAAGCATGGATCAGGTCTGCCCCAGGAGGGTGGGTTAGTTTGTGGGTGGTTGGGTGGGATTAACGTCGCGTGGAAAAGGACACTCATATTCACAGCAAATGGACTGTGCCAGTTTGGAGCTCCTCCCTCTCCGGTGGCCATAAGCCCAGGCCTCCCCCCCCCCCCCACCCACCCTAACTCTCTGGCAAGGAGACAGCACCTCCACATGACTCACAATGGATAGAGCAGAGTTCGTAACACACAACAAGTCAGCGCCAAACCCCTCTTAACACAAGCTTTGTATTCTATTGACCTCCTAAATTGTGAAGTGATTCATTTTCCGTCCATTAGTGCAACCAGGGCGGCAACAGCACTCCTCCAGCTAATATTCTTTAATTCACATTACAAAGGGTGATATGGTCCGGCCGGGCGACTCTGCACTTAATGCCTGCAATTACATCACATTACACATGTTGAAATGACCCCCCGGGACCGGCCTAAGAAATCTTTTCCGCCCTTATCTACTTTGCTGTCCAAACACCTGACAGGCTTGGCAAAAACAAGGCTGAAGTACCACATGGATAAAGTAGGATATCAACAGGACTTCTTTTTTATCTTCTGTTTTTTCCTCCTCTCTTTTCCCTCATCTCTATCCCCTCTTCGCACCGGTTCTCTTTGGTTTCATTAAGAAATAAAACGTTCAGGAATGTTATTGAACGGTGCAGATGGTCAACATTCTTGAAAAACCTGTAGTCAATTAGAGAAGTACAATGCACTTTCTGTCCTGGCAAATGTGGGAGTGTTATTTTATGGCAGTTATTTATTGCCTTATAACCCAGAAATCAAATTAGTTCATGTTGAATAGGCTGTGCGCAAACCAAGGTGATTGATTCTCCATGCAGGGTTGAGTTGATACGACCAGGCAGGCAGAGGCCAAGGAAAATAGACCCAAGTCAAGCCCAGTGAAAAGGTTGAGCTAGGTGGATGTGAGCAATGCAACCACTGGTCCACAGGAACCAGTGCTTGGCACCATTAGCAGGGTGAGGGCTCATGACTGTTCATTACAGGTGATAAGTGCTCACAAAGGACCGGGCCTGCATGGTTTGACAGAAAACACTGGGGCTGGAAATAAAAAAGGGTATTTCGGACGGCCTTTATGGGCCTGCCCATAGACAGGTTCATTCTTCAAAACTCTCTGGAGACTCCAGGAACTGGGCCACTCGCTGGAATAGTCCCCCTGTGACCCGTTCCACCGCTACACCGAGAGTGCAAGCGAAGACCATGCCAATTAGAAAAAGAGAATAAAATGAAATATATAGAAATATAATACATAAATAATCCTCATGTCAGGTGTCGTGTTTTAATCCCCATTTTTTATATGCCAATTTTACACTCCTTTATGTTTAAATTGGCCTGTCCTTTTGTTCAGGCAACTGGAAGTCCAGAGCATACCTCAGCACTGTTCTGAGGTTATGACCAATCAGTGGAACTGTTCTGAGGCTATGACCAATCAGTGATACTGTTCTGAGGCTATGACCAATCAGTGAAGCATGGTCAAGTAATGATGACGTGGACCAATATAATACAACTGTGAAATCCTACTTTTAGAGTTTTTGGGGTATTTGGTATTTTATTAGGATCCCCATTGGCTGTTGCAAAAGCAGCAGCTACTCTTCCTGGGGTCCACACAAAACATGAAACATGACATAATACAGAACATTAATAGACAAGAACAGCTCAAGGACAGAACTACATCAAAAAATGTTTTAAAGGCACACATATCAATACATACACACAAACTATCTAGGACAAATAGGCGTTGATAGTGGTAAATCGCAAATTAACTGATTGTTAATATTGTACATGAAACCCTGATGAAGACAGCTTATTGCTGTCAAAATGCTGGTGAATAAATTATTGCATCAGCGATACCAGAGTGTGGCTTTTCCTTTTCTTTTCTAATATTGTATGGACAATGTCCTAAAGATAACGTATTTTAAGCGCGGGTCTGCGGGTCTGAACTGGTGACTCTAGAAGTGTAGGTGTAGCTGATATGATCTGTATCATTGCATATTGGTCCAGCTGTCATACACTGAACAAAAATATAAACGCAACATGTAAAGTGTTGGTCCCATGTTTCATGAGCTGAAATAAAAGTTCCCATACATTTTCTGTACGCACAAAAAGCTTATTTTTCTAACATTTTGTGCACAAATCTGTTTACATCCCTGTTAGTGAGCATTTCTCCTTTGCCAAGATAATCCATCCACCTGACAGGTGTGTTATATCAAGAAGCTGATTAAACAGCATGATCATTACACAGGTGCACCTTGTGCTGGGTGGGGGCAATACAAGGCCACTCTAAAATGTGCAGTTTTGTCACACAACATAATGCCACAGATGTCTCGTTTTGAGGGAGCGTGCAAATGGTATGCTGACTGCAGGAATGTCCACCAGAGCTGTTGCCAGGGAATGTAATGTTCATTTCTCTACCATAAGCCGCCTCCAACCAGATTTAAAGAATTTGGCAGTACGTCCAACCGGCCTCACAACCACAGACCACGTGAACTCCACATCCGGCTTCACCTGCGGGATCGTCTGAGACCAGCCACCCGGACAGCTGATGAAACTGTGGGTTTGCACAATTTCTGCACAAACTGTCAGAAACCGTCTCAGGGAAGCTCATCTGCGTGCTCGTCGTCCTCACCAAGGTCTTGACCTGACTGCAGTTCTGCATCTTAACCGACTTCAGTGGGCAAATGCTTACCTTCGATGGCCACTGGCACGCCGGAGAAGTGTGCTCTTCACGGATGACTCACGGTTTCAACTGTACCGGGCAGACGGCAGACAGCGTATATGGCGTTGTGTGGGCGAGTGGTTTTCTGAAGTCAATGTTGTGAACAGAGTGCGCCATGGTGGCGGTGGGGTTATGGTATGGGTAGGCATAAGCTACGGACAACAAACATAATAGCATTTTATCAATGACAATTTGAATGCACCATGACAGGATCCTGAGGCCCATTGTCGTGCCATTCATCCGCTGCCATCACCTCATGTTTCAGCATGATAATGCACGGCCCCATGTCGTAAGGATCTGTACACAATTCCTGGAAGCTATACTCTATGAACGAACCCATAACGAACCCAATATCTCTTACATGGTTTCACTTTCCCCTGTTCTTCTACCTTCTCTGTCTGCACAGATGTTCAAAACATTACAAAATCAGGGAACAATAAAGACCAAGCAAGACTGCAAACAAAATAATGTTTTAATGGTAGTGCTTAAGAAAAAATGTTGGACTGGTTTAGAATTCAATTACGTTATGATTGAGTGTTGACATTTCTGAGACTGCATGACAGGAAATTCACAAGAACCAGAATAGCTTAGGAGGGTTGGGAAGGTTGCTCCACCAGCAGTAAAATAATACTGCAAGTCCAAGGTGATTATGGAATGAATAGTTGTATGGGTCAGAGAGTGGATCTTAACCCTCAAGCTACCAACATATTTCACATACATTGATGACCCCAATAAGAAACTATTGAAAAAAAACGTATGTCTTATCAAAACATCATTAGACATGTGATTAATGTTAACTGAAATAAAATAAAAAAAAGACCTAAACAGACTGTAAAAATGAAAATATGAATTTATCCACTATATAATGTGCAGCTTTTTGTAAAGTATAATCTACATGAGCACAAAAAAGCCATCATTTGATTATAGTATAATTTAGTTTTGAGAATGTTTAAGTAACAAACGTACAAAAAACATGCCTTTTGTGAGCTAACAATCAGTGGCATGTATTCATGGGTGCCAAGGGAAGCCAGGCATCCCCTCAAAATGTACCAATAAAAAACAAAAACAACATATAAAATCATTTATCTCTTGTCTCTCTGTGTTTCATAATTTTCCTTCAATTCGCAAGAGGCTGAATGTATCTAACCGGAGAAACCATCCGAGTGAGTGAAACAGCGCCCCTCTGTCTCTGTATGTGTAGCCCATCTATCTGATGCTGTCTGGTCAAAAAGAGTATGACATTGTTGCCACCCGTAGTATTGAATGCAAGGGAAGCCAGTGAGCATTTGGCCTCGCTTGAAAAAAAGTATAAAATAATAGCCAATAAGCGTTGAGTTACACTGAGTGAGCTCAACTGTGAATGGTCCTGGCACACCCCAAAAAAAGTGTGAAGTCAGTTTGGATTTGGCTTCACACTAATCACATCACATCAAACGCAAAAACTTAATTGACAGGAAAATCTTTAATTGTTGCAGCTCGTTGTGTCGTTGTCCTCCTGTGGCTAGCTAGCTAGCTAAAATTGTCCCTTTCCTAAATTAGCCATGGATGGAGATAGGGATTTGAACTTGTGGTTTTACTTAAATCTCCGTACTGGCCAATGATTATAACAGCGATTCTGTTCCAACCATAAATTCATACATTTTGCCCCTGGCCTGGGAGGATGGAAGTTCAAAATGTAGCTAGATGTAGTAGGCTAATGTTAACTAGCTGGCTGATCGTTGCCTCCGAAAGGAAGATAGGCTAGCGAGCAAGCATTTTAGCCAGGTAGCCAAGGACAACAAAAACTAAAAGCGTGTACTGTATGAGTCATAGACTGTTTCGTCAACGTGAAAGAGAGTAGGATGGCATTGGCGTTTCTCTAAAAGTAGGGTGAGTCTACATGTTTTTTCAACTTGCACGAATGCACACACGCACACACATATTCACACACACACACACACACACACACACACACACACACACACACACACACACACACACACACACACACACACACACACACACACACACACACACACACACACACATACACACACACACAGAGAAATCCGAACCATGGACAGCCACATCATATTTAGCTTACGTTGATTGGACTAAATCATTTTTGGTATCTTTTAGTTGTCACTGTATTAAACTAAGCATAGGTGATTTGATGATGTTGAAATGGTGCTGGAACAGTGCAGGCAGCTCCTGTTTTCTTTGCGACTTGCAGTATCTCTCCGTAGTTCTAAATCAATAGTTGTTTAGTAGTCCGAGAATTTTGGAAACATTAACTTGCTTGACGATGCTGTAGGTCATGTAACTGTTTGTTCCATGCAATATGCTTTGTGGACTTCACCGGACAGAGGTTGCTATCAGGTTTTGTGATGAAACAAAGGTGTGGTTGAATTTATTCTGCCACTGTGTCTTCTTATTGTCTCGGCCTTAGGCCTATATATCACGGTCGCCAGGCATCTGAACTAACAGGTTATAGAGCAAACAACGCAATTATCACAACACATAGGTTGTAATATGACATTTTGTTTCTGTCTTGGCTTCCCCAGTGATTTTACCCATGCACCGCTATTGCTAACACTCGCACTTGACTGATTGCTACTTTATTGAGTAAAAATGTACTTACTATGACTGAGATATGTGGTTGTCCCACCTAGCTATCTTAAGATGAATACACTAACTGTAAGTCGCTCTGGATAACAGCGTCTGCTAAATGACTAAAATGTAAATGTAAAAATGTAAAGTATGTGTTAAGATCGAAGTTCACCCATTTTTACATGTGGCCTTATTTTCACTCTTTCTGTGCTTGTAGTTGATCTCCCAAACAATTTTTTTAAATATTTTGTTTCGTAACAGAGATAATTGGTTGTCAAATTTTGCTGGTCATCACTTGCCATTGACTATAATGCAATATGCAAATATTAGAAAACACTCTAAATCACTCCACACCAACTCATATTACTTCAGAATCCCATTATGAATGAAGTCTATGCACCAAAACAAAATATATATATATATATGTTCCACTGTGCCATAAATCCATGTTTGAAAGATGCTGGTTACAACAACAACAAAAATATGCAAATATGAATTTATGGGACAGTGGAACATAAAAAAACAAAAAACAAGTGCAGAGACATCATTCAGAATGGATTAGACACATTTTCATAATGTATTGTAGTCAATGGCAAGTGACGACTCAGCAAAATGTATCTACCAATTTTCTCTGTAATGAAACATAAAATCTAAAAAACAGTTTTGGGGATCAACTACAATTACAGAAAGAGTGAAAATAAGTCTACATGTAAAAATGGGCAAACTTCCCCTTTAAACGGACAGTAAACAACAATTTGAAATATACTTAATTTTACTGACAAAAATATATTCTATTCACTGAGAGACATTGACCAAAAAAATTGCTTAGTTTTCTATATTTACATGCTTCTCAGCCAGCATTAGCATCGCTTTTAGTGAAACAATTGGAGTGGTAGGGGCTGTGGCAGCATGCTTCAAAAAGCATGCCCACATCTTTTAAGTCACTTCAAACCAAATTATATAGCACCCACAACATCATAACAAGTTGCACATATAGAATATTGGTGGATATTATAGGAATTCTGGTATTTATATCACATTTTCAGTAGAATAACTATTTTTCAGAGAATACACACCAATACAGCACTTTGTGTACATTCAGAGGGTAGCTGGTTTCTGTCTTACAGTTTTACCAAGTATTCATACAACTGACAGACTTTTATGAGCTGTTTTGACAGCAACTAAGCGTATACTGTATCTAAGTTGATTTTGATTTTGTACATGGTCATACCCAGTTATAACCAGTTATAGCCATAGGCGAGCGCATAAGGTGCTCTATCTCTGCAGATAATAAAATTGGTAATAAGTCCGTATTGATACCGAAACACTAAACAATGATTTAGATTTGTTAAAAACAAGTTGATTGACATGAAAAATTTGACAAATTGAATAAACTACCTTTGGGCTATGATTAAAAAATATACCTCTGGGCTGGGTCAAAATGATCACAGCCAATACCTTGAGGGTTCGTGCATATGTGAATATTTTGAGGTATATCCCCAATTCTTGCTTTGCATCGTGGGGGTTCCACTTTACAATAAGCATACCTATGTAGTTATATTAGCAGGTACAGTTTAATATACATTTACATTTACGTCATTTAGCAGACGCTCTTATCCAGAGCGACTTACATATTGGTGCATTCACCTTATGATAGCCAGTGGGACAACCACTTAACACATATTTTTTGTTTTTATAAAAATATATTTTTTCTTAATGTTTGTTATTAAAAAATGTTTGAGTATATATTCATTTATATATATATATATTGTTGTTTTTGTTTTTTTGTTGTTGTTGATTTTTTTTATGTGTTTCTTTTAAATATCATTATTATTATTATTATTATTATTATTAATTTTTTGTGGGGGTGGGGTAGAAGGATTACTTTTATACTATCCCAGGTATTCCTTAAAGAGGTAGGGTTTCAAGTGTCTCCGGAAGGTGGTCAGTGACTCTGCTGTCCTGGCGTCGTGAGGGAGCTTGTTCCACCAATGGGGTGCCAGAGCAGCGAACAGTTTTGACTGGGCTGAGCGGGAACTATAATATAATATCAAATTAATTGTGGCTAACCTCCTCTGACTATTAGTTAAGATGAGCGTAAGTACTATGATACAATAAATACCTACATTCTGTAATAAAGCCTATTAACTATTACGTAAATACATACAGTTGAAGTCGGAAGTTTACATACACTTAGGTTGGAGTCATTAAAACTCGTTTTTCAACCACTACACACATTTCTTCTTAACAAAATATAGTTTTGGCAAATCGTTTAGGACATTTGTTTACAATTGTTTACAGACAGATTATTTCACTTATAATTCACTGTATCACAATTCCAGTGGGTCAGAAGTTTACATACACTAAGTTGACTGTGCCTTTAAACAGCTTGGAAAATTCCAGGAATTGATGTCATAGCTTTAGAAGCTTCTGATAGGCTAATTGACATAATTTGAGTCAATTGGAGGTGTACCTGTGGATGTATTTCAAGGCCTACCTTCAAACTCAGTGCCTCTTTGCTTGACATCATGGGAAAATCTAAAGAAATCAGCCAAGACCTCAGAAAAAAATTCATCACGTTCATCTGTACAAACAATAGTAGGCAAGTATAAACACCATGGGACCACGCAGCCGTCATACCGCTCAGGAAGGAGATGCATTCTGTCTCCTAGAGATGAACGTACTTTGATGCGAAAAGTGCAAATCAATCCCAGAACAACAGCAAAGGACATTGTGAAGATGCTGGAGGAAACAGGTACAAAAGTATCTATATCCACAGTAAAACGAGTCCTATATCGACATAAACTGAAAGGCCGCTCAGCAAGGAAGAAGCCACTGCTCCAAAACCGCCATAAAAAAGCCAGACTACAGTTTGTAACTGCACATGGGGACAAAGATCGTACTTTTTGGAGAAATGTCCTCTGGTCTGATGAAACAAAAATAGAACTGTTTGGCCATAATGACCATCGTTATGTTTGGAGGAAAAAGGGGGGAGGGCCTGCAAGCCGAAGAACACCATCCCAACCGTGAAGCACAGGGGTGGCAGCATCATGCTGTGGGGGTGCTTTGCTGCAGGAGGGACTGGTGCACTTCACAAAATAGATGGCATCATGAGGAAGGAAAATTATGTAGCTTAGTGGTTAAGAGCGTTGGGCCAGTAATCGAAAGGTCGCTGGTTCGAATCCCCGAGCCGACTAGGTGAAAAATCTGTCGATGTGCCCTTGAGCAAGGCACTTAACCCTAATTGCGCCTGTAAGTCGCTCTGGATAAGAGCATCTGCTAAATGACTAAAATGTCAAATGTAAATATATTTAAACAACATCTCAAGACATCAGTCAGGAAGTTAAAGCTTGGTCGCAAATGGGTCTTCCAAATGGACAATGACCCCAAGCATACTTCCAAAGTTGTTGCAAAATGGCTTAAGTACAACAAAGTCAAGGTATTGGAGTGGCCATCACAAAGCCCTGACCTCAATCCTATAGAGAATTTGTGGGCAGAACTGAAAAAACGTGTGCGAGCAAGGAGGCCTACAAACCTGACTCAGTCACACCAGCTCTGTCAGGAGGAATGGGCCAAAATTCACCCAACTTATTGTGGGAAGCTTGTGGAAGGCTACCCAAAACGTTTGACCCACGTTAAACAATTTAAAGGCAATGCTACAAAATACTAATTGAGTGTATGTAAACTTCTGACCCACTGGGAATGTGATGAAAGAAATAAAAGCTGAAATAAATCATTCTCTCTGCTATTATTCTGACATTTCACATTCTTAAAATAAAGTGGTGATCCTAACTGACCTAAGACAGGGAATTTTTACTAGGATTAAATGTCAGGAATTGTGAAAAACTGAGTTTAAATGTATTTGGCTAAGGTGTATGTAAACTTCCGACTTCAACTGTACATATAGCCTGGGGCATTACCGCTACACCAAAGGCTCTGCATACAATTATGTTTTATCTTCTTGGATCCAACAATCATCCACAAATAAAATAGTCACCTAGGGCCACACTTCCCTATATTTTCACTGTCGCAAAACAGTCGCACAATACACTTATGGAAGTCTAAATTGTTATAAGGCCCTATTGTGTACACGACCTGCCCAGTCCTTGATGAATATAGCTCCCATCTGTGACAGGCATCGGACACCACAGCCTTAATATAGAGAGCGATAAGGGATGTAGAATCCTGTTCCCGGCTGAACATTAAACAGTCCCACGACATAACCCAACATCTGCACCTTCCAGCCTAAAGGCACATCCATATAAAGTATTTAATGCCCTTGACTTGGCGGGCCGCAAGGTTGTTAAATTGTTTATAAATTGTCATCCTTCATTTTCTTTATTAAGTGCACTCTTAGGGCCGATTTGGGAGACCAGTGACGACTTGACCTATAATACGACAGGCAGCTACAGGACATCTGACAAGTCCCTCGTAGCTCATGATGGAGAGAAACAGTGCTGTGACAAAAGCGTAGACTACCGTATGTGAGACTTTCAAAGTATCTACAGCTTGTGCTTTTATATCTGCTGGAATGAGTGTTGATAAAGTAGTAGTACGAGACTCACAGGGGTTTTCAGAAATAGGGCCCAATGCTTCAAAGACAGAGAAGACAAATTGAGAAAGACTGCAGAATGGAAACAATGTTTCTCGAAGTAGATTGAAGAAAAAAGTGATACATAAAGTTTATTTTGATGTGAAACAGTTAGCAATATTGCACAACCTCCAAACCTCCAAATTATTTACATATTACAGTGGCAGCAGACAATTTTACTGATTGGCACTTTAAATAAATACAACTAGAATTATTTAAATAAAATGATTGTGACCGAGTCAAATAATGTACAGTATACTGTAATAATGTAAATTGTATTGTCTATTGTAATTGATAATTTATGATTATTCACTATCATTTTGCCTTAAGAGCTATGTTAATAAGTTTACTTACGGAATGCTTTATCAATAGTTTATTTGGATACATTTAATGTTAGAAAACGATGACTCACACACAAAAAACCTAAGAGACTTGTTTCCATCTCCAGGTAATACGAGATATCTAATGCTAAATAAAATATTTCTCTCAAAGATGCCCTTGAGCTATAAAGGTCAGAACCCACTTCTAAAACTTTGAGGTGAAATACAAAAAGTAAGACAGTCAGAAAAACGCTAAAAAACTACGTGTGAATAAGGTTTATATCTTAGAGCAATTTCAAAGAGGTTGAAAACATCCCTCAAAACGAGAGCATCACAGGGTTAATGAACAAGGAGATCTTTTCATGAATATTCTTTATGGTCATAACAACGGACCTGAGTCCACTATTCTTATATTTAAATGATGGAAAGTTCAAACATGTTTTTATTTATTAACACCATTCCTTGCGTCTCTCGAAGGCGAGCAGCGCCTAATACAAAATAAGAACGGGGAGGGAGGGTCGGGGGACCCTAAGACCTTATAAAGATAGTTTCTAACAGATTTTCTACTGAGGATTTGTGAACTCCATCTCGGCTAATCACAATGGAACCTATTAGTGCTTGACATTTTTATCCAGCAGCCAAAGACTTCACATCTCGAATGCACTGGGCTAATGGCTGTGGACAGCTCGGCGCTGCAGCCTGGACCCAGGCAGCGCACCTCTGGGCCTACCTGAAATCCGATACCTGAGCCCCAGTTGCCCGGGCTCCATTGATTTCTTGTCAGACGCAGAACTTTTCAGGCCGTGTTGGGAGCTGGGCTCGAAGAGAAAAAAACACAAGTGGGGGTGAGAGAAATCTTAATTAGAACAGGGGGATTTGCAGAACCTGGTTGCAGCTTTGGGGATCTGGTCAATGAATCATATGGATGGGGGAATGGAGAGTGCTGGTGGTACTGATGGAGGAAGAGCCAGATTAAAGAGAATGACAGGCCGAACGCACGGCCGCTGTGATGCCATGTCAAGGCGCTCCGTCTTTCTCATGTAGATTTCTTTTTTTTATTGGAGGGGGTTTGTGAGGGTGAAGGTGGGGCCTTGGGCAGATTTGAACTGTTGAACTCATTAGAGAGTATTACCCACAAAGAAAACCCTTTGCCGCTCTAATTGCCCAATTTAGGACTGCAGGTGGTCGCAGGAGCTGAGCTCTCCACTCCACCCGCATTCACTCACACCTTTCACTGGTTCTTAGCTTAGCCCCCATTGCCTGTACTTGAAATCATTCTCAGGGAATCACATAGGGTTATGAGAAAACATACAGTATTATGCATTGTAAAGGGATATAACTGAATTAAACTGGTTATATTAGACTGGAGTCTGTAGGAGCAAAACACTCATGTTTGTCAATTTATTTAGCTCCTGTTTTATGTGAGAGGAATAGCTATATAAATCTATAATAATATATCTACGGTTAACATTTACCCTAAAAACACACACACACACGCACGTGCGCGCACACACACACACAGAGCGATGACATGAGCAAAGGGTGTCTGCTGTACAAGCCTCGCAGCGCGGCCAGGAGTGTGGTCTTAGTAGGGGCTTGAGCTACACAGGGAAACCACACACAACTCCAGCAACAAGAGACACAATTAGCTTCCAGTGCAAAAGAGCCCGGCCCTTATTTAGCACAGGGGACTAATCCAGCTGCTCCTTCACTTGTGGGGTGATGTCACAATCCAAAGCACTGTTTGAGGAGGTGTGTTTTTACAAGGTCAACGCTCCCAGCAGCCAACTCGCTCCAACACTCACACAGACCAATTGAACGCTGGGAAAAAAAGGGTAAGCTATGCCTTGATCCGTTTTTTCAAACTATATTTGAATTCAGAAATTATTTTCCAATTTATTAACAACAGTATTTTATCATGCAGGGCACCCCGTAGTGGTAAAATCTACGTATTTACTTACATATTTAGAATAAAACAGTATAAGAATTGTATAAGAACCGCTCCTTAAGGAATATACTGTAAATCCAAACAAGAACCTGGTGGATGTGTCAACAGTCTCCGTTTATTGAGCCGATTCATGGATCCTGAGATCCACACACCGACACACACGCTATCCATCTTCTGCTGGGGACACGGGCCACCGAAAGGATGGGAGGAGGAATTACACGCATGAGCACTACGTCCTCGCATAAATCACCCTGGCCAGGTACACGATGAAAGCCCAGTGGTAGCTGTCGGCCCTGGATTTACTGCAATGTGCTATGCTTTTCATTAAAATATATGTACATGAGACTTGTACTTTCTGCAAGTGCGCGAGGGCCAAAACATTTGTGAAAGGAAATATCTGTGCATTACCTTTTTTATTTTATTGTATTTTCCAGGGAAAGTGTCACGTTCCACTGCTTGGTGGGAATTGGACAGAGGAAGCAGGAAGGGGAGCCGATGACAACATCTGGTACTGATTTCAGAGATGCCTGTGAAATATGGCATTTAAACAAGCACCACAGAAATTCATGTTTCAGCAACTAGGCTGCATAATTTATTAAAATGTATACACTTTTAATGCAGCACAGTAAGTGACAAAATTAACCATTTTAATTGTTGAGGTCACCTCCCTCTCTGTCAACACATTCATTGCTTAGAGATGCTAATCTTTCAAGCGTTACTTATAGGGTGAGTATTGGTAAAGTGGGACACTTTCTGAAAATCCAACAGAATCTTAACCCCCGACATGATACTATTCTAAATAGCTTAAGAATTCTACTACACTATACAAAATAAATTAAAAGAAAGAAACATTAAACACAGGATGGATGACTCTTCTTCAAACCCAAATTGTCCTGAGACCAAATTTGTTTGTTGATACTGGTAAATTGGGACACCTTGATTGGCAAAGAGGGACTCTTAATTGCAAAGGAGGAGAAATTAGTATATGAGTAATTTCAATATTTGAATGATAAACTTCAATTATTCATACAATTTAATGAATAATTAATTTTTTTAGGTATTATTGTGGAACATTCATAATTATCATTTATTAATATCATTATTATTATTATGAATATCATCATACTTTATTATAATGATACGATGTATATCTAATTGTATAGCCTATAAATAAAATGAACTACATCTAGACCTGTCAGCACAACATTCTCAACACTACCCTCTAGTGGACATTTTGTAGAATGCAACCAGAAAGACCCTTTCAGCCCTCAACAATTTCAATGACAGTTTTATTGTCACCTGGGTCAAATCCAGCAAAATAAATGTTTTTAGTCATATACCTGTATGGTTATGTATATAGCTAGCTAGTGTTTTTAATGTTGGTGAGGTAATATATTTCTAAGTAAAATGCAGCTATGCTAGCTTTTTTTTCTCCATTGAAATTACCTAGAGGAGTGTCCCAGTTTGACAGTAGGCGATAGGAATACTGGAACACTGTCAGAATGTCAACATTCTAAAAGGGGAGAGTAGTATGAAAACCATTTACATTCATTTTGATTCACAATTACATCCCATTACACAATATGTTGTAATGAAACACTGAATAGTTTTTAGTTTTTAGTTTTTTATAACCTTAAAGGGATACTTTGGGATTTTGACAATGATTTCCCCAGAGTCAGATTAACCTGTGGATACCATTTTTATGTCTCTGTGTCCAGTATGAAGGAAGTTATAGGTAGTTTTGTGAGTCAATGCTAACTGGTGTTACTGCAATGACTGGAAGTCATATGAGTCATAGCATGCTAGCAGATACCCATAGACTTCCAGTCATTGCGCTAATGCTAGTTAGCAATTGCGCTAGCGCTAGTTAGAATCTTCCTCCAAACTGCAGACAGAGACGTAAAAATTGTATCCACAAGTTAATCTGACTCTGGGGAAGTACTGTAGATAGAGTGCAAAAATCCCAAAGTAGACCTTTAACATTATTTACCTCAGAGCACTGTGTAATTTTAGTTAACATTATGCCTCTGGAGACATGCCCACAATGATTACATAATCTTTTTACTTAACTAGGCAAGTCAGTTAAGAACAAATTCTTATTTACAATGACGGCCTACCCCGGCCAAACCCAGGCAACGCTGGGCCAATTTTGCGCCACCCTACATGACTCCAAATCACAGCCGGATTGTGATACAGCCTGGAATCGAACCAGGATCTGTAGTGACACCTCTAACACTGAGATGTAGTGCCTTAGACCCCTGCGCCACTCAGGAGCCCGTCATATCAGCACATACTTCCTCACTAACACACAGGCATTGATTGTTGGTTATGTTTACTACTTGTCCCACTTTACCACTACTCACCCCCTACAATAGAGATAACAATAGAGATTCTTCTCAGTAATGTCATGTTCATCCAAAGTTATATACTGTAGGTCGTCTGGGATTGAGTCAAATGTTGACATACACAGGAAAGGAAATCTCTAGGTTTGAAGAATGATGCTCTAGGAAATAAGATATTCAACAAGGCATTAATATTATGATCATCTGAGTTTTACACAAATACAGTAAATCAACTTTAACGGTTTTTCATCTGCAGTAGCACATATTTTTGTAAAAGTTAATGTTTTAAAGGTTTAGTCCAACAGTTGCAATTGTCTTACCTAAACATAAGTAAACACTCTAATTCATGAATAAACATATAAACATTAAAACATAAAATGAATATGATTATAATATAACAACACAAGAAATACAACAATGGTAACACTGATTTACTGCATTAGATACAGTATGTCACCGTATTTCCTGGTTACATTTCATAATGTCATCCCATGGGCAATGCTTCCCTGCCATCTTGTCCTGCGCTGTGACGCTTTAATATTGACTCTCACCAGGGACAATGGCAAATATCTACTATCGTTTCAGGCGATGAAGATGGAGATCAAAAGAAAGAAAGTGTTACCCCCCCCCCGAAAGACAGTGGAAAAACGGACACTTTCCAACAAAAACAGTATGTTCATTTGCATATGTGATGTTGTGTTTTAGACGATAATTCAGGACCCTGTAGGCACTTTGTCCCTAGAGGATCATACTTCTCTGAAAATAAATGAAATGAAAGAATTCCTCAAGAGGTAATTGAGGATGGTGGACATCTTAGAAACTTTGAAATCACTTACAAGGAATATTTAAATGTTTTCATTGTTTGATATATTGCACTGTTTTTTGCAATTACCTCAGACAGTTGATTAAATAGGGATATTCATTAACTGCGAGTTTTATATTCCCTTTAAGAAGTCATGTTTAGTCTTGTCTTTTGTTTTCAAAATCCGATAAAATTAACAAGACCACAATAACAGTGTAAACTGTAATAACAATTATCGATATATAACATTTTACTCAAACATATTGCAATTATTAGCCTTTTAATTTATAATCATACTGTTATTAATTTAATAACAGTGTGTTGAAAAAAGTGTTATAACTTATTCTTTGATATTTAACCATCATTTAAAAAATGAACATTTCCTTTCCTTTTCTGAATGAAATGTTTTCTACCTACAATCCATATGTTGTATAATAGTTCCTCAGTGCATACAGTAAAGTTATTGTTAATGCTGAACATGCAAACATTTATTTATTTCAACACTCCATGGAAAAGCCTCTCAACACATTTAATTTAGACACTCTCTTACCTGTGAGACACCATGTTAAGTAGTCCCCCCCCCCCCACCCCACATAACTAGTGCAAAACAACACAGTTAAAAAAAGATGGATTAATAGTTGTTTGCACTCTCTATAACTTAATATCATGTAGAGATTCTAATTTTGTTGATGCTCTTAAACCACTGCACCGCAGGTGTCCATCCACTGGTCCGCCCAGGTCAGCACTTAGGACTCAAATTACTGATTGAAACACAGACATGGGTCTATAAGACTTTTGGCTATGCATTAAAGTCAAATTGCACCTCTGAGACCCAAATGAACAATATAAAAAGAACCCCCTGTTTTGAGGATGTTTTCCTTTACTGACTACATAAAATACTGTCAGGATTTCTCGAAACTGAAAAAGTCTCTAAGATGTAGAACTTCCCCCCGGGACACAACCACTGACAGACAGGTTCCGAATTGGCATGGAAACGTGGACGATAATATGACAGGGTTTGGATATGGGTTTGATTTGAGGAGAAAAGTATGGTTTAGGACCAAGACCAGCGGGTTACAGGTTCAATGCTCAGATGAGGTACAGAGTTATTTTACCGCTCGGTCTCAAGTTTACTTCAGTTGTCTTAGAAAATACATAAACATATAACATAACATTACAGTTTAGTGTAAGTTGCTAGTAGAGGAAATGGTGATAACAGCACATTATTTCATGTGGATGACTGATATCATTCCAGTCCAAATGAAGCATAAATAATGTGTATGAAATTCCTCACATATATACCACCAAGAAAAGTATACAGTGTGTTTTATGTGCAGTATCAAATTAAAGGGTGTATTGAAAGAAAGTTCTGCTCCGACCTCTGTAAAAACCTTCAAATTATTAAATCAAACGTTTTATTTCAAATGCATTCAAACATCTCAATAGACTTTTCCGTAAAATAGAAACATTATTAAAGGCCATGAAAAAACAATCATTAAAATATGCTAAAAAGACAGATTAAACAAATTAAATATAATAAAAAATAATCAAATCGTTGCAGGTCACTTGGCATTATGAGCCAAGGCGTGTGGAGTGTGAGTGTAGTGAGTGCAGTTTCTGACAGCGCAGCACGGCTGACCCCCTTCCTACACCACTCGTTTTAAGCGTCCTCCACCACCAAATGTGTGCGCTCCCCAAAACCTTACCCCAGCAGAGACTCGGAGGTGGGGAGCCTCCTCATCCTCCTCATCCTCCTCCTGCTGCCCTCTGAACCTCACAGCAGGGTTAATTGTAGGGCCGCGTCCCCCGACACAGACCTCCCTCCCTACACATTTTAAACATACATGCCGTCTATGTGTGTGAGAGAGAGAAAGAGAAAGAGAGAGAGAGGGAGAGAGAGAAAGAGAGAGAGGTATAGAGAAAGAAAGAAAGAAAGAAAGAAAGAAAGAAAGAAAGAAAGAAAGAAAGAAAGAAAGAAAGAAAGAAAGAAAGAAAGAAAGAAAGAAAGAAAGAAAGAAAGAAAGAAAGAAAGAAAGAAAGAAAGAAAGAAAGAAAGAGAGAGAGAGAGGGGGGGGGGGGGGGATGGGGAGACAGAGCGAGAGAGAGAGAGAGAGAGAGAGAGAGAGAGAGAGAGAGAGAGAGAGAGAGAGAGAGAGAGATAGAGAGAGAGAGAAATAAAAGTGCACACCGGAAATGTACACAGTGGATCCAGCACTCATATCGTCCATTCATTCATTCCTCACTCCCATAGACAGAGCTTGCCTTAATTTACCCAATTTCCCATAAGTCAAATAAATTGTTATTTTGGTATTTTACAACTAACTTATTCTAGATCAAATGTAAAATGTAGATAAAATGTAAAGCAATAACGTACAGTATTTCCAATAGTCCACAAAACGTTCTTTTCAGCTGTACTGAAGTTTATTTTGTCCTTTCTAATTCAATTGTTTATTTCAATTGGTGATGTTAACACATCCACAGATGTTGCTTACACACTGGCCAGGCTATTTCACTTGGATCATTACAGTAGACTGGAACAACAGATCTGACTCTGAGGTCAGTGTTCAAAGCGTCAGGCCTTTCTAGTGATTCTGTCCTCTTTGTGTTTCTCTGTGCTGTGCGTCAGTGTTTGCGGGGCCTCTACCTTGTTGGTGAGTCATTAATCAGAGCGGGAGAGCTCGGCTGGCCCAGGCCCGAGGAGCAGATGTGCCTGTAGCCCCCTCCCCAGATGAGCAGGTGTTGAGCACCAGGCCCTATTGTGAAGCAGAGTGAGCCGACACACTGGAAGGGAGCGGGTGGGGGGGTGGGGGGGCTGAAGGAGCAGAGCGTTAAAGGGGGATCGGGTGGGCCGGGTGGGCTTGCTCAAAGCCGTAGCAGCAATGGGACTCGGGAGACTCCGGCTCGGAGACTTGTGATTGGACGAGGGCAAAGAATTGGCAGCTGCCTGCCAGGGGGCCATATGGACTGAGCTGACATTTAGCAGCATGAAGCGGGTGTGGGGTGTTTGTGGGCTCATGTGCGAGAGCCAGGACTTACACCATAACCTTTCAGCACACGGCCACTGTCATGGGCCTCTCACTCCACCGGGTTACCACCTTAATTTTCTTCCACTCTGCTCACCACTCTCTCTACTCAGCCTAACTAGCTCCACCTGTCCCTGCTCTGCTCTGCTCTAATTACTCTGCCAGCTGCGCTGCATTACCCACTACCTCTCCCAGTATTTAAGGCCCTGTCTTTCAGCTCTCCGGTGTCAGATCGTCTGCAAAGCTCACACCCGGAACCTGTTTGCTCGCGCTTCTGGCTCACCCTGGTTTTGTGACCCCGGACCTGCCTGTTTTTTGGATACTCTTCTGCCTCAGGAGATCCAGACCTGCTTCTGCCATTACGACTCCTGACTACTCTTCAATCCCGGTAACTCTGACCAGCCTTCTGCCTTGCTACTACGTATTTTGGATTTCCCTTGAACTGTACTGCTGCCTGGTTTCATTCCGCCCTGTTGTGTCTGTGTCTCCCCCCCCCAGGACTTCTGGACCACCCACCACCGGCTTCATAGGACGCATCGCTGCCACTGGGGGGGGCACAGACCCAGCGCATTGGACGGGATCCCTGTTACCCCTGGAGCCTTCATTCACTCCCTACTTCCCTTTTCCCTTAAGTTTAATAAACTTTCTGGTGTGACGCAATTGTGGTCCTCTGGTCGTCTGTCTGAACCGTGACAGTACGATCTGACCATTATGGACTCAGCGCACACTTTCCCCGACATGGAAACCGATGAGCATGAGCAGCAGTTCCAGCAGCAGCAACAACAACTCGCCATGATCATTCAACTCCTCACCAACCTTACCCCAGCCAGTCTGCCCACCAGCCCAGCCCCCGAGTTACCTGCCCCGGTCATTGCAGCCGCTGCTCCGGAACCCAAGATTGGAAACCCCGAGCGGTTCAACGGCGATTCAACCCAGGTCCGGCCATTCCTGACTAGCTGCCGACTTCAGTTCTCCTTGCAGCCAAGGACCTTCGCCACGGAGGGGGCTAAAGTTGGGTATGCCATCACTCACCTGACGGGCCGAGCTCGACTCTGGGGAACAGCAGAGTTCGAACGTCAAACCCCCGCATGTGCAACCTTCGACCTGTTTGCTGAGGAGATGCTGAAGGTGTTTGACCTGGATTCACCCACCGCAGAGGCGTCTCGTGAACTGTTCAGTATTCGACAAGGCAGACGTACAGTCGCAGACCATTCCATCGACTTCCGAACCCTGGCTAGACGAAGTTCTTGGAACACACCATCGTTGGTGGACGCGTTCTTCCATAGTTTGGCTGACTATATCAAGGACGAGTTGGTCTCCCATGAACTGCCTTCCACTCTTGATGAAGCCATCGCACTGACTGTCAGGATCGACAGAAGGATACAGACCCGTCGTCGTGAGAGGGGGCGCCAAGGTCCACCTACTACCGGCATTCGGAGAGATCCGACTGGGCTCCTGTCATCTACTGCCACTCACCCAGGTCAGCTTGATCAGTCTGAGCCTATGGAGATTGGGCGAGCCTCCCTCACTCCTGCAGAGCGCCAGCGCCGCTTCACCTCAAACCTCTGCCTCTATTGTGGAGGTGAGGGACATCGTGTGGTAACCTGCCCTTTAAAGGGCCGAAGCTCACCGGGCATAGGGGGAGTCCGGTTGAGTTCAATGACCATCCAGTCCTCCGACCGCAAACCCCTGCTGCAAGTTCACCTCCGCCTCTCTGACTCAACTCACACCCTGGCTGCTCTGGTGGATTCTGGCGCCGAAGCCAACATAATGGACATCAAGCTGGCACGCCAACTGGGACTGGAGAACCTCCGTTTGACACCTCCTATTCCTGCCCGGGCACTGGACGGACACTTACTCGGATCGGTCACTCATGTCACGGCCCCGGTCTCGATGGGTCTGTCCGGAAACCATCAAGAAACTATCCAGTTTCACCTGCTCCCCTCTCCAGGCCAACCCCTCATCCTGGGTTACCCATGGCTCCGCCGGCACAACCCTCAGCTCGACTGGGTGACCGGGGTGATCAGGGAGTGGGGAGAGGACTGCCACCGAACCTGCCTGCTTGCTGCCGCACTACCCCCTCGGCCAGTACCTACTAACTCCGCTCCTGACCTCTCCAATGTCCCAGAATGCTACCATGGTCTCAGAGAGGTGTTTAACAAAGCAAGAGCCACATCTCTGCCCCCTCACCGTCCGTACGACTGTGCCATCGACCTCCTCCCTGGAACAGCTCCTCCAAAGGGTCGTCTTTATTCGTTGTCTGCTCCTGAAAGAAAGTCCATGGAGGACTACATCAATGGCTCTCTGTCCGCAGGATTAATCCGTTCATCTTCATCTCCTGCTGGTGCTGGCTTCTTCTTTGTGGGGAAGAAGGACGGATCTCTTCGCCCCTGCATCGACTACAGGGGACTCAACGACATCACAGTGAAAAACCGTTACCCTCTGCCTCTGCTCACCTCTGCTTTTGAGTTGCTCCAGGGAGCCACTGTTTTTACCAAGTTGGATCTCAGAAACGCTTACCACCTAGTGCGGATCCGGGAGGGAGATGAATGGAAAACCGCATTCAATACACCAACAGGCCACTACGAGTATCTGGTTATGCCTTTTGGCCTCACCAATGCTCCTGCTCTGTTCCAGGCTCTAGTGAATGATGTACTGCGGGACATGTTAAACAAGTTTGTCTTCGTTTACCTGGATGACATTTTAATCTACTCCAGAAACCTGTCTGAACACACCCGCCATGTCCAGCAAGTCCTTCATCGTCTTCTGGAGAATTCCCTCTACGCCAAGGCAGAGAAATGTGAGTTTCACGTCAAGACAGTGGCCTTCCTGGGGTACATAGTGGCAGAGGGAAGTATCCAAATGGATCCTGCCAAAGTATCAGCAGTCACTTCATGGCCTGTTCCGGAGAACAGAAAGAAGCTGCAACAGTTTCTGGGGTTTGCTAACTTCTATAGGAAGTTTATCCGGAACTACAGTACCGTTGCTGCCCCTCTCACTGCTCTAACCAGCACCAAGCAACCCTTCACCTGGACCCCAGCAGCCGACAAAGCCTTCAGTACCCTCAAGGTGAGGTTCACCTCCGCTCCCATCCTCCAGATGCCTGATGTGGACCGGCAATTCATTGTGGAGGTGGACGCCTCGGATGTGGGAGTTGGTGCTGTGATTTCTCAGTGGGCTGCGGAGGATAGGAAGCTCCATCCCTGTGCCTTTTTCTCACGTTGGTTGTCCCCCTCTGAGTGCAATTACGACATAGGGAACCGTGAGCTGCTGGCTGTGAAGCTTGCCTTGGAGGAGTGGCGTCACTGGCTGGAGGGGTCCACCATTCCATTTCTCGTTTGGACCGATCATAAGAACTTGGAGTACATCCGCACGGCCAAACGGTTGAACTCCAGGCAGTCCCGCTGGGCCCTGTTCTTCACCAGGTTTAATTTCACTCTGTCATACCGGCCTGGATCACGCAACACCAAGCCAGACGCCCTCTCCCGTCAATTCCAGAAGGATGACACCCCCTCCAAGGATCCTGTGTCGATTCTGCCAAGTCCCTGCATCGTTGCAGCTCTGACCTGGGCTGTTGAGGAACAGGTGCTGGAGGCTCTCCGTAACCAGCCAGGTCCCAGCACTTGCCCAGCTGACCGCCTTTTTGTCCCCGAAGACCTGAGGTCCCAGGTCGTTCAGTGGGGACATGACTCCCGCCTAGCTTGTCACCCTGGCTCCACCCGCACTTACAACCTGCTCGCCCAGAGGTTCTGGTGGCCCTCTCTGAGGAAGGATGTACGGGAATTCGTCCAAGCCTGCCCCATCTGCAACCAACACAAGTCGTCCTGCCAGCCCCCAGCCGGATTGCTGCAGCCCCTGCCTGTGCCCAGACGTCCCTGGTCTCACATCGCCCTTGACTTTGTCACGGGGCTGCCCCCTTCAAGTGGCATGACCGTCATTCTCACCATCGTTGACCGTTTCAGCAAGATGGCACACTTCATTCCCCTCCCCAAGCTCCCAACCGCCAAGGAGACCGCCCAGGTGGTCCTGGAACACGTCTTCCGGATCCACGGACTGCCAAAGGATGTAGTTTCTGACCGTGGTCCACAATTCTCCTCCGCTTTTTGGAAGGAGTTCTGTCACCTGCTGGGAGCCACAGTCAGTCTGACTTCCGGATTCCATCCCCAATCCAATGGGCAGTCAGAGCGGGCTAATCAGGAGCTCGAGAAGGCACTGCGATGCATGACTTCACGCAACCCCCACTCCTGGTCGCAGCAATTGACATGGGTGGAGTACGCACACAATTCTCTGACCTGCTCTGCCATCGGTATGTCCCCTTTCCAATGTGTTTATGGATACCAGCCTCCTCTATTTGCCAGCCAGGAAGAGGAGGTTACTTGCCCATCTGCACGTGCTTTTGCCCGTCGATGTCGCCGCACCTGGTCACAAGCCCGAGCCACACTCCTCAGATCCGTTGCCAGCTACACTACCGGGGCCAACCGTCGGAGAATTCCTGCTCCCACCTACCATGTTGGTCAAAGGGTGTGGTTGTCATCGAAGAACCTGCCACTCAGGGTGGAGTCGCAGAAGCTGGCACCTCGGTTCATTGGCCCATTCCCTATCATAAGAGTGATTAGCCCAACTGCTGTCCGGCTCCAACTGCCTAATTCCCTGAGGGTGCACCCCACTTTCCATGTGTCTAAGATTAAGCCCATCCATGAGAGTCCGCTGGTCCCTGCTGCGCCTGGTCCTCCTCCTCCACGGCTCGTCGATGGTGGTCTGGTTTACACCGTCCGCCGCCTGCTTCGGTCCAGACGGAGGGGTAGGGGTCTCCAGTACCTCATTGACTGGGAGGGCTATGGACCTGAGGAGAGGACCTGGGTGCCAGCTAGTCGGATTGTGGATAGGACTCTCATCACCGCTTTCCACCAACGGCATCCTGATCAACCTGCAATCCGTAGGGGCCGCCCCAGAGGGGTCCCTAACCGTCCGGCCCGCTCGGCTTCCTGTCCTGTGCCTGATCCTGTCTCGGGACCTGTCCCATCTCCCGACCACGGCCCTCCGGCTTCCTCCGAGGATGAGGACGTTCACTCGGACCGTTCGGAGGAGTTCTAGCCCTCCTCCGGCTCCCCTCCTCCCGCCCGGCGTGGTGTTGCTCTTGGGACTTCTGGGGCCGTCCCTTGGGGGGGGGGTTCTGTCATGGGCCTCTCACTCCACCGGGTTACCACCTTAATTTTCTTCCACTCTGCTCACCACTCTCTCTACTCAGCCTAACTAGCTCCACCTGTCCCTGCTCTGCTCTGCTCTAATTACTCTGCCAGCTGCGCTGCATTACCCACTACCTCTCCCAGTATTTAAGGCCCTGTCTTTCAGCTCTCCGGTGTCAGATCGTCTGCAAAGCTCACACCCGGAACCTGTTTGCTCGCGCTTCTGGCTCACCCTGGTTTTGTGACCCCGGACCTGCCTGTTTTTTGGATACTCTTCTGCCTCAGGAGATCCAGACCTGCTTCTGCCATTACGACTCCTGACTACTCTTCAATCCCGGTAACTCTGACCAGCCTTCTGCCTTGCTACTACGTATTTTGGATTTCCCTTGAACTGTACTGCTGCCTGGTTTCATTCCGCCCTGTTGTGTCTGTGTCTCCCCCCCCCAGGACTTCTGGACCACCCACCACCGGCTTCATAGGACGCATCGCTGCCACTGGGGGGGGCACAGACCCAGCGCATTGGACGGGATCCCTGTTACCCCTGGAGCCTTCATTCACTCCCTACTTCCCTTTTCCCTTAAGTTTAATAAACTTTCTGGTGTGACGCAATTGTGGTCCTCTGGTCGTCTGTCTGAACCGTGACAGCCACAGTACCTACGTTGAACTGTGGGGATGGTCCTGATGTTGTTTTGATGTGACGTGTTTTGATTGTTGAAAAATAGGTTAGGGTATGAGTAATGGAATTTAGTATGGGAAGGTTGTTTTCTCCAAACAGTCTAATCTCCATAATAATTGTGAATCATATTTCAAATGCGTTTTGTTTAGGTAACTCATTTGGAAGTGACCATCATATGCACAATTGCTATCAACACTGTATTTAAATTGCCTTCGAAGGTACTGACAACAAAGTAATCTATTACTTTCACTGGCCAATAAAAAAAACGGAAGAACATTAATGTCAGTGATTTAATTTGGAAAAGAATAGATACATTATCTGAGTAAAAAAACAACCCCTGAATCCTGTTATGGCAGTTAAACATATTGCATTTAACAGTGATTATTTCCCTCTCTCACCTCCAACACTTGTCTTACACAGATAATGTAATTAATTTCCAGCGAACTCTTCTGACAGTCTGTCAGGCTGCTGCTGAAGCAGGGTTCTCACCTCCCCTCTAAAGCTGAATTCAAGATAAGATATAAGTTCCTGCACCTTCTGTCTTTGAGCAGACCTGGCTCGGAGAGAAAATAAACACTGATAAAGAGCCCGTGTCACTCACATTGGGTTTATTTACTTGTTGGGCTCGCTCACTACCAAGTCTCTAATTGCTTGTTGTTATGAAGTGGACATATTTTCTATATTGCACGAATGTACATTGCATTGTTATGTGTTTTGTGAATGGATTTAGTATCATGCACTGGTTGTACGAAAGACTGTAGATTACATTATTTAGTGCATCAATATTGGTCCTTCGAGCTGGATTCTAACCAGCGACCTAAGGATTTATCGTCCTTATAGTTTTCTCCAACCCAACACTGGCCTTGGAAAAGGCTTATTTTACACACTGCAATTTCAAACAGAGAGCAATTACTTTTTTTACTTGAATCTTTTTCAACCTTTGAACATATAAAATTACATGACTGTCTGTAGGCTACAGTTGATTTTTGTCCATTTAATCAAGACCTATAAGCTATGGAGGATGATGGGAGAATTTGAACAGTACTGTATGTCCACATCCTGGCATTAACTTTAAATCATAATTCCCTTAAAGCATGACATGGGAAAATAGGAAACTGGGACAGAGCAACTTTCCAGATTAAGTTATTCTGGGTAACATCCTGGCACCGACACCTAAGGTTCCCCTGCTGTAGGGAATGAGCAAAACCCCTATGGTCTATAGGTCATCCCATGGTCAGGGTGTTCCTTTAAAAATAACTTTGGTCGATGTCCATGCCCGTGCAGGAATCTAATTAGCATAATAAAAAAATCCCCATAACAATTCGACAGTTTAAGCTGGAGATATTTGCCTGTGTAACACTTCCACATCTGCGGTGAAAGTTGACAGAGATAGAGCGGTGTTTGTCAGACCATGAGACATCCCGAAAATTGGTTTTCTCACAAAATGGTCTGTAGCGTCTGAACGGTTTAGCCTACAAAACTATTATGACCCCTCTATGGAAAGATGAGACTCGCACAAACACTTCTATGGCCTCACAAGACTTGTCTGGATGTCCCCCAGTACCAGTTGGAAACAATAATTGAAGTATATATGGAGACTGTTTAGTGACAAAAATATGGGGTTAAATACATGTAAAAAAAAAAAAAAAAAAATTATGTTTCCTGATCTTTCTTATATCTCTCAGATATAAGATTATTTTGGGGGACTATTTGTTGTTTCATGTAGTGAATCTGTTATTCAATGCATTTGTATGGGCTAATAGCAGTAAGGCCAAAAAGATTTTTTTAATCAAATACACTACCGGTCAAAAGTTTTAGAACAAAGTTTTAGAACACAACAAGGGTTTTTCTTTATTTTTACTATTTTCTACTTTGTAGAATAATAGTGAAGACATAAAAACCATGAAATAACACATATGGAATTAAAAAAGTGTTAAACAAATCAAAATATGTATATGTTATATTGAGATTCTTCAAGTAGCCACCCTTTGCCTTGATGACAGCTTTGCACACTCTTGGCATTCTCTCAACCAGCTTCACCTGGAATGCTTTTCCAACAGTCTTGAAGGAGTTCCCACATATGCTGAGCACTTGTTGGCTGCTTTTCCTTCACTCTGCGGTCTGACTCATCCCAAACCATCATAATTTGGTTGAGGTCGGGGGATTGTGGAGGCCAGATCATCTGATGCAGCACTCCATCACTCTCCTTCTTGGTAAAATAGCCCTTACACAGTGTGTTGGGTCATTGTCCTGTTGAAAATCTAAATGATAGTCCCACTAAGCCCAAACCAGATGGGATGGCATATCGCTGCAGAATACTGTGGTAGACATGCTGGTTAAGTGTGCCTTGAATTCTAAACAAATCACAGACAGTGTCACCAGCAAAGCACCCCCACACCATAACACCTCCTCCTCCATGCTTTACGGTGGGAACTACACAAAGACACGGCGGTTGGAACCAAAAATCTCAAATTTGAACTCCAGACCAAAGGACACATTTCCACCGGTCTAATGTCCATTGCTCGTGTTTCTTGGCCCAAGCAAGTCTCTTCTCATTATTGGTGTCCTTTAGGAGGTGTTTCTATGCAGCAATTCGAACATGATTCACACAGTCTCCTCTGATCAAATCAAATCAAATCAAATTTTATTGGTCACATGCGCCGAATACAACAGGTGCCCTTACTTACAGCCCTTAACCAACAGTGCATTTATTTTAAACAAAAAAAGTAAAAATAAAACAACAACAAAAAATAGTGTTGAGAAAAAAAAGAGCAGAAGTAAAATAAAGTGACAGTAGGGAGGCTATATATACAGGGGGGTACCGTTGCAGAGTCAATGTGCGGGAAAACCGGCTAGTTGAGGTAGTTGAGGTAATATGTACATGTGGGTAGAGTTAAAGTGACTATGCATAAATACTTAACAGAGTAGCAGCAGCGTAAAAAGGATGGGGTGGGGGGGCAGTGCAAATAGTCCGGGTAGCCATGATTAGCTCTTCAGGAGTCTTATGGCTTGGGGGTAGAAGCTGTTGAGAAGTCTTTTGGACCTAGACTTGGCACTCCGGTACCACTTGCCGTGCGGTAGCAGAGAGAACAGTCTATGACTAGGGTGGCTGGAGTCTTTGACAATTTTGAGGGCCTTCCTCTGACACCGCCTGGTATAGAGGTCCTGGATGGCAGGAAGCTTTGCCCCAGTGATGTACTGGGCCGTACGCACTACCCTCTGTAGTGCCTTGCGGTCGGAGGCCAAGCAGTTGCCATACCAGGCGGTGATGCAACCAGTCAGGATGCTCTCGATGGTGCAGCTGTAGAATTTTTTGAGGATCTGAGGACCCATGCCACATCTTTTTAGTCTCCTGAGGGGGACTAAAAACAGTTGATGTTGAGATGTGTCTGTTACTTGAACTCTGTGAAGAATTTTATTTGGGCTGCAATTTCTGAGGCTGGTAACTCTCATGAACTTGTCCTCTGCAGCAGAGGTAACTCTGGGTCTTCCATTCCTTTGGCTGTCCTCATGAGAGCCAGTTTCATCATAGCGCTTGATGGTTTTTGCGACTGCCCTTGAAGAAACTTTCAAAGTTCTTGAACTGTTCCGTATTGACTGACCTTCATGTCTTAAAGTAATGATGGACTGTCGTTTCTCTTTGCTTATTTGAGCTGTTCTTGCCATAATATGGACTTGGTATTTTACCAAATAGGGCTATCTTCTGTATACCCCCCCTACCTTGTCACAACACAACTGATTGGCTCAAATGCATTAAGAAGGAAAGAAATTCCACAAATTAACTTTTAAGAAGGCACACCTGTTAATTGAAATGCATTCCAGGTGACTACCTCATGAAGCTGGTTGAGAGAATGACAAGAGAGTGCAAAGCTGTCATCAAGGCAAAGGGTGGCTATTTGAACTTTTTTGGTTACTACATGATTCCATATGTGTTATTTCATAGTTTTGATGTCTTCACTGTTATTCTACAATGTAGAGAATAGTCAAAATAAAGAAAAACCCTTGAATGGGTAGGTGTTCTAAAACTTTGGATCGGTAGTGTATATATATTTTTTATATATACTGTATATTTCAAGGGGTCTTAAAATTCAAAATCAAATAGCAAAATTATCCTTGGTATGACCTTCTTAAAACAGTTCCATCTAGTTTAGTAGTACCCCCGTCCCCCGGCTTAGTCTGGGCTTAGACTCTTATGGGTTAAAAACACAGACCCAGGCAATTTGAGTTATTGCTATTAATCAATACATCCATACAACCTATTTGATTATGCGTCATAATGCTGTCTACTTAGTATCTTATAAAAAAACTACTGTGTTGTCCAACAACCACTGTGGTTGACTTGCTTTTCCTAGACCATTTAGCATGCAGAGCCATTCACAAGTCTGTTTGATTGGAAATATGTCAATATGGGAATTAGCATGTCCAATGGGTCTCCCTTGGACAGGGGTTAAGCAATCCTGGTGAGAAATCCCATATACGTCAAACTGAGAGATTGACAATGGGATTAGAGGGGTAACTCTCCCCCAATGCCCTCAGGTCTATGAGAAACACTCTGCAGTTAGATTAATATGTGCGTAAAATGAAATGATATGATTATAACAGGAACAGCTCTTTTGTTTCCAATAACATAAATCTGATGTTTTGCTTAGCGCGAAAGTCCCCTGATGGCCACAGGTCCTGAATTTGCCACGAACCATAATTTCCTCCAGATCTTGGCATGTTCAGTCAGTGAGAGAAAACTGTTAGCACCGTAGCCCCGGCACTCAAGCAGATCCTCCAAGAGCAGGACTGAAGGGCGTAGTGTGCTTCCTCCACAAACTCCAATGCAGTGTGATAACAAAAACGTGAGTTTTTGGACATGAAGCATGAAATTGGTTGAAAAGTATATTTCTCCACTGGAAAGTGAAATGCTCACATTCCTTAATGTGTTTATGGTGTCAAATCTCTCGGCATTCTTCCAGGCCCACTTAAACGGTAAAGAGATGCCAAGTGCCCTCCAGCAAAATAACACAGTCGGCACTGTGATTGCTGACACATGAAAACAACTTGGAATCCTGATCCCACTTCTTTAGCAGCTGCTCTCACATCTTCACCAGTCAATGGTGTGGACATCGTAGCCCTTTCCTGCAGTCAATGACCAAAAGCGCCCTCTTTGGCCTCATGAGTGGAATGTTATTAATATTTTTCATAATTTCATCAATAATAACGTGTTTTTTTTTTTAAAACAGACGAAAATCTGTTGTTTCTATGTCAAACAGTTTTCTCAAATTTCTGTGTGTGAGGTGTATACTTTTGTTTCAAAGTAGATTTGTTTAAGATTACCAAGAATCACTCTGTGTGACCCTGATTTAGCCCACTGCAGTAAAAGGTTAAAGGTCAAGTTTGAAATCCTACCCCGCCCCCCACCCCCCTTAAAAATAACCAAACCAAAGTCAGGCATACTGAAAGCGTCAAAGTGTCATGTCTGTTTCAGATGTGGAAATGGTATGAGAGATCCAAGATAATCAAATTCTTTGCAGAATGTAAGAATGTTCACCTCTATGGTTATTGCGCTTAATGGTTTGAATAAATAGATAGTTAGAGATTTCCCAGTTAGGGTTGCATATTACTGGAAACTTTCAAAGTTTACCAGTAAACTACCAGAATTTTGGTATCTTTCAAGGATTTTATGTCATCTATCACAAGACATCTAGTGGCCCTTTTGAGTACTTCAGATTATCACAGTTGTCTGTAATTATCTCTGGCCCTCTGTGTGGTCTTATCACATGTAATCTTTGTTGGAGGCAGAATATTTAGTTATTAATCAGCCTTAAATCTGGAATCAGATCAAAATATTCTCATGATTTAAAACACATTTTCTCCCTTCTGCACAATAACATGTTGAATGAATAATAGCTAAGTATTTCCAAACTACAAAATATAAACTGTAATACTTCATGTGGCACTATTCATTTAGTATTGACGTTCCATTGATAATTATGAATGCTGTTTCCTTAACATTTATGTTTTATTGGATTTGAATGATGAAAAAGTGAATAAGTGAGAAAAGCTACCAGATTAACTGCAAACGTAGACAGGTAGATTATTTAAATAGACCAGTGAGTGTTTTTATTTATTGAATGGCACATTGATGCTTGTATTATATGCCAATAATGTTTCAAGTAAAAATGTCAGTTTCCTACTCCTTTGGTTTTTGAAACTTTATTAGAATGTTTGGTAGTTATTTCAGTGGAATTAAATTGGCTACGATTTCAATGAGCCATGAAAGTAAAGTTGGGAAAATCTAAATTGCCTCTCATTGGTGCAAGTAATTGAAACACTTGCATCATGCCTCCAAGAAACATACAAAAAGGAAAAAGGCCCTTAGCAATATATCTGAATTATTTACTATGATGTATTACAAGTTTTATTTTTCTCTAATATGTTAATAGTCATATAGCAGCTGTTATAGAATCGAACTCTTTCCATACTGTAGAGTTTAATTAATTTAAACAAAAATATAACTATGAATTGTATTCAGTTATATCTTCATATAGTTCTCTTTGAACATAGTATTCCTAAAAGTGAGAAACACATTCTAAGAACAATTTCATAATTCCATTAATGCCTGAAGTGAAGTTACTTCATTGTTGATTATATTCTTTAAATGATTCTTAGAACAGTAAACTGGAGAGCATTTCATTAATGTGCGTAACATAAAGACTGACACCACGATGATGTCATGTGTAATGTACAGGTGGTTACAGAAGGTTAGGTCCTTAGGTGCCTTTTTCAACTTTTATTTACTTTATTATGTAATGTCTTTCACCAAGATTTTAGTCAACAAGATATCATATTTGTCCAGCTGAAAATACAACACCAAGATGTTTATGCAAGGTAAAAAAAGTATTTATCCTGTGCAGCATAGTATCATAGTAGGGGTTAAATAGATCAAACCTGCCTTACCAATGTTTAAGCAGTATCTTTGTTTACTGAATTACTGCTTGCATGTGCCTTTATACTTGAAATTGAGGCAGTATTTTGGGGCATCTATATGTGAGGAAAGTCTACCTAGTATTTTTACTTATCTGAAACCATTCAGTGAATTAATTTCAGTGTAAAAAATAAGTTTATATATATGGTAGACTGTATTACTGAGGGTTCGATGGAATAAAGCCTTAACTGTTGTTTGCAGAGGCAAGTGCAAAAATTCTGTAACAGGCTAGTATACTCTGCTGACAGAGAAGGCAGAGGCAGGATGACAGGGGAGAAGAGGGTCAGACTCAGCACCTTACCCCAGTGGAGTTCCCTAAGCTAGAGTTCAAACCCCCGACCCCAAAAGCCACGATTTACGGTCTGCCGTCGCCACCTCAAAACGCCACCTGTCACCGCGACTGTTTCTGTCCCTCCACAGACACTGGGCCATGGCCCTGCTCTGGTGTAACCTGGCAGGAGTCCCACCACCGCCACCACCGCCCAGTCAGTGCAGGTTTCCCTGAACGCCGACGTTCGCTGACAGCTGCAGATGATGACAATTAGGCAAATCTGCCTTGTGTTTTCAATTTTCCTCCTCTCAAATTAGGGATTATTTATGATCTTCCCCACTGCCGCATGAATGCTTGCGTTTTCTCTCACGCATCAAGTCAGAATCCATCATCGTAACTTCCCCTTGATATGTTTTCCACTCAGATCTAAAAGTTATGGATTTCTCTCTGAACCGGGCCCAAAGTATAGGCCAGGAACCCACATTTTTCTCCCCACCGTTAGTTTCTCTGCCTTCCAAACTATTCATGTTTAATTTTAATTGCCGATGTCGGAATTGACAACAGCAGATCCTCTGTTATTTCTCTGCAGTCACCAGCATGAGGCAGGAGCCCTATGGGAGTGGGGGGGAGGAGAGGTCTGTTGGCACTCTGCAGGATCTGCTGTTTCCCTGGGCTGTTCTGAGGAGGCCGTGGCAGAGTTTTGCCAAGCTACCGAACCCTCAGTGGCACTGGCTCAGCCTCTGTCTGCCCATGGGACTGCAGCTGCCCCGGCTCCCAGCTCCTTTACTACACTGTACCTGTCCCAAACTGGCCCTCTGACAGCACACACACAGTCATACACACACTCAGATTAATATATGCTGTTTACATCATGTAATATACTGCACCACGTGCAGACACACACACACACACACACACACACACACACACACACACACACACACACACACACACATTCTTCAAGGCCAGCACCCCCATCTCACATAGTACAAAGATTGGTCTTTCCAAATTCTGTCTTCTCACTATTGGTTTAATACGCTGTAACATTTCTGCACGTCCCGCTGTCACTTGGCCAACGGGGACTAAAAGTGAAAGTGAAACGGACGCAGTGGGGATTAAATGGCCCTTTCATCTCCCCTCTCTGTAGTCACACACGGGTCCTGCACTGCGATCACTCACTCACACACACACACACACACACACACACACACACACACACACACACACACACACACACACACACACACACACACACACACACACACTCATACACACACACACACACACACACACACACACACACACACACACACACACACACACACACACACACACACACACACACACACACACACACACACACACACACACACACACACACACACACACACACACACACATACATACACACATACACACACACACACACACACACACACACACACACACTCATACACACACACACACATACACACACACACACACACACACACACACTCATACACACACACACACACATACACACACACACACATACACACACACACACACTAGCGCTGGCACCACAGGGACCCCTGTCAGACCCCTGACTCGACTTGGCACTGCTCTCGGCAGAACGTCAAAACCGACAATGGCAATCCAATTTAATAACCCTCGCACCCAATCCTAAGCGTTATGTCACTTTTTTCATGTGTTTTATTAATCACAGATTAACCCGCCGTCTCTGCAGCGAGTGTATAGCCTGAGCGGAAATAGTGCCATCAACAATTTCAGACACAATACGAGTATTAATCACAAATGCCCACGGCGGTTGTTTTTCTTGGCTGCGTGAATTGGAACAGGGTTAGCTTTTATGGCCGCGCTCCGAGGAGATGGACACAGGTAGATATTGGGTGAGACAGGTCTAATCACTCTCGGCCATCTGGAGTGGTTTACTGTATCAGAAAGGCCAAGTGTGAGGGGAGGACACAGAGTAGGAGGAGGGAGGGAGACGGAAGAAGGGAGGGAGGGAGGGAGGGAGGGAGGGAGGGAGGGAGGGAGGGAGGGAGGGAGGTCCCCCCAATAAAGGACCCACGCTGACAGACACAATGCAGAGCCCAAAATGAAAAGGAGCAGTGAAAACGTAATCACCACACATTTTATTAGTCGACAAAGTTCTCTTTAATTCCCTTCAAATTTGATCAAATGAAGTGTCACGATGAATTGTATACATTTGGCCAAGGACAGGTACATCTTAGCTATTATAATGTGAAAGTCAGGGGATAACCAGGGGTTAAATTGAGCCGTGACCCAGTGCATCAACGTTCTACCACCTTTGGATGTACAAGTGTGAAACTGAACTCAAAGACCTAACTAGACCTCACTCAGTCAGAGGACTGTTCCACTAGCCTCATTTAGTCAATTAACCAATTTCACTAACTGAACCCTTTATAAAGGTTATAAGCTGTTTTAAGTGGTTCAATCAGTACATAATAACTTAGTACATCAAGATACACCACTAAGGACATAAATGATTAGAGTCGGCTATTTCAAGTGATTGACTACTGTGTTAACATGAGCTGAACACAGTGGAAATGGGACCGCTGTCCTCCATATTATCCTATGACATATGAGCTGAGAGTAGTGTAGTCAGAAAGCTCCTAGGGCTGGCTCCAGTTGCAGAGGGACTCGACAGTGTTTTACATGACTGTTAACAGTCAAACCCATCAATCCAGAAGCAGGAAACCCTCCTCAGCAGCACATGTCCTAGATTTGGGTGTTTTACCTTCCCACCAGGAAATGAACTGCAGAGTGAGTGAGAGAGAGAGTGAGGGAGAGAGAGGGTGGGTGGGTGGGTGGTGGGGAAGGTCAGAGGGAGGGAGTTAGGGACTTCTATGATTAAATATCCATATGTCACCAGTTAAATGTTGGGGGCTACCAGCGAATGTGCAGGACTGAATGGGTTGCAGATTTCTTTTCCTGTAGGCCTGGGCTATGTGCTGGGTTCACTAGGTGTTTAGTGGCGTGGCAGGGCTGCCAAGTATGATGTTACTGGCTTCCCATGTTAATGTTCATTCAGGAAGGGCCTTTATTGCCGAGCAGCGGGAGAGTTTCAACCAGCTGTGAAAACACTGTTAAATAGGCTTTAGTGCTCATTTCACGAATACTTAAAGTTTACTTATTGAAAAAAAAAGATATAATGGACTATGCATGGGCTTTTCCTTACTGTTCTTCCATGAGCATGGACTTCCAAACTTCTCCATATGTGCCAGGGACAGTCCTCGGAGTTCAACCCTCCTGTGAAACTCGATCGCAAAGTTCCAAGAACAGAGGCAGTTGTTTTTTTGCAGTGTTCTGGGATTACCATTTGGCTTGTGAAAATTGCACGTTCCCTTCAGAGCCCTTGCCATGTCAAATTAGACTGTAAACGTTTACCTCAGCACCAAATATAACAGGATGGTTGGGTCCAGCCAAGACGGACCATTGGTGTTCAGTCCCCCCCTCTTCTTCAGGATGATTGGATTTCCTGATTTGCATGTTTGGGAATGTCTGTGTGTGTGGTGGACATGGTGATGGCTGTGCAGGGAGGTTGAGCTGTGCATACCGTCTCACTGATTGTCATTGGTTAATAGCTAGCTCTTAGCTGTGCGCGTGGTGTGATCCAATACCCTTGTCATGTGAGTCTGCAAAATCCCCTTCGAAGGTTTTCATGATCCCGCCCGCACACATAGTTGAGGTTGGGGAGGAGCTTTCCAGGAGTTGGATGGAGGTATCGAACGGAAACAGCACATCAGTATAAGAGTCTTTGTGTGAGACCACATGTTGGGATGCCTCACAATTGAACAATGTGGGTGAGAATGTTACAAGAGGACTCTGACCAGGTTAGGTTTGATTTGTCCATTATACTTTGCGTTTGTCCTGTCATTACACTGTCATAACACTGTTATTACAATGACATAAAGCCTGAGGTAACAAGTCAGGATCTCTAAAGACCAGTCAAATAAATACTGAATCAAAGACTTTAAGCCTCAAACAGACTTCTAGTCTCTTGATGCTCTACAGAAAGGAAAGAGAATACACTAAGCTGAGCTTAGTGTAGTATACCTGTTGTATAGTATAGATGTAGTACTGCTCTGTGTTCAATTTCTTTAGCCTTGTCCTCTTTACCGTTGCCAAAATCAAGTCGTATGAGGTTTTAAAAGTGGCGAGGATGGATGTGTCCATCCTAGCCCCAGAGCTTTTTCCCATCTGGAAAACATTAGCATATTCATCTTCATGAGCCTCTAAAATCCAAGGTAGTATAGGGGCGCATTCCTACCCCTGCATCGATACCTACATCCTCTCCATACATTGAACCATCCGTAAGTCATCCCTCATAACTGCGTCCGCATCCACGTCCCTATCAGACGTGATCCAAGATGTGATTATTTCTGTCCATATTCTTGACCTTAGCGCATATAGCCCCAATATGTAATCTAGTGTGCTTATATAAGTAATGTTTATGGACCAACGGTAAATCACTGAGCCATCATACCAGAGGAATGCTGAACCTTTACGGACTTCTGTTACTGGATACTGGCAACACTGGGTCAGAGTGGAGTCTGGGGATTATCTTGGCTCGGTCCCACCATTTCCATTCCAAATAATGTGGGAGTAGTGGCAGCGATGGAATTCCCTCCTGCCAGCTCCTGGCCCTGGGAGGGAAGAGAGGGACAACATGGCTGTCAGCGTTGAGGGCTATTCCAAAGGCCCTGAGCAGGTCCAATGTTTTGCTTCACTCAGGCTGATGTTCCCAAGGATAGCACCAATGGGTCAGTTATAATGGCCAATATAGGGCTTGGAAATGTTTGTGGGTGTGTTGATGATCGAGAAGGAAAGTATCTGAGGTGTGTTTCTGCCCTATACAGCAGATGAATCAGTAACTAAATAATTGTAACTGAAGCTAAATAGCAGGTTGCTGCAGTCGGTATCATCCATGATTATGTCAGCATGTCTGGGTTAGGATCCACAGTGTTTCAGCAACATCTCCAGGTAAGGCACTGCTCACAGCAACACTGCACCCAGAAGGACAAAGCTCTTTTGTAGAGTGGGCACCCGTATCGTACATGTGCCTTTTCCATCGTCCCGTCAGAACAACCGTAACCCCTCCAATCACATGCAGACCCCTCTCTAACCAGGAAGTTCTGACTGATAAGCACGGCCACAGACTTGCTGGACTTTAAAGGGCTGCTGCCAATAAAGGAGGAGAGGTTTGCCTGATCTCACTGTCTGTTCAGTGGAATTATCCTAGTCTTGGCGCCCACACTGCACCAAGAGATAGCCAGCAGCCTCGTATAAAGGCTGGCGATTAACATGAAAGCTGACTGGCTGATTGCTGGGAATGTTTGTTTGGTCACATGTATGCTTTACAGTGGGGGAAAAAAGTATTTAGTCAGCCACCAATTGTGCAAGTTCTCCCACTTAAAAAGATGAGAGAGGCCTGTAATTTTCATCATAGGTACACGTCAACTATGACAGACAAAATTAGATTTTTTTTCTCCAGAAAATTACATTGTAGGATTTTTAATGAATTTATTTGCAAATTATGGTGGAAAATAAGTATTTGGTCAATAACAAAAGTTTCTCCATACTTTGTTATATACCCTTTGTTGGCAATGACACAGGTCAAACGTTTTATGTAAGTCTTCACAAGGTTTTCACACACTGTTGCTGGTATTTTGGCCCATTCCTCCATGCAGATCTCCTCTAGAGCAGTGATGTTTTGGGGCTGTCGCTGGGCAACACGGACTTTCAACTCCCTCCAAAGATTTTCTATGGGGTTGAGATCTGGAGATTGGCTAGGCCACTCCAGGACCTTGAAATGCTTCTTACGAAGCCACTCCTTCATTGCCCGGGCAGTGTGTTTGGGATCATTGTCATGCTGAAAGACCCAGCCACGTTTCATCTTCAATGCCCTTGCTGATGGAAGGTGGTTTTCACTCAAAATCTCACGATACATGGCCCCATTCATTCTTTCCTTTACACGGATCAGTCGTCCTGGTCCCTTTGCAGAAAAATAGCCCCAAAGCATGATGTTTCCACCCCCATGCTTCACAGTAGGTATGGTGTTCTTTGGATGCAACTCAGCAGTTCTATTTTGGTTTCATCTGACCATATGACATTCTCCCAATCCTCTTCTGGATCATCCAAATGCACTCTAGCAAACTTCAGACGGGCCTGGACATGTACTAGCTTAAGCAGGGGGACACGTCTGGCACTGCAGGATTTGAGTCCCTGGCGGCGTAGTGTGTTACTGATGGTAGGCTTTGTTACTTTGGTCCCAACTCTCTGCAGGTCATTCACTAGGTCCCCCTGTGTGGTTCTGGGATTTTTGCTCACCGTTCTTGTGATCATTTTGACACCACAGGGTGAGATCTTGCGTGGAGCCCCAGATCGAGGGAGATTATCAGTGGTCTTGTATGTCTTCCATTTCCTAATAATTGCTCCCACAGTTGATTTCTTCAAACCAAGCTGCTTACCTATTGCAGATTCAGTCTTCCCAGCCTGGTGCAGGTCTACAATTTTGTTTCTGGTGTCCTTTGACAGCTCTTTGGTCTTGGCCATAGTGGAGTTTGGAGTGTGACTGTTTGAGGTTGTGGACAGGTGTCTTTTATACTGATAACAAGTTCAAACAGGTGCCATTAATACAGGTAACGAGTGGAGGACAGAGGAGCCTCTTAAAGAAGAAGTTACAGGTCTGTGAGAGGCAGAAATCTTGCTTGTTTGTAGGTGACCAAATACTTATTTTCCACCATAATTTGCAAATAAATTAATTAAAAATCCTACAATGTGATTTTCTGGATTTCTTTTTCTCAATATGTCTGTCATAGTTGACGTGTACCTATGATGAAAATTACAGGCCTCTCTCATCTTTTTAAGTGGGAGAACTTGCACAATTTGTGGCTGACTAAATACTTTTTTTCCCCACTGTATATGAGAGAACATAACCTACCAGGATAATCTTTTAAAAGAAATATCTGTAATTAACCTTTAATAAACAAGTAATCTGATTACTCTTATATGTGAATGTCTTCTCTTATATCTTTGGGTTCACACCTTTTCCCAGTCTTTAGTGATTGTTATTATTATCATTATATCACCTTCCCTTTATTTCACCATTACATCACTTCCAGTGTTTGAACAGGGACTTCCTATGTGAAGCTCCCATGAGAATGGCTGGTCTGGGGCCTTGGGGAGGAAGTGACTCTCCATAAGAGAAGGGTGACCTTGTCATCATCAGAGAGTAGAGCTCCTTCAGGCAGACTACGGTCTGCAATACTGGGGCACAGCTGGGCCTCTGTCTCTCCTTTGATGGTTCTACACACAGCTCCCTATGTCAAAGTCTGCACTTGTATAACTCCACATCCTCAGAGGAATGGAGAGACATAGAGAGTGAGAGAAAGTGAGGGGGGAGCAGACGAAAAGATAAAGATAAGGCTTTGTTCACAAGTTGGCCACCCAGAGGAAGATCAAAGTCTTCACCTATTGATTCCCAGAGGATTTGACTGCTGCATATCGGAGCTATTTTCTGACGTGTCTGTTCTAATACTGCTTATTTGAATGGTCAGATTTAGTATAACAGGTATTTGAATAAGTGATATTCCTGCAAATATCTAAATATTTAAACAATCTTTCAACATAGTGCAGCTATAAAAATGTGAATGGTTTATGTCTCCACTAAATACTTATGTCATGCAATAAAATGCAAATTAATTACTTAAAAATCATACAATGTGATTTTCTGGATTTTGTTTTAGATTCCGTCTCTCACAGTTAAAATGTACCTATGATACAAATTACAGACCTCTACATGCTTTGTAAGTAGGAAAACCTGCAAAAACTGCAGTGTATCAAATACTTGTTCTCCCCACTGTAGCTAGATGTAGAAGGCTAACGTTAACTAGCTAATGTTGCCCATGAACGGAGGTTAGGCTAGCGAGAAAGCATTTTAGCAAGGTAGCCTAGGACAACAAAAAATCTAAGTGAGTATGAGTCATAGACTGTTTTATCAACATGACAGAGAGGAGGATGGCATTGGCGTTTCTCTACAAGTACTGTAGGGTGAGTCAACATGTTTTTTCAAATTGCACGAACAGACGCAGGCACGCACACACACACACACACACACACACACAAATCAGAACCATGGACAGCCACATCATATTTAGATCATGTTGATTGGACTAAATTGTTTAGTTGTCACCGTATTAAACTAAGCATACAGTGCATTCGGGAAAGTATTCAGAACCCTTGACTTTTTCCACATTTTGTTACTTAACAGCCTTATTCTAAAATTGATTAAATCCCTCATCAATCTACACACAATACCCCATAATAACAAAGCAAAAACTGACTTTTTTGCAAATAAAAATAAATAAAAATAAAATGAAATATCACATTTACATAAGTATTCAGACCCTTTACTCAGTACTTTGTTGAAGCACCTTTGGCAGCAATTACAGCCTCGAGTCTTCTTGGGTATGACGCTACAAGCTTGGCACACCTGTATTTGGGGAGTTTCTCCCATTCTTCTCTGCAGATCCTCTCAAGCTCTGTCAGGTTGGATGGGTAGAGTCGCTGCACAGCTATTTTCAGTTCTCTCCAGAGATGTTCGATCGAGTTCAAGTCTGGGCTCTGGCTGGGCCACTCAAGGACATTCAGAGACTTGTCCCGAAGCCACTCCTGCATTTTCTTGGCTGTGTGGTTAGGGTTGTTGTCCTGTTGGAAGGTGAACCTTGGCCCCAGTCTGAGGTCCTGAGCAATCTCAGGTTTTCATCAAGGATCTCTCTGTACTTTGCTCTGTTCATGTTTTCCTTGTTCCTGACTAGTCTCCCAGTCCCTGCCGCTGAAAAACATCCACACAGCATGATGCTGCCACCACCATACTTCACCGTAGGGTTGGTGCAAGGTTTCCTCCAGACATGACGCTTGGCATTCAGGCCAAAGAGTTCAATCTTGCTTTCATCAGACCAGAGAATCTTGTTTCTCATGGTCTCAGAGTCTTTAGGTGCCTTTTGGCAAACTCCAAGCAGGCTGTCCTGTGCCTTTTACTGAAGAGTTTCTTCTGTCTGGCCACCATAAAGGCATGATTGGTGGAGTGCTGCAGAGATGGTTGTCCTTCTGGAAGGTTCTCCCTTCTCCACAGAGGAACTCTTGAGCTCTGTCAGAGTGACCATTGGGTTCTTGGTCACCTCCCTGACCAAGGCCCTTCTCCCCTTATTGCTCAGTTTGGCCGGGCGGCCAGCTCTAGGAAGAGTCTTGGTGGTTCCAAACGTCTTCCATTTAAGAACAATGGAGGCCACTGTGTTATTGGGGACCTTCAATGCTGCAGAATTCTTTGGTACCCTTCCCCAGATCTGTGCCTCGACACAATCCTGTATCGGAGCTCTACGGACAATTCCTTCGACCTTGGTTTTTGCTCTGACATGCACTGTCAACTGTGGGACCTTATATAGACAGGTGTGTGCCTTTGCAAATCATGTCCAATTAATTGGATTTACCACAGGTGGACTTCAATCAAGTTTTAGAAACATCTCAAGGATGATCAATGGAAACAGGATGCACCTGAACTCAATTTCGAGTCTCATAGCAAAGGGTCTGAATACTTATGTAAATAAGGTATTTCTGTTTTTGCTTTGTCATTATGGGGTATAGTGTGTAGAGTGATGAGGAAAAACATATACAGCTGCGGAAAAAATTAAGAGACCACTGCAAAAGTATCAGTTTCTCTGGTTTTACTATTTATAGGTATATGTTTGGGTAAAAATAACATAATTGTTTTATTCTATAAACTACTGACAACATTTCTCCCAAATTCCAAATACAAATATTGTCATTTAGAGCATTTATTTGCATAAAATGACAACTGGTCAAAATAACAAAAAAGATGCAGTGTTGTCAGACCTCGAATAATGCAAAGAAAATAAGTTCATGTTCATTTTTAAACAACACAATAGTAATGTTTTAACTTAGGAAGAGTTCAGAAATCAATATTTGGTGGAATAACCCTAATTTTCAATCACAGCTTTCATGCATCTTGGCATGCTCTCCACCAGTCTTTCACATTGATGTTGGGTGACTTTATGCCACTCCTGGCGCAAAAATTCAAGCAGCTCGGCTTTCTTTGATGGCTTGTGACCATCCATCTTCCTCTTGATCACATTCCAGAAGTTTTCAATGAGGTTCAGGTCTGGAGATTGGGCTGGCCATGACAGGGTCTTGATCTGGTGGTCCTCCACCCACACCTTGATTGACCTGGCTGTGTGGCATGGTGCATTGTCCTGCTGGAAAAAACAATCCTCAGAGTTGGGGAACAATGTCAGAGCAAAAGGAAGCAAGTTTTCTTCCAGGACAACCTTGTACGTGGCTTGATTCATGCGTCCTTCACAAAGACAAATCTGCCCGATTCCAGCCTTGCTAAAGCACCCCCAGATCATCAGCGATCCTCCACCAAATTTCACAGTGAGTGCGAGACACTGTGGCTTGCAGGCCTCTCCAGGTCTCCGTCTAACCATTAGACGACCAGGTGTTGGACAAAGCTGAAAATTGGACTCATCAGAGAAGATGACCTTACTCCAGTCCTCTATGGTCCAATCCTTATGGTCTTTTGCAAACCTCAGCCTGGCTCTTCTTTGCTTCTCATTGATGAAGGTTTTTTTTCTAGCTTTGCACGACTTCAGCCCTGCCCCTAGGAGCCTGTTTCGAACCGTCCTCGCCGTGCACTTCACCCCAGCTGCCGTTTGCCATTCTTTTTGTAGGTCATTTGATGTCAGCCTATGGTTGTTGAGTGACATTCGAATGAGTTAGCGGTCATCCCGGTCAGTAGAGAGTCGTTTTCGCCCTCTGCCGGTCTGTAGCTTTGTTGTCCCCAATGTCTGCTGCTTGACCTTGTTCTTATGAACCGCCGTCTTTGAAATTTTAAGGATGGAATCAACCTGACGCTCACTGTATCCCTCTGCCAGTAAAGCCAGAATTGAACCCTTCTTTTCCTCACTCAAAACTTTCCTTTTCAACTCTTTTGGCATGGTCAATAGTAGTTTTTTGATTAATATTACTTTTGAGGTACTATTAGCACTGTTTTTGCCATCCAGCTGGTCCTATTGCAAGAGGATAGTGATGACCACAGCAGTGGTTTTTATACTTTTCCTCGTTAAATAAGATTTGGTTCAGGTGATCACCTAATCAGTACCTAATTCAGTAGAATGAGGTGTGCCTGTGTTGGAATTCAACAGACACTGGAATGGAATGGCTATCATACATGTAGAGATGCTGATTTAAGAAAAATGTGCAGTTGTCTCTTAATTTTTTCCAGAACTGTATATAATCAATTTTAGAATAATGCTGTAATGTAACAACATGTGGAAAAAGTCAAGGGGTCTGAATACTTTCCCAATGCACTGTAGGTGATTTGATGATGCTGAAATGCTGAAGCTGAAATGTTGCTGGAATTGTGCTCCATGGTTCTAAATCAATAGTTGTTTAGTAGTCCGAAAATGTCGGAAACATTAACTTCCTTGACCATGCTGTAGGTCATGTAACTATTTGTTACATGCAATATGCTTTGTGGACTTCACCGGACAGAGGTTGCTCTCCGGTTTTGTGATAAAACAAAGGTGTGGTTGAATTTATTCTGCCACTGTGTCTTCTTATTGTCTCGGCCTTAGGCCCTTATATCACGGTCGCAAGGCATATGAACTAAAAGGTTATAGAGCAAACAACGCAATTCTCAAAACACATAGGTTGTAGTAAATTATGCCTTCTTTTCTGGCTTAGCTTCCCCAGTGATTTTACCCACACACCGCTACTGCATGGTACAGGTGTCTTTTTTTTATTTTAATTTTTTTTGTGGGAATGGATCAGCTTAATATTGCAGATAGATTGTATCTTCAATCAATGTAATTGTCTGCATCACTTCCAATCCCCCATGTTTTTTCTATTTTTTATATATATACTCCCCTTTATTACTTTTCAACCCCACCATCCTTTCCCTACTTGGAGTAAATTAGTGAACAACAATGCCCAGGCCTCTACTTCCGGTCTATACTTAGTATCTACACCTTATGGACAGAGTTAATTTTACAATAATTATATTATATATATATATATATATATATATATATATATATATATTTGCTCCTGAACTTCTTCTACTCTCAACCTCTCCGATCATTTTCATGGTGTCCATCCGGTTTGCTTCTATATGCCATATCTTTCTAACTGTGCTCCTTCCCAAAAGCTCCCAACATACAACCTATATACTTATTATGGACACAGTATGCTTACATTATTAGCTATCTTTGTTATTATTTGTTGTTATTTGTTATTAGTCCCATCCTTCAACTCTATTCAATACCTCCCATCTATCTCTTAACACCATCCATATAGGATTTCTATTTGCCATATATATTTCAACCGTACTGTGATGTTTCACAAAAATTCTGAACCTCTCTATTCTCATTGCTTCTACAGATTGTGAATTAAAAATAAACATTTTTGCTAAAAGTATTATTATATTATTGATTGATTGACTATGACTTTTCAGATCACCCAGTAATGCTATCTGCAAGGTTAGTTCCAGGTAAATATTGCAAACCTTTAGCCATTCCTGGACCTGTGTCCAAAAACAAGCTACAAATGGACAGAACCAAAACAAATGATCTAATGATTCTGTCTCTTCACAGCAAAACCTGCAGAGCTGGGAAGATTGTATCCCCCATATAAATAACATTCTATTGGTAGCAAGAATTTTATATAATAATTTAAATTGAAAGATTCTAATTTTTGAATCCGGTCTCGTTTTGCGTGTCAGTTCATAAACACTATGCCATGGGATCGGTACGTCAAAGATCTCTTCCCAACTATTTTGCAATCTATATGGGACGGCTGTCAATCCTTTGGTCCTTAAGTGAAACTGATATACTTTTTTATTTATCACAGTTTTCCTTAACCAATTATGTTCTTTAATGCAAGGCCGACAGACAAGTTCCTTACTTTCTCCCCCTTCCACTTTCCTCTTCCACTTTTGCGGTAAGGCTGCAATTATTTGGTTGTAATTTTGGGTAGAGCAGACATTTCCATATGTTTTTGTTAGCTGCATGTGCGACATAACTCCACCAGTCCTACCGATGATATCATTTACGAAGATTATACCTTTTTTAAACATTCTGTCAAAAAATAAAATTGTTTTGTCAATTAGTATATTTGAATTTAACCACAATATTTGTTGCATTATTTGTTCTGTCGTTTCTGGAGGATTAAATTGAAATTGCAACCAACTTTCTATGGCTTGTTTTAGAAAGAGTGAGCTGACATTTGGGAGATGATTTCCTTTTCAAATAACTGAAAGTGAGAGGTTGTAATCTGAATAAAGGGAAAAAGGCCTTTCTTGAACATTGGGTGAGACAATCTTACTAATTTGCTTGAGAACCAGTTCGGATTTAAGTATAACTTTTGTATGACTGAAGCTTTTAGTGATAGGTCTAATGCTTTAATATTTAATAATTTCTGTCCTCCGAATTCATATTCATTATATAAATATGCTCTTTTAATTTTGTCTGGCTTGCCGTTCCAAATAAAATTGAATATTTTTTTCTCATATAATTTAAAAAACTGTTCGCTAGGCGTAGGCAAGACCATAAGCAAATAGGTAAACTGGGATAATACTAAAGAGTTAATCAGGGTGATTTTTCCACAAATTGACAGGTATTTTCCTTTCCATGGTAGTAAGATCTTATCTATTTTTGCTAACTTTCTATAAAAATTTATTGAAGTGAGATCATTTATTTTCTTTGGGATATGTATTCCGAGTATATCCACATCACCATCAGACCATTTTATTGGTAAACTACATGGTAATGTAAAAATTGTATTTTTTAGTTATCCAATACGTAATATAGTACATTTGTCATAATTTTGTTGTAATCCAGAGAGGTTAGAAAATGTATCTAGATCCTCTATGAGGCTGTGGAGGGATTCTAGTTGTGGATTTAAAAGAAAACATGAATCATCAGCATACAATGACACCTTTGTTTTTAAGCCCTGTATTTCTAATCCTCTGATATTATTATTGGATCTGATTTTAATAGCTAACATCTCGATGGCCACAATAAATAGATATGCCGATAGTGGACATCCTTGTTTCACTCCTCTTGACAGTTTAAAACTTTCTGAGAAATAGCCATTATTTACTATTTTACACCTAGGGTTGCTATACATGATTTTGACCCATTTTATAAGAGATTCTCCAAAATTGAAATGCTCCAGGCATTTATATATAAACCCCAGTCGAACTTTATCAAATGCCTTTTCGAAGTCTGCTATGAATAGCAGGCCTGGTTTCCCATATTTTCCATAGTGTTCTATTGTTTCCAATACTTGCCTTATATTATCTCCAATGTATCTTCCATGTAAAAAACCTGTCTGATTAGAATGAATAATATCCGACAATACCTTTTTAATTCTATGCGCTATACATTTTGCTAGGATTTTTGCATCACAACACTGAAGTGTAAGGGGCCTCCAATTTTGTAAATGGACTGGATCTTTATATTTTCCACTTGTATCCTGTTTCAGTAATAATGAGATCAGACCTTCTTCTTGAGTGTCAGATAATCTACCATTTACATAGGAGTGGTTAAAACATGCTAATAACGGTCCGCTTAGTATATCAAAAAAGGTTTGGTATACCTCGACTGGTATGCCATCCAACCCTGGAGTTTTCCAGGACTTAAAGTCTTTAATTGCATCCAGAAGTTCCTCCTCTGTAATTTCACCTTCACATGAGTCTTTCTGTGTGGCTGTTAATTTGACATTATCAATAGAAAAAAAATCTCTACAATTAGCTTCAGTTAGAGGAGATGGAGGCGACTGAAAAGAAAACATATGCTTAAAGTACTTTGTTTCTTCCTTCAAAATATCATTTGTTGAATTATGGGTGACTCCGTCAATTGTAACCAGTTTCATTAAGTTATTTTTGGTAGCATTCCTATGTTGAAGATTAAAAAATAATTTTGTGCATTTTTCCCCATATTCCATCCAGTTTGCTTTATTTTTATAATATATATCACTTGATCTTTCTTGAATAAGTTTCTCCATTTCTTTTTGTTTTTCCTCTAATTTATTCTGAGCCTCTATGTTACAGTTTTTATTGCCATCTATCTGTTCTGTTAGATTTTCTATTTCCTTTCTTAGTATAAACTATTTTGACCTAAATTGCTTTTGTTTTCGAGATGAGTACTGAATTGCATGGCCTCTAAAGGCACATTTAAAGGTGTCCCATACAATAAGGGGATTCTTTGTTTTAAGCCCATAACCATGTGTTTTAGGTGTATACTTTTGTTTCAAAGTAGATTTAAGACTGCCAAGAAACACTCTGTGTGACCCTGATTCAGTCCACTGCAGTAACAGGTTACTAATTAAGTAAGGTCATATATAAGGTCACAAAAAGTTTGTGACCTTTTACATTGTTAATAGGACTAAAAGATTGTACTTAATGGGTAATCATTACATTTGGCAGATATTCAGATTGCAACCTGGATGGATTCCAAAAAGGAAATCACCAAAGATTCACTATTTATTGAAAGTAGTCAAAGTCATTCTGAATGAATTCCATCATTTTCTTCACTCACAGAGGAGCCAAAGTTTGATCTTTACTAATTGATATATCGCAGCTCTGCACACGAATCATAGAAACCCATACCTTGGGCCAATTTAGCTGTTCCACTCTCTGAGTTTTAATTGAGCCCACATTAAAATGTACTTATAAAATAATAATGGGCTCCCTTGCAAATGAACCTATCCTGATATTGCGGTGGAAAAATGTGCATATCCACAAGCAGTCTGGGAGTTCAGAAATCAATATAGATGATTAATAATATATGGGCTACAGGAATAACTAAACTTTGATGCAAGGACTCAGTCAGCCTTGGCAAACGAAAGGTGCAATTTCGCCACAATCTAAATACAAGTTGCCTGGATAGGAGTTTCAATTACCGGGATTGAAATAATAATGTGTTAAAAATTACACTTTCAAATATATGTTATTTAATTTATTTTAATTGAATACATTTAGGGATGAGTCCCCTTTATTCCAACATTAACATATTGCACCAATTTGCTAAATTAAAATGGTCTTTAATTTATTGCATGCACCCATTTGAATATACAGATTGTCTGAGTTCAAATGATCAGATCGATAGTGATTTCCCACCAGATAGAGTATTCCAGCACAGTGATAGTAGGCTACTATTGCATTTAAACACATTAAAATTAAAACATTACAAAATTGTTGTAAAAAATTAAGTAATCCATACAGTCACATAAGGACTGATGAGCTAGAATCTATCAATTCAGAAGTCAGGTCAGATGATCAGCTATTAATTTACTAAGTATCTGTAACAGACACCCAATAAACTAAGGCCTTGTGTTTTCTCAATGGTGCGATAACACACCAACGACACCATTTGCATTACGATGTCTTCTTAACCCATACAATGTTAAGGTCATTCACTAAGAAATATTAATGAATAGCAGCACAGAGATTTAAAGAAGTCTCCAAATGATCAAATGTCATCTAGAGAGACAGAGAGATACCGGTACACAGACAGCAGGTGGGCCATTTTGAGTGTGTGATTAGAACCTATTAGCCCACTACCCACGGATCTCAGCCCATGCCACCTGTACAGCCCTGGTACAGCAGGCACGACACCATTCTGTTATTTGTATGAAGTCTACACATTAAGATGCAGCTTGCATAATAAATTAATGGCATTCATTTGAAACTCCTTGGTGAGTTGGTGGAGTCTCGGACTGCTGAGATGAAATTATGGCCATTACGTTCTTGACATCCTATTGCATCTTGGGCATTGCCAAGGCATTGTCAACAATGCCCAGATTCCGGTCTTGCTGATAATGAATGCACTACAATATGTAATGACTGAGTAATCACATTATTTGCAGCATCTACTTTATGCCGATGGAGATCTGCATCTGTGGTCCTTTAGTAATTGCTGGCCGAGAAGCGAAGGGGGAGGATTTGCATCAGCACAGGGGAGTTGCATTGCAAATGATTATGGTGAATAGTTTTTGCAACAGGCATGTCCAATCCAATAAAGTGAATGATCTTGAAATAAAAATACATAACAAAACAATTAAAATTCAGCTGTTTGCTGTCTGATGGATTTGGTGGGGGTGTAGGAATTTCTTTCACATTATTTCAATGTAATTAAGGTTTTAACTTTTCAGGACATCCCTGTATCATTTCTGCCACTATAAGAGATCCAGGACTGCCCAATTGGGAAGGACACCCAAAATAAATAAATGCAGAAGTTACACCACTTACAAGAATCAATATACATTGGAATCAGTGTCTAGTTTTCTATTTCTTCCCAACTTATTTTGAAGAGTATAGCAATATAAATTCCTCTCCTTACGTGAATGTGAATGTTCTATAGCATTCGCTAGATCACAACAAACTGTTCAGGACCTGTTTTTATTGCAATAAAACAGCGTGGATGCTAACAATGCACCACCACTAGCACTACAAAGGCTCTCTGAAACAAGGCCCTGTACAGTATACTACCATAGAAACCCAAAGTTACTCTATTCCTCCAGCAGAATACGCAGTGGTCTACCCTCCCTTAATACTCTCGTGTTTTAGCCTCATAACTGCCACATAAAGAACACTTGCACTTTTTTGTTTTCACATTTAATTATACTGGCTCTATGATTACCAGGTAAAACAAATTATGTGCTTTGTTGGCAGCAGATAAATCTTGGTCTCAATTTGTTGTAATGACCCATGTAATTTTTAAGCTGTGCCTACATATTGGCTCTTTTAACGTGTATCATTAGTGGGGTTGTATATTAGATATACATTCTGTGGCTTAATTTGGTCTCTCAGGAGCACTTGTAATGATGCAGCTGCTTGAGCTGGGATACGGGACACCTTTAATTTATTTATTTTAAATATTGTGAGTAATTGAGTTCTTGGGAGATGTGAGGAAAGCACGCTGGTAGGGTCGGAGCCTTTGAAAAATTCATTACTTCTGCAGCGCAATCTGTTGAGGAAATTAATAAGGGAAGGTTAGAGAGGTGAAGGAAAAAGCAAAAATGTTCTGCAATTTTTGCACATCTTCAGTGTGGCCTCTTCTAGCTAAAAATGACAACAGTAAGATACCATGACACTTTATGATTTCTAAAGGTCTATTTATTACAGACAATCAAATTGTTCCTATGCCACTCAGACTCAGACCAACAGCAGGTAATGACATAAATCCGCTGGATCATTAACAGATGATAAAAACATTTGGTAACAGATTGAGAGAGGTATGGAAGAATCTATTATTTGCCTTCGTTGAGCCAAAATGATGCGGATAATACTTGATATACATTCCAATTGATGTGTGCTCTGTGACTGAAGGAAAAAACACAACTGAAAAACAAGCAGGGATTACAAAATTCCACACAATGAAAGTATGCTTGATCTCAATAAGGCTTAAGCTTGTCAATGTCCCTGTTGACCTGAGAAGCTTATGACTTGTTTACTGAGACATATACCTTGTAGGAATCAGAGTGAAGCTGAATAACACATTGCATTAATTTAGAATCATATCCCAAAAAGCATCTCTTGTTTTCCTCTCAGTCTTAGCCTATCTTTGTTTTAGTACAAGGGACATGCATCATCACTGCTCTCCGACACTCTCAAACCCACATCCTTGAAACAACACAGCAGAGCACCCTGCTTCCACAGTGTGCCAAACCATCCTCAACCATAACACAATCACACCCATGGCGCTGCAGGCTGTTTCTCAGCAAAAACATTCTCTCCCTCCTGCTTGACCACGGCAGGATTGATAAGCGCGGCTGCCTCGGTGCGGTGGATCCTCCGGGAGTTGGCTTTGGACTGGGGCCCAAATCAATGTGACCTAAATTCAAATGCGAATTAGAGGGCTGTCAGTGGGAAAGGACACTCTGGAAATGAGCTAAGACAGTGTGAGGCCCCCGGAGGATCTGGGCAGCAGGGCCTCGCCTCCGTCGGAGCGCTTTAATGAGTTCCAAATGGACGACCCAGGCCCATGCTCTGGGCTCCACGCCCATCCACGTCCTTCCTGCCGGTCAACGCTCTGGGACGGCTGACCCCGACGGGGGAGAGGGAAGGCGTGAGGCCCTGGAATTGGGTACAGGACTGGGCAGCTGGAGGCACCTGTCCGGGGGTGCTAGATTGCCTGCAGTTTCAGAGTGCTGAAAGTTGACCCACTGGACCAATCATTATGATTGACAGGAGGCTGGTGGGAAACACCTAACTATCCTGTTGGTAGTGTTGCCACATTTAGCTGATCTACTTACATTATAACACTTTGTATTTAGACTGCCCAACAACATAACCTTTTTATTCCACTGTTAATAGCCTTGAAAGTCAAAATAAATGTTTAATACACTGCTCTGAGGAAACACAGTTTACAGGTGGAAGTAATGTTAATCTCAGCTATACAGTACTGTATCTTTCCATTAGCCAGTTTGCTCAGCCTGGTCTCATAGACTAGACGTAACATAGTAAATGTAAATCCGTGAACTCAAATTAGTATGATATGTTACGTTTGGTATGGTTACATAAGACAGATGGTTTACTTAAAGCCAAAGCGAAAGTAGCTAACGTTAGCCACCTAGTCACCTAGCTAGAATTTGTAAGATATCATTTGGTTTTTAAATTCGTAACATATTGTACATTTTGCGAATTCGTAACATATAATACAATTTGTAATTCGTAACATATCATACGAAATGGGTGATGGAGATCCACAAATTAATACATACCATATGAAACGTAACTAAATGTAATGTCTAGTATTGACATGCAGAATAATATGAAATGCTCTGAGACTAGGTTTGCTAGCCAAATCGCTAGTGATGCAACAGCAACATTTTTGTTTGTGAACTACAGTAGCCACTAAATGACTGCACTAGAGTAGTTACAATTGACAGGGCACTAAGTTCATAAACTTGGTAAAAAATCTGACAATGCAAAACGTTATCGCTAACGCTTTCAGATGCTTGTTTTTCTATGACTCTGTGCGTTATCTCCTTGCACAGGCACATCGACTTCTCCTAAACTTTGTTGTTTACCTCCAACAAAGCCCGGTCCCAGAGCAGCCACTCTCTACACTAGCCTCCTATTCAGCCTGGCTGACCTGCTGGGTGACAGAGCGAGGTGTAGTGAGGTGTTGTCCAGAACCCAGGAGGATTGTGGGAGCAGAGGGTGAGCAGGGGAGCATGGGAGGCAGAGGTAATTAGAACGCTGATTCTGCATGTAATCAGATCTCACACACACACACACACAAACACCGGCCTCTTCCTATACATTAGGTGTGTGTGCAGTCCATATGGGATTGCAGGGGGCTTTTGATTGTCTTCAACACAGCATATGCTAATTGTTGATTGTCTTCAATATTATATGCTAATTGTGGGAATTAGCATAATTCATTAACATTTGGGCCCTAATTACACAATGAAAAAAGACGATCGCTGAAACAGTGTTGTGTGCTTTGACTTCCTAATGTATGATACGATTAATGCTGTTCTTATTTGCATACGGCGAAGGATCTTGAAATATTAAAAGTGATTAGTCCCATATCAAATGTTTTTTCTTCCTTTTTTAAAGATGTTACTTTGTTGCCCCTCAGGTAAGAGGAGGAAAATCTGTTGCTTGGGTTTACTTACATATTTATAACCAACAAGTATTCTTTAAAATGCAAATGACGAGGATCACAAAATCTGTGTCTGCAATTAACTGGTGCATCATTTTTGGAAAAGATTTAGAGAAACAAATGAATGGAGATGACTTTATATCTTTGATGTCTGCTGTTTAGCTCGCATTAATGAGACTCACAATGAGAAAAAAACCAATTGCCTTAATTTCATCATAATTGTGGTCATGGGCCTATCATAACAGTTAGTTCCCTACTACGTACATTACCACATGCCTAATGGCATTCTCCATACCATATCCATATCCATAGACATTTTGGACAGTGTGCATTCCCCCCTCGCTATCTCTGTTGTCACATCCACTTTACGTTTGAATACACAGTTGCTTTTGCTCTCTCTGCATTGCATTACAAACATATGCTCCCCATGACCTATGCCAGTAATAAGCTAGTCCTCTAACAACAGTAAGCGCTGCTTGTTTTCTGCTTTCTCTGCAAGGCACCTGGGCCTGACAAGGGCAGGATTCCAGGGCCACACAGAGGGGCCCCATGAGGTGGGGCCAACTCGGAGGTAATTGAACAGAGGCTCTGTGAATCTGCTTCTCATCCAGAGGCCCCCTAGGAGAGGGAAGGGGGGAAGAATGAGAGTTTTAATGAATGGAGACTTTCATTAAAATGATAACTATTTCCTCCGAGATCACTTCCAATTTAAATGCAGGGGAAAAAAGATAATTGAAAGATCTTGGATTTTTCTGCCATTCAAACTGTAAATTTGAATCTCGGCGAAAATGAAAAAATTGTTTGTAGCTATGCTGACTAGTTCCAATTACTTCTCTTTCTCTGTGTTTAAGTCATGAGGGATCTCAACTGCGAGTGCTCATCCGTTTAACCACTCAACCACAGCAGACGGTTGAAAGTGTTTCGTAAAAAACCTCCAGATCACTAAGGTTCATTACTGTAGAGCTGTTGGTCATTGGCAGCACACTCAAGGAAACACTGTGAATTTTAGGCATGCCAGTTGATCCCCCCTCAGTGTGTGCGTGTGTGAGTGTGTGTGTGTGTATGTGTATGTGTGCCCTTACAAAAAAAAAACACATTAAAAATCATGGGAAAATAAAATGGGAAAAAACAAGTGGTTTTCGGACGTGTGATATTTCACGTTTTCACATGGGAAAAACAGACGTGGTTTCCCATCATTTCACATGTGATATTATGTTTCACATGTGTTTTTGTAACCAGCAGGATTAGAACCCAGGGTTCCCACAGGAGAAGCTAATGTCTTGACCATTAGACCAAAAGGGCCAACACTAATTTTGAAGTTGAAGGCTGGGCTACCTCACAAAATCAGGTGAATTGATAAAAACATTTTCTTCAACCTCAATGTCAACTTGTTTTGACATTGCATTGTTGTTTTTGGCTGTATAGATTATGTATTTTGGATGTTTTCTGTGTATTTTGAACGCTTTCAGACAAAGCGATAAAAGAATGTGCACTAAAATTATAAAAAGTTAACTTGAGTTAACTGATTAACTCAGTTAATTTTAACATTTTAAACAGGATAAATAAGGACACAGGAAGAGCTAGCTTCTCTGTTCTCTTCACTGGGCTTCTTCCAACGCTCACTGACCAACATATGAAGAAGAGAGGCGTGCGCCTGCAGCAGTAACACTCCAAATGGATGGCTCAGAAATAATACATTATTATCTTTTAATTATTGTACTCAGGTAGGCTAAGTTACCTTTTTACAGAATGTCATTACAGAATGTGCTATTCCACATGTGGAAACATTGCTACATATGTGAGGAGAATAACACTGTTTCACCACCACATGTCAACTTGCAATTAGACATTTGGTTCTAACATGGAGTTTTCTAACATATGAAACTGCAAATGTGATTTTTTACATGTAATTGTTTTTTTCATGTGGAACCACAAATTTCACATGTGCAACTGCAATTCACATGTGAGGTGAAAACATGTTTTTCTTCTCACATGTGAAAAGATGGTGTTACATGTGAAATATAAGCAGTGTGTGTGTGTGTGTGTGTGTGTGTGTGTGTGTGTGTGTGTGTGTGTGTGTGTGTGTGTGTGTGTGTGTGTGTGTGTGTGTGTGTGTGTGTGTGTGTGTGTGTGTGTGTGTGTGTGTGTGTGTGTGTGTGTGTGTGTGTGTGTGTGTGTGTGTGTGTGATGGGAAATAGCAACCCAAGTACTCTTGGTCCTGTGCAGTTCAGGTTGAGTTCTGATTCTTATCATAGAAGAAAGTGCATGGCTGATGGCCATTACCTTGCTTCTAGTGGCTCACAGTTGTGTTCAGTTAGCATGACATTTTCAAGTAGAAGTTTAATGAATTGACAGAAACCCATTTAGTATGTAATGTTTATGTAACTGCTAATTAAAACCAATTATGAGCCATATTATCATAGTGTCACACTTGAGGGAGAGACCATTAAACGCCAAGTCTCTGAAGTCCCAACTCTCCCACACAAGGGCCAGGTCATGGCTGTCAGTTGTTACCCCATGGATTTATAAATGTTTTAATACCAAAACAGAATAAAGAACTGTGGAGTAAAAAGTAATACTACTTTTCTTGTCATTTTGGTAGATGTTAGTCATGATCCACAAGTAACATTTTCACCCCATACTGTGAGAAATATACTCTGCACAGTTGCGTGTCAAACAAATGAAGGAAACAACACAAACTTAAAAGTAGTCCAAACTCCAGCCTCCAGGCATAATCTTCCTTCACTGAGCCATTCTCACAATAGAGTCAGGAGTTGCATATTTATCCAAGAAATGAGTGATCATCAGTGGAGGCTGCTGAGGGGAGGACGGCTCATAATAATGGCTGTAATGGAGCGAAGGGAATGGCATCAAACACATAGAAACCATGTGTTTCATACCATTCCACTTATTCCACTCCAGCCATTACCACGAGCCCGTCCTCCCCACATTAGGTGCCACCAACACCCTGTGGTGATCATAATATCATCCTTATTTGTCTGAACAGAAACGCCAAAACCATCTTGCAGATTACTCCTTGATGAGTAAAACGCAATTAAAATGTCAACTAGGTTTTATTAGATTCTGCCCACCCTGCATGGTTTAGCAGCCCTCTGAATCCGAGACGCACAGTGGATGGATGCCATGCCATAGAGAGAGGTGATACCAACGTTGGATAATTGTTTCCAAAGATGACACTTATCGTCTCATTAACTGCCTCAAGTGCTGCCTGTCTTATACCCAAATGTTTTCAGTTTCTCAGCTGGATAAAAATCCATACATACAGTGCATTTGGAAAGTATTCAGACCCCTTGACTTTTTCCACATTTTGTTACATTACAGCCTTATTCTAAAATGTATTAAATAGTTTTTTCCCCCTCATCAATCTACACAAAATACCCCATAATGACAAAGCAAAAACTGATTTTCAAAAAATAAGAAAAAACATCAAATTTACATAAACATTCAGAATCAGTACTTTGTTGAAGCACCTTTGGCAGCTATTACAACCTCAAGTCTTCTTGGGTATGACGCTACATGCTTGGCACACCTGTATTTGGGGAGTTTCTCCCATTATTCTCTGCAGATCCTCTCAAGCTCTGTCAGGTTGGATGGGGAGCGTCGCTGCACAGCTATTTTCAGTTCTCTCCAGAGATGTTTGATAGGGTTCAAGTCCGGGCTCTGGCTGGGCCACTCAAGGACATTCAGAGACTTGTTCCCGAAGCCACTCCTGCATTGTCTTGGCTGTGTGCTTAGGGTTGTTGTCCTGTTGGGAGGTGAATCTTCGCCCCAGTCTGAGGTCCTGAACACTCTGGAGCAGGTTTTCATCAAGGATCTCTCTGTACTTTGCTCCGTTAATCTCTCCCTCGATCCTGACTAGTCTCCCAGTCCCTGCTGCTGAAAAACATCCCTGCAGCATGATGCTGCCACCCCCATGCTTCACCGTAGGGATGGTCCCAGGTTTCCTCCAGATGTGACGCTTGGCATTCAGGCCAAAGTGTTCAATCTTGGTTTCATCAGACCAGAGAATCTTGTTTCTCATGATCTGAGAATCTTTAGGTGCCTTTTGGCAAACTCCAAGCGGGCTGTCATGTGCCTTTTACTGAGGAATGGCTTCCATCTGGCCACTCTACCATAAAGTCCTGACTGGTGGAGTGGTGCAGAGATGGTTGTCCTTCTAGAAGGTTCTCCCATCTCCACAGAGGAACTCTTGAGCACTGTCAGAGTGACTATCGGGTTTTTGGTCACCTCCCTGACCAAGGCCCTTCTCCCCCGATTGCTCAGTTTGGCGGGGGGCCAGCTCTAGGAAAAGTCTAGGTGGTTCCTAACTTCTTCCATTTAAGAATGATGGAGGCCACTGTGTTGTTGGGCACCTTCAATGCTGCAGAATTTTTTTGCTACCCTTCCCCAGATCTGTGCCTCGATACAATCCTGTCTCAGAGCTCAATGGACAATTCCTTCGACCTCATGGCTTGGTTTTTGCTCTGACATGCACTGTCAACTGTGGGACCTTATATAGACAGGTGTGTGCCTTTAAAAATCATGTCCAATCAATTGAATTCTCCACAGGTGGACTCCAATCAAGTTGTAGAAACATCTCAAGGATGATCAATGGAAACAGGATGCAGCTGAGCTCAATTGCGAGTCTCATAGCAAATGGTCTGAATACTTATGTAAATAGGGTATTTCTGTTTTTTTATTTTTTATAAATTAGCAAAAATGTCTAAAAAGCTGTTTTTGCTTTGTTATTATGGGGTATTGTGTGTAGATTGCTGAGGGAAAAAATTATTTGTATCCATTTTAGAATAAGGCTGTAACGTAACATAATGTGAAAAAAAATCAAGGGGTCTGAATATTTTCCAAATGAACTTTAGGTTAGAATTCAATCAAACCTGCCATTTCAATGTTTACTCTCTGTCTTTGTTTACAAACAACTGTCGGCACATACAGACACTCTCTTTTGTGAAATCGGTCAGACAGGCAAGGAGATAGGCTGGCCTTCAGACATGCATCTCCTACTGTAAGACAAACACACAGTCAACTCTGTTACCCCTTCATGGTTGTGTCTGTCCGTATCCAAATATTTAGGCCAAAAAGGTAACATATGTAATTAAGGGACGTTTTTGAGAATATTTCCCCACTAAGTATGTTTTTGAAATAGCTTTCCCATTTTCGGCTAAAATTTTAAGCTTCAAATTACATTAATTATTCATTACGGAACATTGCAGAGCATTGACCTTTAAAGAGGAATTTGTTTTGTTATATTTGATAGGATGACAGTGATGCTGTAGAAAAAAAAAGAGTAGGGAAAATAGATCTTTTTAATGGAGTTTAACAATAGGTCTCTGGTGTGCTCATTAGGATGACCCGTTTGACTTATTTTACAGCCATTGGTAATTAGTATCTCCAGGAGTTATTGCCATAATCAGGCAAGTTTTCCTTTTGACTTTTTGTTAGCTGTTAACTTTGGTGTTGCTTGCTCTGGGATGGCGGTCAAATCCGTAAAAAGACAGCAGTAGTAAAACTAATAAAACCGTAGGGTTCCTTCTGGAGAAGTGTAATACTTTCAGAGCTATGATCATTCATTTTACTTCAAAGCAGCCATTACAAATACAATTATATCTATATATATTTATACCTTGATGGAATTGTGGGAGCCTGTTGTAAGTATTTGAGTGGAAAAGGGGGTATTTGGGCTTGATTTCATTAGTTCTTTAGAAGGCATGTGTATACAATAAATAGCAAACACTAATAGCAAGGAATCACAAACTCTCATTGGCAACTAAAAACAAATATGTGTAATTATTTTGAAGGGAAACACTTTGGGGTAGTCTTCACATGCCTGTTACTTTGAAATATATGAATGCGAACCAAGTGGTACATTGAGAAAACCAACACTACATCATTGTCAAAGGCTACTGTGTTATCTCACCACTTCATATCTGATGACATCATCAAGGGCATAATCAGTTACAGTATATATATATATATATATATATATATATATATATATATATATATAAATATATATAGAGGGTCTTGCAAAATGTAGGGGGTTTATCATTTCAGCCAGCAAAATTAGGAATGGACTGAAAATACGAGAAAAGACAACTTCTCAAAGTGCTCATCAAGAGGCAATGAGAAATGTCCAGACTCCGTTCCAGCGTTGTTTTTTATTTCCTGCGCCTTTACTGCCCATCTAATGGCTTATTTATTACATTCATTCTTTATAAGGCTGTTCCTGTGTGGCCTAATTATGGTTAGCGCTACTTTGGAATTCCACGATAATTATGAGCTTTGTTGTTTTAATAAGAGTCTTGGCAAGGCTGGAACTCTCGTACATCTTCACAGTTCCCAGAGGGGATTTTTTTAAGGGCAGCACCAATGGTGGACAGATGGAATGCAGGCATACCATTGGTAACTATTTTGACCGTAGAGGTGTCTACTAGAACTTTATCGAGTCTCTTATTGCAAAACCACCAAACCATAGGATTATCCTGCCATGCTTAATTAATTATGATAGATTTTACTATTCATAATGCCGTACTAAACATGTCTGGTAATTGTTAGCGATCACCTGTTACCTTTATCTAGTTAGTGATAGACAGTGAGCCAGCCAACATCACAAAAGTATACATATTTTACAAGGACTCAAATGCGATATTATCTAATCAACTACTTTTGACAAGGCCAAATTCTGTGGAAAGGTCATCTTGCAGTGGATAATGAACAGTTCTGTCTGTCTACTGATCAGTTGCCCCCAAAATCCATTTGTGCCCTCTATACTGTTGCTTTTGATTCTATACATAATTGTCCATTCTCTTGAGAATCTCTGATGGACGCCATATTAATGGTCCCTAGCCAATCACACCTACACACCAGTTTTGTCGCATAAACAAACAGTTTTACCCAAAAGGCCTAACATTTATTTTAAATAGAGGGCCAGGAACAAATATCAACACGTTGTTTTATGTTTTATGATACATATTCATGTTTGGATAATAAATTGTGTTCTCTGCCATATGTTGTGATGAGTTTTGTTCTCGGTGACACTGTTCGGTCAATATGAGGCAAAACAGTTTTTGGTTCCAGTTCCAAATAGTTCTTCCCAGCACCATCAAGCCAAGTACCTGATCTGCTAGATATATCTATCCCACAAGCCAATAAAGATGAGTTTAAAAGTACTTTTTCTCTTTTATTGTCAATGCCCACTTGGACTCACATTGCACCAGTATGCCATACACATTAAAAGGGAGAACGGTTGTCTGTATGTCCTTTATGTGAAAGGTTTTAGTAACCCTTTCAAATTTGAGAGGCGAGAAAAGAGCGATGTCTTATGCAGCTGTGCTGCTGATTACTCATCATCTGCACATCATCACCTTTTATTAGTGGGCTACTCCTGACATGCACAAACCCTGAATTACAGGGATGGCTGAAACGTTTATGACCGCGTGTTGTCTTTATCTGCAATGCACTGTTACATGCGAACGCTCCCTTCAATGCATTGTCTTTCCAATAAATGTCTCACAGTCCACTGTTAATCTGCCAAGATACAACAAATCCTCATCCGTGATCAGTGAGGTATTGCTGTCCAGAAATTCCTGACTTGGACTTTGTTTCTTGCTTTTGGCAGGTGCCAGTGTTTTTTAGTCTGTTGAGATCATTAAAGGTGCTATCTCCTTCACTGCTACCTCCCCCATTCTCATTAGGTATGCAGAATCCATTTGTTTATCAAACAGCTAAGGGAGCAGAGGACAGCACACCCAAGCTGGGGTTTGATTTATTAACACTGATTTCGGCCTGTGAGACCATCATGATGATGATCATGGTGCTTCAGGAATTTCAATGGAAAGAAGAACCCCTTCGCTAGAACATTTGCCGTGCATGACTTAGCGCGAGTCGTAATTTAATGGATGCAGTCTAAATATATCAGCGAAGAGGGCAAATATTACAGAGACATTGCCAAACCGATGGGAATAATGGCTGTCCATCTGGAAAATGTAAGTTCACATTATGGATATCAAAAGTGATGATATAAAGTCACAGATAAAATATGAAAAAGTTATGTCTGCAGATGTTTGTTTGATAATAATCTTGGAGGGCCTTGGGTGCCCAGCTGTTAGTGGTGATTTTTATCTTCTGTTACAATTCAACCTCTCAGAAATGTTTTATGATGAATCTACATATTTCCATTCTCCAGGGGGATACACATTATTGGGAAGCACTCGATCTCTGCCTCCATTTCCTGTCGGCTTTAATAGCTTCCAGGTGAGAGGTGTTGCTCGGCTCTCTTCTGGGAATGCTTATTAAAACTGTTTTCCTATTGATACAGTTGGTTTGATACTTACCAGATTTGACAAAGTAAAGATCTCATGTTTGGCATAATATTACAAGGGAAACATAACTGAATTATTTGGCCTCAATAGCTGGAAATGTAACATTGTTAAAGTGCAGGCCCTGAAAATAAAAACGGGGTCCCACGCTGTATTTGGTTTTCATTCTTTTCTTGAAAATGTAACAATATCACCCAGGGATTAAGTCATGGGGCAGGTCGCAGCCAAGCTAAACATCCTGCCTCCCTCAGACAGATGAAGACAGATGAAAAAGGGAAACAGGTGTAAACTCTTCTGCTTTTGTTTTCTTTTTCTGGGAGGTGTTCTCTGCTTTGCTTGTCTTCGAGAAAACATCTCACTGAGGTCCTAGGGAGGAGGGGGAAAAAGTCACAGCAAAACCAAACAAAGGACGTCTCTCTCTCTCTCTCTCTCTCTCTCTCTCTCTCCTCTCTCTCTCTCTCTCTCTCTCTCTCTCTCTCTCTCTCTCTCTCTCTCTCTCTCTCTCTCTCTCTCTCTCTCTCTCTCTCTCTCTCTCTCTCTCTCTCTCTCTCTCTCTCTTTCTCTCTCTCTCTCTGCTGCACATACATGGTTCCTGGGAACTGTTGAGAGAGTGACTGTGGATCTCCAGGGGGGACTGTTAGAAACGGAGCACTCCCCCTGCTCTGCTCCATATTTATGAGGTTGGGTTTCCTACCCGGGGGTTTCACTAAGATCCTCTGTAGAATCAGCCTAGAGCCATGCTGAGGGATCACTGAGTGACACAGTGACACTAACCATGAAGAACCCTGCCCTGCCCTAAACTCACACACACACAGCTGACTGCATTTATAACCTTTTGAGATGACTTGATAATACGAAACACTTCCATTTTAAAGTGTGATTTCATAATACTGTCATAACATGATCATAAACATTACATAACACCTACCATTATGTATAATGACAAATTAATGGCAAACAGTTGTTTCTGAATTCTACATCATAACAGTGGCAATGCTTCTCATTAACTGAAATGTCATGTTATGGCAGGGGTTATGTCATTATTTTGACAGTGTTGCAGCTATTACAGGGCTGTGATTTGTTTCTTGTAGTAAGCAGTGTTTTGGGAGAGAAATGCACTTGGGATTTGAGGGGTAGCCTACTGATTTGAGGGGTACTACTTTAACAGCAATGTTGGATGAGTTTTGCTGAAAGGAATGGAGAAATGGGAGCAAGATGTGTAATTTGAATATTTTTAAGGGGATGACAAGGAAATGATGGAAAAAGGTTTGGACACAGTATGTGCACTTAAGAGACAGAAGACAATAATGATGAATGAACATATCTATAACACCAACATTAAAGGTCTATGTATTCATTATATGTCATTTCTATTTTCCCATTCATAAACCATTTATAAAAATATCTCACTTATAAATAATTATACGGGCGTAACATAGAATGTTAAAGGAAACATTAACATTTTATTAACATTTTCCAGATGTAACGTTAGCTAGCTAGCACAGAAAACAATTGCTGAGGACATCGCCGACGAATCCTATTATTGAAATTTTTCAGTTTGACTTTTAGTGAATAGATTAAACAAAGATTCATATTGAAAGCATTCAAAATAAATTCCCCATTTCAGGCTCATAGCGAGCAATAACTATTTTAGTGAGTAAATCATAATAACACAGGGTGGTAAAGCTAGTTACGAAAGAGTTATGAGATGACTCTCAACTACACAATTTGATCCGTAAAATGTACCCTGAGGATTCAACCCTGTGGGGATTTTCATGCACCATTGACCTCAGTGAGAAGAAGAAGCAGAAGGTAAGTCATGGGAGTGTGACCATCCTATCCCAGCCGGTGGAGGAAATGGTGCTGGTACAGGCTATATATCAGCATACTTTTCTAAATGTGGTTTGGCCTTTTGGCATATTCACTAACATGATCAAGTAACACTTGTCATGCTTGTTAAGAGCTGTGTGTGTGTGTGTGTGTGTGTGTGTGTGTGAGGTGTGTGTATGTGTTTGTGTGTGTGGTAGTAGGAGAGAGGCATCAGTGAATTTAAAACCCCTTGTCGATCTAATCAGCATAATGATAAAAAAAACGGCATCAAAATCCATCTATTTAAGCTAGAGACTTCTCACGTACAGTGGGGAAAAAAGTATTTAGTCAGCCACCAATTGTGCAAGTTCTCCCACTTAAAAGGATGAGAGAGGCCTGTAATTTTCATCATAGGTACACGTCAACTATGACAGACAAATTGAGATTTTTTTTTCCAGAAAATCACATTGTAGGATTTTTAATGAATTTATTCGCAAATTATGGCGGAAAATAAGTATTTGGTCACCTACAAACAAGCAAGATTTCTGGCTCTCAAAGACCTGTAACTTCTTCTTTAAGAGGCTCCTCTGTCCTCCACTCGTTACCTGTATTAATGGCACCTGTTTGAACTTGTTATCAGTATAAAAGACACCTGTCCACAACCTCAAACAGTCACACTCCAAACTCCACTATGGCCAAGACCAAAGAGCTGTCAAAGGACACCAGAAACAAAGTTATAGACCTGCACCAGGCTGGGAAGACTGAATCTGCAATAGGTAAGCAGCCTGGTTTGAAGAAATCAACTGTGGGAGCAATTATTAGGAAATGGAAGACATACAAGACCACTGATAATCTCCCTCGATCTGGGGCTCCACGCAAGATCTCACCCCGTGGGGTCAAAATGATCACAAGAACGGTGAGCAAAAATCCCAGAACCACACGGGGGGACCTAGTGAATGACCTGCAGAGAGCTGGGACCAAAGTAACAAAGCCTACCATCAGTAACACACTACGCCGCCAGGGACTCAAATCCTGCAGTGCCAAACGTGTCCCCCTGCTTAAGCCAGTACATGTCCAGGCCCATCTGAAGTTTGATAGAGTGCATTTGGATGATCCAGAAGGGGATTGGGAGAATGTCATATGGTCAGATGAAAACAAAATATAACTTTTTGGTAAAAACTCAACTCGTCATGTTTGGAGGACAAAGAATGCTGAGTTGCATCCGAAGAACACCATACCTACTGTGAAGCATGGGGGTGGAAACATCATGCTTTGGGGCTGTCTTTCTGCAAAGGGACCAGGACGACTGATCCGTGTAAAGGAAAGAATGAATGGGGCCATGTATCGTGAGATTTTGAGTGAAAACCTCCTTCCATCAGCAAGAGCATTGAAGATGAAACGTGGCTGGGTCTTTCAGCATGACAATGATCCCAAACACACCGCCCGGGCAACGAAGAAGTGGCTTCGTAAGAAGCATTTCAAGGTCCTGGAGTGGCCTAGCCAGTCTCCAGATCTCAACCCCATAGAAAATCTTTGGAGGGAGTTGAAAGTCCGTGTTGCCCAGCGACAGCCCCAAAACATCACTGCTCTAGAGGAGATCTGCATGGAGGAATGGGCCAAAATACCAGCAACAGTGTGTGAAAACCTTGTGAAGACTTACAGAAAACGTTTGACCTGTGTCATTGCCAACAAAGGGTAAATAACAAAGTATTGAGAAACTTTTGATATTGACCAAATACTTATTTTCCACCATAATATGCAAATAAATTCATAAAAAATCCTACAATGTGATTTTCTTGATATTTTTTTCTCATTTTGTCTGTCATAGTTGACGTGTACCTATGATGAAAATTACAGGCCTCTCTCATCTTTTTAAGTGGGAGAACTTGCACAATTGGTGGCTGACTAAATACTTTTTTTCTCCACTGTAAATGTCGGTGGCATCCGAATGGTTCTAGAAAGCTGAGAAGCTCACGAATACAAACATGTTCTCTGTTTTATTCTACGACACCCACAAGCTTCGTGGGACTCGTCTCAACTTGGACCCCTACTCCGAACAGGTGTTCTCACAACAGTCCGAACGGCTTGAGCTACAAACTAATATGACCCCACCATCAAAAGCTGAGACTCTCACAAACATTTTGTTTTGCCCCACCAGCTTCAAGAGACATGTCTAAAGGAAACCCGTTACAGACTGGTAAAAAATGAATGAAAATGAATAGGCTTTTTTTGGAACCATGGTTACACAACTTTTTGTAGTTTTTTGGTTGTTGTTCCTGATGCTTAACTAGATCTCTCAGATGCATTTCAGACACCTCAAACAATACGTCCTTTTGATTCATTTTTGGACTGTTTTGCCATGTACAGTGGGGAAAAACAGTATTTAGTCAGCCACCAATTGTGCAAGTTCTCCCACTTAAAAAGATGAGAGAGGCCTGTAATTTGCATCATAGGTACACGTCAACTATGACAGACAAATTGAGAACTTTTTTTTCCAGAAAATCACATTGTAGGATTTTTTATGAATTTATTTGCAAATTATGGTGGAAAATAAGTATTTGGTCACCTACAAACAAGCAAGATTTCTGGCTCTCACAGACCTGTAACTTCTTCTTTAAGAGGCTCCTCTGTCCTCCACTCGTTACCTGTATTAATGGCACCTGTTTGAACTTGTTATCAGTATAAAAGACACCTGTCCACAACCTCAAACAGTCACACTCCAAACTCCACTATGGCCAAGACCAAAGAGCTGTCAAAGGACACCAGAAACAAAATGGTAGACCTGCACCAGGCTGGGAAGACTGAATCTGCAATAGGTAAGCAGCTTGGTTTGAAGAAATCAACTATGGGAGCAATTATTAGGAAATGGAAGACATACAAGACCACTGATAATCTCCCTCGATCTGGGGCTCCACGCAAGATCTCACCCCGTGGGGTCAAAATGATCACAAGAACGGTGAGCAAAAATCCCAGAACCACACGGGGGGACCTAGTGAATGACCTGCAGAGAGCTGGGACCAAAGTAACAAAGCCTACCATCAGTAACACACTACGCCGCCAGGGACTCAAATCCTGCAGTGCCAGACGTGTCCCCCTGCTTAAGCTAGTACATGTCCAGCCCCGTCTGAAGTTTGCTAGAGTGCATTTGGATGATCCAGAAGAGGATTGGGAGAATGTCATATGGTCAGATGAAACCAAAATAGAACTTTTTGGTAAAAACTCAACTCGTCGTGTTTGGAGGACAAAGAATGCTGAGTTGCATCCAAAGAACACCATACCTACTGTGAAGCATGGGGATGGAAACATCATGCTTTGGGACCAGGACGACTGATCCGTGTAAAGGAAAGAATGAATGGGGCCATGTATCATGAGATTTTGAGTGAAAACCTCCTTCCATCAGCAAGGGCATTGAAGATGAAACGTGGCTGGGTCTTTCAGCATGACAATGATCCCAAACACACCGCCCGGGCAACGAAGGAGTGGCTTCGTAAGAAGCATTTCAAGGTCCTGGAGTGGCCTAGCCAGTCTCCAGATCTCAACCCCATAGAAAATCTTTGGAGGGAGTTGAAAGTCCGTGTTGCCCAGCGACAGCCCCAAAACATCACTGCTCTAGAGGAGATCTGCATGGAGGAATGGGCCAAAATACCAGCAACAGTGTGTGAAAACCTTGTGAAGACTTACATAAAACGTTTGACCTGTGTCATTGCCAACAAAGGGTATATAACAAACTATTGAGAAACTTTTGTTATTGACCAAATACTTATTTTCCACCATAATTTGCAAATAAATTCATTAAAAATCCTACAATGTGATTTTCTGGATTTTCTTTCCTCATTTTGTCTGTCATAGTTGACGTGTACCTATGTTGAAAATTACAGGCCTCTCTCATCTTTTTAAGTGGGAGAACTTGCACAACTGGTGGCTGACTAAATACTTTTTTCCCCCACTGTATGTGTTATTCAATGTGTTTATATGGGCTAACAGTAGGCCAAATTCAATGTTTCATCAAATAACTTTTCTATATTTATTTATTTGACCTACAGCCAGGGGTCCTAAAATTCTAAATCAAATAACTAAATGATCCATGGTATGACATCTTAGTAGACCCCCCATTCACTAAAAAGTATTACATTGTTTATGAGGTTAGTAATAATATTGATATACTACTATAGATGTTACTATCATTGTAATACACTGTAGGCTCTATTTAATGCACATCACAGAAGTTCAGCTTTACAGCGTGATGAATGAAATTTAAAGGCAATGTTCCTGCTTTAGCGGAGACTGCATTCATGGTAAACGCTTCATATGGCGGCTCAATCGGAAATTAGCTTTACATTTATGCTTCACCTTTACAGATTGAATAGAGCCCTAAATAAATGAATACTACAATGTGTCCATTACTACCATAAACCATAACCCCATCTTCTGATAGGACAGAAGCAGGTTCCAATCCCAGACTATAGAACCCCTGGGGCCTTGGGCTGTATGCATTTCCTAATCAGACATGTCATAGGCTATAAGGATAATGACACACCTGTGAATACCATTTTCTTTGTCACATTGTTACAGTACCAAGAGCTTGAGGGACTCACTAACTATTAAACACCCAGACTCCAACTCTCTAACCTTACTCCAAAAGATGAGGAAATCAGTGAACCTCACACTGAAATATGTGCTCTTTTTTTGACAGTGCAGAGGTTGTGCAACACATGGTTTTGATGGGCCAACATCATATTTCCAAAGCTCCTTCAGCATCGGTCCTTCCCAGGAAACATGGCTGGCTAGGTTGAACTTTTGTACGGGTGATTTACATACCTTCTCAACTGTGCAGAGTTGGCGGAGGGCTCCGATGTCATCTCGGGCTGAGGCCCAAAGCACTTCCTGCGCTAGATGACTTACAGTCCCCCGTCAGTCCTGAGTGCCGTTTTACTGTTATGAACCCCCCTCCACCTATCACCCCCCCTCGCTACCTCCCCAGCCCAAAGCCAGGCATGCGGTGTCACCATGACATCAACACACAGGAAATGGTCTAATACTTCAACATTTCAGAGTGCAGATGTATGGTGCTGTGGAGTGTCATAATGTCATCTAATTCACTCAGCCCAAACCCCTAAACAAAACACACCTGTACATAATCTATACCACTTCTTATTTTTTACTATGATTGAAATGATTGAGTTCTGTACTATGAAAACTATGACTAATTTGATAGCCTAGGTCGATTGTTCCCTCTTGTTAACACCCATCCAGTCCTTTCAGATCAGCAAGGTTGAAGTGATCAGATGATAGGAAAAGAAGCTTCCAGAAAGTATTGAGGTGCACCATGGCCATCATATGAATAGGGGTCACGCTTCGGCCTCTTAGTGGAAGCTTCCTCTTCCCCTCCTTCCCCCCTTCTAGCAGATGCATTACTTAGTCCCTATGTGTTGCTAGCCAAATCACCCAGAAACACTACAACATCCTCCTCTTTCAGAGTGTGACCGCACAACATTCAAGTATCAACAGCCTAGCCCCGAATGAGAACCGTTTTTACATTACATCTTTACAGAGGAAACCCTGGTCATGTATTATGGAGTGCTCTCGTTGAAATATGTCAAACCCGTTAATGGCTTCTCTACGTGACGAACCACTTGTTATGGGATGGTGGCCATGTTTTATATAGCCTGGGCTGCTCAGCTTCCTCCCTCACTTGGCAGAGTTAAGATGTATTTTGGCTCTGGTAGCGGAGCCTTACAGGGGAAGGACTCTGGCTGTGGGAGATGGTTTTCTGGTTTTCTATGGACGTGCTCTAGAAGGCTTTTGGCGAAGGCCCTTACTAATGAGCACCGTATAACAACAACAAAGAGTCATCAAAACTCATCAAGATACTGCTGACTACCAAAGTAGGGTTAATTACTCACAACCTGTGGCTGAGAAAGCTAATGGTGTCTAATCGGCATTGCCTTTTGTAGTCTCGGATGCTAAGTCTCTTAGATAGCTTATGTTGTGTTCCTCCTACATGCTTGAAAGATGGGAAGCAGACTTCCTATTGAGGGGCTGCAGACTTGATAAAGACCTCTGCGGGTCTACTCTAATAGCATCAAAAAGAGTTATCGGGCAGAGTTAAGGGCAGCTATCTCAGGAAGCGGCCACACCCTATGACCTCTGAGTAAACCTGTGCACACACTACCAAATGGGTACGCAGACACACAAACACATTAACTCTTGCAAACACGCACACTAGCATGCACAAATTAATTGTGTTATGTGTTCTCTGTGTAGTGCCTTGAAGTGATGAAGTCACTTTGTACAGTTTTGAAAACCTGTCTCTTTGACTCAGAACACGTAAAAGTCAACCTCTAGGCTTGCAACCATCGAGATTATATTTTTGCCTGATGTTATGCTATCATTCACAGAGGGAGGAATTGTTGCTCTTACTCAGACTTTGAATGATTGATTCAGATACGCACCGGTCAATATGTCATCCCAGTTTGAGGGTTTGAGAGCCAAGATTTTCATCATAAAATGTGGTCTTTGGAGGCTGTTGCACAAATATCTCCCCTAGACTGAGGAGTGTTGGCTAGAACTAGCGTCCAAAAGGTTGAAGCTTTTGAAGGATGAGCTTGTCTGGAAAGTTTCTTATTAAGCTAGGAGTACTTGGTTTGATTCCTGTTGCCCCCTGCTATGTGAGGGAATAGATTATGGTAGATTTGTCGATAAGCCACTCTTAAGCAGAATGAACTCCAATGCAGAACCTAGAACATCAACAATACAAGACAGTTTTCAAGCCAAATGTATTCTTTATTAGTCTGTTTCTGTACAAAAAGCACTGGATCACAGAAAAAACATGCATCTATTTACAGCATGGTCAAAAGACAGAAAAGGAAAAGCAGGGGAGATCCCCCCCCATTTGTATTTTAAAGACATTAATTAAACATTGTGCTTTGATACAGTATACTTTGATGATATATTTCATATTTGACAAAGATGCAGTACCTCTCCCCTTTTCATATTGAATTAAACATTGAGAAAGTACACTTTGCAATTTATAAAACCTCTGCAGAAAACCAGGGCAGCAAAAAGCAAGCTTTCTACAACTATGACAAAAAAAAATACATTTTTGCAAGCTATTTGAAAACTCAGTATATGGATGGAATGGATACAAGGAATGGGAGTGAAGGGGAGGATTGTGAGAAGTCAGCCAAGATTTAACTCGAAGAGAAAACTTGTGTTTTCATTGAAAATGGGTTTAGAAGTCCATAATATTGAATTCAGATGACATTATATGAGCTGGCGTAATTGAAAAATGTATTTCTCAAAGTGGGTCAACAGATTTTCCCTTCAGTTTTTTTTTTTTCACAAGCTCACATTATGACTACAAGTTGATGCCAACCGATGATAGCCAATGTATGTCAATCACTGCACAGAATTAACATAAAATCAAAGGTTTAATCAGGCGCATCATTGATTTGTGACCTGTTGTCCACTATCATTATGTTACACAGGCTATGTGGAAATTTGGAGAAGGATGTACCGTCCAACATATCCTAGTTTAAACTACATCCACTGCAGCTCAAATGATTATTCAAAACCATCAAATGAATGACAACTTTAACTAATTCTTAGACATCTATGTATTTCTACTATGTTTTGTAACTTTCCCCAGGTCGTTGCTATAAATGAGAATGTATTCTCAGTCAACTAACCTGGTAAAATAAGGAATAAATAAATCTGCAACAGCATAACTCACATTTTTTATTCTAAGACCACACTTCAATTAGAGTATCAAAATAATGAAAATGCATTGTATTGGAGCATGTTCTATTGTAAGGCATCAATTATGTCTTGTGTTCTTTTACGTTTCAAAACCATTCCACTGAAATGTGGAGCGATAGCTTGCATTACAGGAAATACAAATTGCATAAGTACATGATACAGATTGTATGCAATGACAATAACACCACCAACAACACTAACATCAATGGAAGGTTCCTTGAGATCGGTGAACCCTACACTTGAGTGGTCCCTCTACAGCAGTTATTGGAGGGTTTACTTGAGTTTCAACTTCACAGCTGATTCGTACAGGCATGTGTATTACATTCATTCTCACCAAAACAAGGAATAGGCTTGGGTCCACAGTTAAGATGGGAAAGGAGTTGAATTCTAACCAATGAACAAAAATGAATACACCTCAAATTTAAAGTAAGGAGTATGGAGGATTACGATGGAAGAGTTTTTGAAATAGAGAAAATCACACGAAAACAACCTTGCCATTTTAGCCACAATGACAAAAATGTGAATCCAAGAATGGCTACAAAACAAAACAGAAAAACATCTTGGCGCATACTTGTACTAGCCTTTGTCTTTTGTATATTTTTTTCATTTGTAGTATTTTTTTTTTTTCATTTGTAGTATTTTATTTCTTGCTTGCTAAGATGCATTGCTCTTGTAAGTGCCCCAACTAAAATAGTGCATTAAGAAATAACCATGATAATACACATTTCACAATAATACACAAAGGACAAGGAGAACTGGGGAAAACACAAATGCTGTATACAAAAAAGTTAAATATAGTATCGGAAAAGCATTTTTATACAAAAAGTGGTGGAGCGTATATCCTGCTTTAAAAGACAGGGTGACCATGTCATGTTTGACTTTTTTTGTTTTTACAAAAGGGTTGTTCCTCTCCTTTTATCACTCTTTTTACAATATCTAAAAGGTATTAAGACATCAAATGTGTTTACATATATATTTAAGACTATCATTCAGGCCTAAATCACAAAAGGAATCCGAAAACATACTTTATAAATACATACAAAATAAGCACAATCAGAAGAATAACAAGAAATCTGGTACCTAAATGTGGTTAAAACTGCTGCAAGCATTTCTGGTTAAAATCTACCAATCAACACACCCGGAAATATATCTATTGTACTGTGTTTCAAAAATGGTAGACATCCAAAACCCTTTAACCTCAAACCTCGGGCTGTTAGTACAACATTTGGCTATTTGCTCCTCGGCAGAATGTGTGCCAACCCTTTCGTTAGATTAGAAAATGACTGCATTTTCCTTCAGATATGATAAACGCACATTATTAAAAGCTATGGTACACAAAGAAAATGCTAAAAGACTATGACATTAGATATCAGTTGCCTTTTGAAGAGGGTTTTTTATAGACATTGTGGGGAATTCTCATTGAAACTCCCACCGATTTTGAGTCTGACAATTGACAGAGTGTTGGATATTCCTGGATTCTGCACTTTTTCCACAGTTGACAGTTTTGAACTGTAGGCCTTTAGACTCTACCTGCTCACAGTGGTTATATGACTGACAATGAACTAGGTTCATTAGAAGATCCAGTCAAAATAGTTTTTCAGACATGCAAATTAACCTTATAGGACGCAGGACAATACTCACATGACAAGGAGTAACTACCTGCCTTTCAAAACCACAATTTATTATTCACATTGCTATATTTTCAGATTAGCTAACCCTTCATACATATCTATGTGGGAATGCTACCTGTTGGACAAGGAATGGCTTACAAGTCCCAAAATGCAAAACACAGAAAGTGACGAAGTCAACTACTGAACCAACACAAAGATAATCTAGCGACATTTTACGGGTTTCTGGTTACTTGGATTTTCATTGTTGTGCTGTTCTGTTTCCAGGAGTGAAGGGGCTTGATGGTCCTGTTTTGGAGGTTGATGAGATCTAAGCTGATGTTGTAGAGATTCTGTGAGCTAGTGGAGATGTGGTCAGTCTGGCAGAAGGCCCTCTTCACATAGGTGGGACTATTAGACCTGCCATGGCTGAAAGACAGACACGCTGGTTACCTAATAATGTGGGGAGAAGTTTTGTATCCATAACACAATTTGCATCGATAAAACTGTAATAGAATGTTGTAAGGATACATATCCCATAGAAAATCATTACACACCCTCTTAAATGAAAAGCCGTGTGTTGAGGTAATTATGATATGCATATGGATTTGCTGCAAAACCTAAGAATGACAAAATTATATTTTTCAAATATAACAACTTTTCCAGTCATGTTACATTGACTTATAATCAGTCACTCTATTTCAACAAAGATTCTCAGCCAAATTATTTGATTGTGATGAATGTTTTGAAAAGTCACTCTACGAAGAGCCAGCAGTTATGGATCAACTTTGTCCTTCAATCCACTACTACCTCAGGTCACATCATTATGTCATGTGAATTCTAGCATTACAGGGTCTCCATGACAATGCCCTTTCTAACAATAACCCAGGCAGAAGTGGGCGGGACTGAGAGGCAGGAGAGGGGTGGGATGCTCACCCTGTAGGCTGCTGCCATTGGTGGTGGTGCAGGTGGGGGGCGGGGAGGTCTGTGGCCGCACGACAGGGGCGAAGGCGCTCTTCTGTTTGACTGCAGAGATCATATGGACAGGAGAGAATGAATAAGGGCCTATGGGTCCACCGGAGAACAGAGGGATGGAGGAGGAGGAGGAGTAGGAGGAGGAGGGGGAGGTGGTAGATCCTAACGGAGAAGACAGACAGACAGACAGACAGACAGACAGAGGTTGGTGAGTGAGTGGACTGAGATGAGCTGTACAGTAAGGGCATGCATGGGGGCTGAGGAATGGATGCCTGCCTGAAGAAGGGTCAAGGTCTGGAGTAACTTGCTCGGAGTAAAAGGTGCACAATATTTGCAAAGTTGATCCATAACTTGAAGGCCCATTTTAGACTTGACACAACAATACCTTGTTTACATTTGACATTTTAGTCATTTAGCAGACGCTCTTATCCAGAGCGACTTACAGTTAGTGAGTGCATACATTTTTCATACTTGTTCTTGAGGATAGCAGCAACCTCCATCCATGTAAAAAAAAAAAAAATGTGTGTGTATGTGTGTACAGTCTGTGTAGAATGTTCATGTATGAAATGCTGAGTGTGATAATAAAGCAATTTTATTTAAAGCACAGTGTATTTGATACCCCCTTCTCCCCCATACTGGCTTGGTTAGTTTCTGTAGTTATTGCATATTACCACAAGAAATATGATTCCAGTAAAGTATGAACCCCTGAAGCAGCTTATAGTCCCATATCTCACAAATACAAAAATTCAAAATGGAACTCTAAAATGGATGGCAAAATGCAAACTGTATGTATCCCTACATGTGAATAGTTATTTTGTTGTATCTTCCTTGGACTATTGACTTATACTTGCTCTGTAACATCACAGTTGAGATGTTGTGTTACTAATCCAAAATAATGGGTTTGACCCAAAGCATGAATGATACTATGAGGGTGTTAGAATGTTAGTAGCGGTAAGTAATGAAGGAGATGGAACAAGGTATAGGCAAAGCAGATTAAGACTTTTACAATGCATTGTATAGACAGACAAACCCAACCTTTCCCTTTAGTAGACAACACATAACCTTCCACATCAAATGCAAGACCAAAACCCACTTTCAGTTTAGTATCCAATTTAGTATCCAGAATCGAAATAAAGGTTAAATAAATAAAATAAATAAATAAAATCTACAACTACTGAGACACTGGCATTGTTTTGTCTGCCACGCTCTAAACACATCTCTGGGAGACTTTGATATCTGATGCTGTAGCAAAAACAATCAGCTATTCAAAAAGTCCCAGTGGGTGACAGTTAGAGTTCTAAAACACCTGTAACCTCAGAGTGGAATCATGACTCTAAGCATGTTAATTAGAAGGAAGGATCAGGGACAGAGACACTGAAGGGTTCTAGCACTGAGGGAGAGAGGAGGAATCCCTGTGATGTCATCTGTGAGATGTGTGTGAGGAATTCCGATGCAGATCTTACAGCAGGTGTCCTCAACACCAGTCCTCCAGAACGGCAGTGGATGCTGGTATGTTCTGTTTCTTTGCCTCTACTGAATCGATCAATACTAAATTGGTGTGAGTCCACACACTTGGTGCCCCAGGTCTAAACCAATCACTGTGTAAACAGGAAGTATGAGAATAACTAGCAGACACTGCATCCCTCCTGGACTGAATCAGAATACTACTGTCCTAATGAAACCGTGTGTTGCTATCCCACCACATATAACTACCCAAATGATCCCCCCACGGAATGTGACGTGCCTTGAGACCTGATGCATTGAGATGCAATCAGATATATTAATGATCATTCAGACCTAATAAGGCTGTACTTACTTGCGTAGGGGGAGTTGGCAGCGGAGCCGTTGAGGAAGCTGGGTGAGCCTGGCACCCCCAGGTTGGTCATGCCTGCTCCGTAGCCATTCATGGTGGACGTGATGGTGTTATAGTTGGACTGCTGGGGCGTGGAGCTGGGCACGTAGCCACGGGGCGATACGCTGTTGGAGTTACGGGAGTAACCTGGACGAAAGGAGGAAATGCTATGGTTAATCTAATGGCATCAGCACAGTGCAGTTTGAACAACATCACATTTGTATTCCATTGACAAACTCTAAAAGCATGGACCATATTCTTACTATTCTAATATTGAGTATTCAGGATTTGCATTGCTCTCTTCCAGAACTAAAACCACCCGAAGCAGCATTTCCCCTGTCCCCTACTTGTTTGAGCACAATTCCATTTACACTTCAAATCAGAACAAGGGTTAATAAATATTATGTCAAAAGTGATCATTCGATTTGGTAAGAGTAGGGCCTTTTAAAATGGAACCATAGTGTGAAGTTTCCATGTTTCCCCAATGAATTGAAGAGTTGAATCGGACACGGTTTGGCTTTTGAGAGGGATTGTCCCTGCTGCCGCTCCCTCCACTGTTGTTCCTGACATGTGTTTCCCATTGCCTGCACTCTCCCTGATCCCAGGGTAGCGCTCCATCAATTGCTCTACTGCTGGGAATTGTGTTGGCTCAAACCAGGAAGTGGGAAGAGAGATAGAGAGAAAAGAGAAGAAGAGAGAGGGGGAGAGAGGGGAGGGAAGGGAGAGAGAGAGACAAGGAAAAAAAGTAGAGAGAGAAAGTGAGAGCACACTGTACCTTTTTCTCTGGTCTCTAAGCCCCCAGATGGCTAGGAGCCCATAGTGCCTCAGGTAGCATTCAATACATCCTAGATGAGGGCCAATCAACTAAGAGCTGGGGGGTGGTAGAGGGGGGGAGAGGGTTAAGGCAACTCCACTCCACTGTTGGAGGGAGAGATGAAGGACTAGCCTAGGGGGAGCAGTCAGTAACCCTATCCAGCTATCGCTGACTGACGCAATGACGAGGTCAGCCTCTGGAGGTCAATAAGGCCAAGACGCGCCACAAGGGCCGGGGTAGTATCCCTATTCGCTCCAGAGGAAACTGTAAACGTAAAGTAAAACAAGTGGAGTGGATGCAAGTTTGAAGACAAATGCCAGAGGAGAAATGATATAATCCATTTAGCACACAACGTGATGTAAAGCAGATCCATAACCCTCGTCTGGAATTGCTTCAGTAAATTACATTCCTCATTCCTTTCATAAAGCTTGGCATATGAGCCGCCCTCTATATTAATGTTTTAATCATAGTACGTAATTTCTAGGAGCAGAAAGAGGCGTTTCAGTAGGGGGAAAAGTCTGATTCTGGGTTTTACTGTTCCAATGATTATGGACATACAGTATGAAATGATGTATCTTCATGATGGCTGCAGTCCTGTTCCCATGACTTCATAGATTACTGTAGGTGTTCTCTTGTAGGTCGATGTGAAAAGCAGACAAGGGGAGGGAGGAAGGAACTATGCTGAGGTGTCAGGGGAGAGAAAACAGCTCTAGATATCTCTCGCATTTCCTCTTTCTGCCTGTATCCTCAGCTCCGACGTGAGCCAATCTGTTCATCACACGTTCAGACCTATTTCCTGTGCATCAGTCACAAAGCTGCTTTGTCAAAGGAAACAGCCCTCTCTAGGATAGTGGTGTTTGTGTGTGTGTGTGTGTGTGTGTGTGTGCATACGTGCCTTCGTGTGTGGAGGGCTTTGCATTATACTATATGCATAATAACATGCTTATGCATTTTTGGAATTGTATAAATAGTGAATTCACACTTGCAACAGTGCTGTCAAGCTTACACTAAAAAAAGAGACACACACACACTCTGCTCCCTGAAACCTTGACCGAGCTGCTGTGTTCAGTGTCTAAACTCTGGTTGTTTTATTCATGCCACATCGTCTGCATTTTTTAACTCATTAGCACCTCCCCTTCTCATACACCCCTTCTCTACCACACACACACACACACAGTGTTCTATAACTAACCTTGTGGGGACACACAATTCAGTCCCATTCAGAATCCTATTTTCACTATTCCCTAAACCTAAACCTAAACCTAACCCTAACCCTAATTCTAACCCTAACACTAATTCTAACCCTTACCCTAAACCCCCTAGAAATAGCATTTGACCTTGTGGGGACTAACAAAATGTCCCCAGTTGGTCCCCACAAGTATAGTTAAACACGTCCATGCTCACACACACAGAGGCATGCAAAAGCATACACACGCACACGTTTCACTGATGATAGCCATGAAGCTTACATTAAAGAGAAACATTGGACTAGCATACATCTACAACATATACCGTATCTACAGGGGACACCAATACACAGAGAAGGTGTGAGAAGATCAGAGGGTGAAGGGTGAGGGTCGTGCGGTGAAGGGTCATGGTGGGGGGTTGTGACACTCACCCTGGTCCCCCTGCGAGGCCTCGGAGATGTTGACGGCCAGCTGGCTGCTGAAGGAGTTGACTCCCATCATGCCGGAGTGAGCGGCCGAGCCGCTAAGCGAAGGCAGCTGGTTGTGGCTGCGGGGGACGCTGTACAGGGCCTCGGTCAGGTCAGCTGCCCGCTTCAGAATGATCTCCTGAGGGGAGGGAGGGACAGGGAGAGGGGGAAGGTGGAGAGAATACCATAGGTGATTGTGAGTTTAGAGACTTTATATGTAGTGTTGCATATTTATTTGACCAGAAATTAACCTGATCATATCTTTTATTTGGGCCATGTTACCCTTTATTTCTCCCTAGTCAGCACATTTAGCCTATTTCTGCCATCTAGACACTACAGATGTAGTTATCCTGGCCTCCCAGGTCCCTGTGACCTGGCTGTTCTTTAAATATAAAACGTGATGTTAATTTAATCTGTGATTAATCAAAGAAAATAAAAAAGGGACATTCTAAAACACAATGTTCAAATCGCAAAAAGGAAAAACTTCAATAAATGCCAGGGGTATGTTTAAAAGAATGAGAGCCATATTACGAGTTCTGCAATAAAAATCTATATGATTACATACCTGGTTATTGTGGGGCATTCCATACAGGGCTTCTACTAAGTCTGCTGATCGCTTTAACAGCACTTCCTGAAATGACATCACATCACGTTACTGTATACTATAATTCATTTGAATAAAAACACAGTATGATACCGAGTTACATGAAAGATTCCACACTCATTACAATTTCAGAATCCTGGAAATTGTTGATGGTTGATAGTAAAAATGTAAAGAAACATTTTACTGCTTGTATAAACCTAGAACATTAACCGTAACATGTAACCGGTAAAACAATCTGGAATGTTTTGGTTTAGTGAGTGTAAATCATTTTATTGTACTGTAACTCTGTTTGAAAATTATAAATCGGTTGCTGTAAGTGTCGGACATAGATTTTGGGAGTTGGGGTCGTAAAATGGGGAAAGCATTCAAATGTAATTATTGTTTTACAGAGTACAAGTCAGAGATTAGCTTTAATGGCAAGGCCAATGTGTGATAAACAACCCAAAGAAAGCAGCTGTCTGCATCTCATTTTCACTCTCCCATTCTCTCTCTCACAAACACACACACACACACACATGCGTGCATGCTGCACACTTACTAACACACACTACACTCTCTCCCAGTCAGCATTTAGACGTCTCAAGTATTGGGGCCAACCACTTCCTTCTCAAGCTCTAATGTCTCTGCTTGCAGGGGGTTTACGTTTTTGTTAGAGCCCACATTTTGTCATGGCACCACATAATAACAAACTGTCATGATCAGAGGGCATCTTTACCAGGCCTCTAATCAAAATGGCTGCCGATGCACCCTGGAGGGAAGAGGGAAGAGGGAAGAGGGAAGGAAGAAGCCTGAGGTGGTGGGAACCCATTAACACTTTCAGACTGCCTTCGGTGCTTCCGATCCGCCACTTCAGACCCCAGCTTATTAGAGCCACATTGCATCTGTTTATTGAATTTCCCCTGCCTAATTCACCCCTCCCTCCTGCTCTCTCTCTCTCTCCCTCCATCATCCATCCCCCACCTCCCCCACCTCCTCCATTGCCCCCGGGCTGTTTTCCCACCACCCAGAGGAGGAAGCGTCCAATCTCTCCCCGGCAGCCCAGTGGGTCGCTGTGGCAATGGCTCTTAATAACAATAACAGGCCTGATAGATAGATAAATAGGGTCTGCTGACACTCGCCTGGGCTAAATGGGGGGACAAACACTCACACATTCACACATGGCCCTGTGCCTTTTAACTGGAGGAATGAGAGAGGAGAGGAGAGGAGAGGAGAGGAGAGGAGAGGAGAGGAGAGGAGAGGAGAGGAGAGGAGAGGAGAGGAGAGGAGAGGAGAGGAGAGGAGAGGAGAGGAGAGGAGAGGAGAGGAGAGGAGAGGAGAGGAGAGGAGAGGAGAGGAGAGGAGAGGAGAGGAGAGGAGGAGTGAGTGAGGTGGGGAGGGCTGGGTTGGTTGTTGTTTCCAGGGCTCTGGGGATGAGAGCTGGTGTTGTGGGAGCCTCTGCTGGAGGTCTCTGGGGTATTACAACGAGGAGGGGCCTCTGTCTGCTTGTCTGGAGTCTGATTGGTTCCTACAACACATCTAGACTTTTCCTTGTGTTGTAAAAATATATATATTTTAACTTGACCTAAAACGCTGTCAAAGGAAATGTGCAGTACTGTGGTGAACATGTATCTGGGAAGAACTTTTTTTCTTGTCGTTTAATCATTTAAATATTCCCTCACTGTTGGCCCTGTGTTCAGTGTTTGACAGGGTAAGAGTCCAGGAGGATGCGCTTTCCTTTCTGTCCCCCATTTCCCACGACAAAATATGACCTCAGGAAAAATAATTCAGTCGAATCAGCCTGAGGAATAACCATCTGCCCAGATGGGCAGGCGTACTGATGGGCAGGCGTACTGATGGGCAGGCGTACTGATGGGCAGGCGTGCTGATGGTCAGGCGTGCTGATGGGCAGGCGTACTGATGGGCAGGCGTACTGATGGGCAGGCGTACTGATGGGCAGGCGTGCTGATGGGCAGGCGTACTGATGGGCAGGCGTACTGATGGGCAGGCGTACTGATGGGCAGGCGTGCTGATGGGCAGGCGTACTGACTTGAGTTACAGTGAGGAAGGGGTGTGTGCGTTTTTACTTAATATATTCTCTCCAGAATATATGCTTAAAAGGAAATTAGATTCACTTGTTTTATGAACATATTAGTAGAGTTTTTTTTTTTACCATGTGCACATTTTTTTTTATAAAGACCATGTGTGAACATATGTGTGTGTTTGTGTGTGTGTGTATGTGTGTTTGCATTCGTGCGTGTGTACAGATGTAGGATCTTAATTTGAGACAGTTTGTTACAGTAGGAAAATAATCCTGCAGCAACAGGAATGGTGAATTATTATGTGGATTATAAATAATGGACATTTTTTGTAAGGCTTGATACATTTTTCGTTAGGGCAAAAAGCGGAAATTACAAACTTTAGAAGCTTTTTTAAACCTGAAATACACTAAAGTTTCCATTTCTCAGTAACAAAAGAGTGATCAAATTATGTTTCACATCTATCTGAGATCCACCTTGCCAATGTGCCCTTCCTCTGTGCCTCTCCTTGGTGAGCATGCCGACCCACCTGCCTACCCCAACACTCCTACTGACCCCGCAGCTATCCTGCAGGCACAAAGTCACACAGACACACACACACCGCTACCCCCACCGCAACCAAGCAATATAGCTCCTGTCAATCTCTATCCCACCCCCAGTCCCTACGCCCAAACCTCTATCCACTGAGAGAGGGCACAATCTGTCACACCCTGGCACTGCCAACATATCTACCACTGTGAGGAGTGTCTCAGACCCCTCCTCTCCTCCTCTCCTCTCATCCTTTACCCTCTCATCCTCTCTCCTCCCCTCTGGCATGCGCTCGCTTCATTAATCTCCATTATAAAACAGAAGTTAGTTAATGTCTCTGAGGCTTGGCGGCTGCAACACCCTGCCTGCCACAGGGAACTTTGGCAACCCCCTCCCGCCCTGCCGCCTCAAACACAAATACGTACGGACACACACATACACAAACACACACGTGTTAGTGCACATGCACTCACAAACATTAGCACACACACATTCCTGCCTCTACACACTGGTGTGTGTGTGTTTGCCACAGTCGGTCTCTCTTCTTGTATTTTCATTAGGCGATGACAGACACAACAGCCTTCTCAAGTTAATGACGCCTTCCAGGCTTTACTACTCGCTGGTGCTACTCTGTGTGTGTGTTTGTGTGTGTGTTTGTGTGTGTGTTTGTGTGTGTGTTTGTGTGTTCAATTGTTTGAAGTGTGAGGCCATTTTCTGATCCTAAGAACAACTGCCCTAACTAACCAGAATCTCTCAAACAAATGCAAAGAAAATACTATTTGGAGTACATTCTCCGGAGCAGGGATTTCCCCCCCCCCCCCCCCCGGGTAAAAGTGCACCCAGGGGGGGCCCCAGGACCGAGTTTGGGAAATCCTGCTCCAGAGTATTACCGTAGAATAAGTAAAGCTGTTCGCTATGTACAGAAATTCCTCAGCTCACTGATGGCTAGCTTTAGCTAATTATCTCTTAACAATAACAACAAAGGGTAACCAACGAAGAACAGGCCGTCTCTCGTAAGAACCTCATTTCATTTCATGTTACTTGACTTGGACAATTGGAAATACATCACAGCACTTTGCGACATAACAGTGAGGGTTATCTATGCCTGGGCCTGATACTGTAGCTGTTGGGGTGGGGGTGTGAAGCATGTGTGTGTGGAGGTGAGATATGGGCGATGCACTGCCTTGCCGTGAACCACACCACACACACACATACACACATATCCACATACAAACTCACCCTCCCTACACCCATATACCCACACACACATGCACACACACCCCTCCCTTTAGCGGCGCGGAGAGACAGCGCCATTGGATTCCTGTCAGCGCAAATGCCGGCAATCAGAGCGCGGGTGTTTTAACACAATCAATACTGTAATGCACTATCTCCCAGTTATCATCATAATCTCTTATCACTGGCCCACATCTCTGGGGGGGGTCAGGCCGCTCCGCACTTCCTCTCAGAGATGGACGGAGGGAAAGAGGGATGGAGGGTTAGAAGCAGCGTGTCGGCTCATTCAATAATTCACCTCAGCCAATGAACTGAGAGATTCGGCAGATGAAGATACTATGGAAGTGTCCATGGTGTGTAAAATGCTGGTTTAGTACTAGTATAAAGTGTGAGTGTCACTTAAATTAAATATAAAGGTAATATCTTGATTCTTGGAATTACCCATTTGCAATATGAATAAACGTATAACATGGAATATGCAAGGGTTGAAAGACTCACTGAAAGTGAAAATTGCATGGAAATGCACTGAATACTCTAGTACAATGTTTTACACTGAATTCTAACCATAGAGGAGTAATGTACAGTCTGTGATGGTAAACTCTCAGCATACAGAAAACACACACTCGCACATGCATGCAAGCACTTTGCACAGACACAAAGAGAGAGAGAGAGAGACAGTGAGAGAGAGACAGAGAGACAGCGAGAGAGAGAGACAGAGAGACAGACAGAGAGCGAGAGGGAGGGGGGGGGGGGGGGGGGGGGGGTGTTCTCTCCTTCATCCTCAGTGGGTCTACTGCCAGTAAGGGATAAGAAGTTGGCCCAACAAGAGACTCCCTCCTTCTGTGAGAGTAGGATGAGTCTGTTCCCAGCCCCTATCCTGGAAACCTCTACACTGATGACTTAGACTGGGGGAAAAACAGGTTTTACGACCTCAGACAGAGGGGGAAATCATTTCATCCACCATGCTCTACTCTCGTCTGTCTCAGGGCCAAGAGGGAAAGTCACATCCAGCATTCTGGAGCGACAGACCACACATCTAGAGAGTGGATGTCTTAAGGGTACTTCAGAGCTCCAGGTGGAATAACTCACAAGGAGAACGATATGAAAGAGCGAGATATGAAAGAGTGTCATCTTCAAGTCAGGTCGATTGAGGAAATGAATTCCAATTTGATTCATGAGTTGAAAAATGCAGATCATTTTATATTAGGATTTTTCTCTCCAATTGATTCATTGAATTTGAGAAAATCTATAAGTTAAATTACAATTAATTACCTATCGACTTGAAACCCTGTCTATTTCACTTCTCCTCGACTGTAATTTTTAAATGGTGAGTGACAAGTAACGAAAAGGTATTTCTCTCAAGGAATTGAATTTCTTTACTATTACAGATATACATTCCTTTAATAAGTGCTATTTTCATGTGGAAAAGTTATGGAATGCACCTTTATCATACTTCATGTAGTTGAATCTCTTTTACCCACCTCACCTAACCCAACCCCCCTGAGCCCCAGCCCCTGCCCCTGGCCCCCAACGCCCCAGTCCTCCTTGCGTCTGTCTCCAGACATATTCCACTTTATTTTTTTCGTATTTTCTTCCATTGCTTTCCAGGGGCTCAATTATGGGAGGATGGCTCCCTGGTTCGAGAGGTGCCCGGAGAGAAGGGATCAGCTGACCCAGGAGAAGAAGCCATCCGACAGGTCCCTTAACAATGATAAATCACCCCTAGCCTGGCTCTGCACAGTCGTCCCATAGCCACCTAGCTACAACACACAGGAAAGGCTATGGCTAGCTACTGCTTCCACACCATACCCCGACATTGATCTCTTCAGTACATCATCTAGATCAGGGGTGCACACTCACAGCTCAGGTACTGAAAAGCTACAGGGTGTGCAGGCTTTTATTCCAGCCCAGCACTAACTATTGCATTCAAATACAATTGGCCCCTAACCCTGGCAGTTAATTCCAACGTAATGGCCAAACAGGTGGAAAACACATCTAATCTCCGAGATCATATGAGACCTGAACATATTTTTTTTTGCCCTTAACACAAACTCTTCACCTCGGTTTACTTTTTAGCTTAGTCTCCATTTGTTTGTCTGCTCTGTATCAAAACAGGCCTCCCTTATGGCCGTATCTTAGGAAAATAGGCCCTCCACATGTAAGGAATGCATCACCATCCAGGTGTCTATTTATGAGGATTCATAGGCCGTTAAACTTGCCGTGACCTGGGAATGGGTCTGGGTCTTCTACTGCAAAGGTCCTGGAATGGAGCGGCGCTCGCAAAAATATGCTGCTGCCTCCCATGCTGAGCAATGAGGGGAGGCTAGAGCTTGAACCCGTTCCACATATCCTCTATAGATCTGGACAGGGAAGTGTCCGCTTGCAGCCAAGGCAGACTGGAAATGAAATTAGAGGCGAACCTGATCCAGCCCCAGCCTCCGAGGTCATCAGTGACCAGTTGGCCATGCTTTAGCACCGGTCTGGTCTGTCTGTCCATCACTGGAGCTAGGGTTCCAGCTCATTGAGGCTAGGGTTCCAGCTCTGAGACCGGCTCGTTGGAGAAGTGTGGCCGCCAACCTCCTAATCTAATAACTAAACAGGGGTTTATCGGCTACAAAGGAAAACACGAAAACCAAAGGAGCCTAGAGGAACGACGGCCAGTGTTTTCCTATCTTAGTGTTTCCCTCCTATCATTATTTACATGGAATCCCTCTTATTCCCACCCTTCTAGACTTGCTCTGTTGCTTCCTGTTAAAAAATAATAATAATTCAATTTGACTTTAAGTGGTTCCAATACCAAGGTTTGGTGTCTATAGCCTCTTGATGTAGCTTGGGGGAGCTTTGCTCCCTGCCTAAGAGACAAACATTCTACTATCGCTCCTGGCCAACCTTTCTGTCCTACAAGAAAAGGAAAGGAGAGAGGATAACAAAGGGATGAAATGTCAACGTAACTGTTCCCGAGTGATTGTGTGAGTCTGTCCTGACAAGTCACATTGGGTGAGAGCAATGAAGTACTTCATGAATGGCAAGCTTTAAGGTGTTAGTCTTGTTGTTATTTCCTTCTGTCTAAAATGCAGGGAAAGCTCGCGGCTGGACGGAAGACGGAGGAAAATCTATTTGCATATTGAGTTTCTTTTGAATAAATAAATATATAAAGGCTGATGGGGACATTCTCCCTCCGCCACAAATCAGGGCATCAAAGGGGCCAGACAATATATGCTCACTATTAGTATCAATTTACAAATAAACTACTTTTTTGGTGACTGGATCTCAGATGTCAGATTTTGATAAATGGTTTCAATTTGGCAGCTGCTTTAGACTGTCAGGCCCCATCTGATCATATCCCCCTTTACAGCAGTTCCCTGCCCAAAAGAATCTCACTCATTTAGTGCAGCTCCTTTTAGGGGGAAAATAATCTTTTCATACTAACCAGGCGGCAAACCGCCCAGGACACCTGACGGCTGCTTGTGTTCTTGGCCCTACCTGAGTCTGTGCCTGAGTGTGTGCGTGGGTGCGTGCACAAATATTGATCATGTGTGTCTGAAAGGCAGTGTTGAGCCTTGCATACACTCATGTGTACATGTATGTATAAGTGACTTTGCATATGCAGGGCTGTTGCTACCTCAAACCTAAAAACAACCAGACCAGGAACACCTGTTTCCAATTGTACGAGTTATAAGAACAATGTGCCCCTTGGCATCAGAGCCTGTTCTTAGGGCCAGGTTCACATTGAATGGAACGAATTAATCCAAATCTAACAAATCAGGTTTATAAACTCAGATATTTGGCAGTCTGAAGTCTGGGTGGTCTTTGGAGTAACAACAGGGGATGCTGTACTCCTTGGTGTCCTATGAGGCGTGCCACTTACCTTAGGTAACCTCTCGGGATCTCCTGGGTGTCTGGGGATGACCTTCTGTAGCCTCTGGAAGCCGTAGTCAATGGTGGGCTCATTCAAGGCTGGAAATAGAGAGAATTATCATGGTTAAAACATTGCTGAGCGATATCTCTACAAACAAGGTGAAACAGCTCAAACATGCATTGCTCTTCTTAAGCTTCCAATGTCACATATGCATTTGTTTCTTGATTCCATGCCTGAATGCCTATGTAGGCCTTATGAAGGTGTTATATCACATTCTAGAGTAACATATCTCCCCTGCCTGGCTGTCCTGCCCTGATACGTGTGCTCTACAATAGCCTTGAGAGTGTCAGCCCAGTGTCAGACGATCTCTTCCTCCACCGATCTCTTCCTCCACCATCACGTCTCTGTCTTTCTTCTATGCTATTTATTAAGCTTGAGACCTTCCACTCAACCTGTCCCAGTCGCTATCCCTTTCACAGAGCATTCCTAACTAATTCAATTGCACCTCCCTCACTCTAAGCCTCTCAGGTACCCCCCTTTTTATTTCATTGCCCCCCCCCCCCCCCCCTCCACATTTGCAAACAACGCAATCTCCATTCCTCTCCATTTCGATACGAAGGAGAAAAGAGAAACAGCCGGAAATGAGTTAGGGAGATATTTCTCCATAATCAAGCCCATTAATCATAAAAGGCTGTCAAATTTGACTTTGGGGACAATTTGTCAGCCTTCTTGCCCTCTCCGCTTTTGTCACCGGTGCCTCTTGTATTCCGTAAGGATGATTGACACACCAAATGCTGGTGAGTAGAATAGCTAGTTTGCGCTAATATGCATAACCGGCGCTTTCATGAATAAGAATAAGGTGAAGGCGGCGCAGGCTCTTTTCAAAGGCCCGCTGCCGTTTGTCGCGAGCGGCAAATATATGTTATTACCATTATAACAATATTTGTTTTCTTTCCCCAGGAACGGGCACCCGCGAGCTGCTAAATCAAATTTGTCTGAGGCTCGTTTCACAGCAAGGGAAGGAGAAAAGGGCTTTCAGGCTGCGGCTAGGTCGGGATGTTATCTGAAGGGTGACGGAGCCTAGACGTGCCCTCTCCACACAGGCTGCCATTTTGAATATCTGTCCCTGTCCCCTGAGAGGGACCTGGAGAGGAACGTTAGCAAGGCCCAAACAGATTACACTCTCATGGACAATTTCTCTTGTTGGGATGAAGGGGATAGTCTACTTTGAAACCAAACAGGTCTTTGGTTAATAAGGTTTTCCTTATGCCTTGTTAGAGAGCTAGGGCTGAGCATTGGAAAAGGGAATTTCAACACAACCAGGGAAAATGTAAAAAACAGCCAATATACCAAGAGAGTGGGACGCTATCAGAGAGAACCAGTGGAAGAGAGACAGAGCAAGAGAAAAGGGAATGAGCAGCACAGATAGACAGACAGAGAGAAAGAAAGAAAGAAAAAAAGAAAGAAAGAAAGAAAGAAAGAAAGAAAGAAAGAAAGAAAGAAAGAAAGAAAGAAAGAAAGAAAGAAAGAAAGAAAGAAAGAAAGAAAGAAAGAAAGAAAGAAAGAAAGAAAGAAATTTCATAAAGCTTGTCTCCTAATGAACCTCTTGACTGGGAGACAAGAGGGTAGTGAAGCAGACATCTCTCCCTCTACTGCCAGGCCCCCCAGAAATTAAGTCCATTACTTCCCCTTATTAAAATCCCCCTGCACTTTGACCCCAGTACCCCATTGGCTGCCTGCAGGCCCCTGTTCTCGCAGCCAATCGATACGGCAGCCTCCTTCGCAAAGAGCCTGAGTAATTGGAGAGTGCCGGCGCGCTGCGCGAACCCTGACCCCCTACGCATTACACAGCCCATATGAAGATAGATTGCCTGATTTAGTGTAAACATATGCTGCAATTCCAGCCATCAGTGCCACTTTCTCCATCGTAATTTGTATAGATTTTTTTCTTCGGAGGCCCAGTCGTCTTCGTGGTGTCTGACGTTTGGGTTTTTTCAAAAGGGAAAGATAATGCAGTTCACTGGGAAGAGGAGGTGAGAATAGGAGTGAGGGAGAGAGAGGGCGGGAGAAAGAGAGGTGGGGGTGGAAGGGTATACTTTTTTATTTATTTAATCATCCATTTATTGCTCTCTATTTCTCGCTCTATGAAAGTGTTCAAACGGTCGACTGGGGTCTCACTAAACAGAGCGTTGTTATTAGGTGACCACTCGACTGGGACAAAAGGGAGGGAGAGAGTGAATGGGATTTCCACTAAGACACTCAACCAAGCCTGAGAGGAGCGCTAGTGAAATATGATCCCAAAGCACAAAACAGCATTAGATAGGGAAACATGGAGCTGGTGACAGCAGGGCACAACACAAGCAGGACAGACATTTTCGGGTCAATAATGAGGTCGACATTTTGGGCATTTAAAGTCAGATAGACCATGTAGCATTAATTGGTATTAAGGATGATAATGTTAATTTAATCATCACCTTAAGTGGCATGTCTTCTACCTTAATACTCTGATATATTTCTGACTTTATTAAATGCAAAACGGCTCTTTTGTAGGTTGGGAGTATTGTTGCAAGTAGCAAAGTCTTTATTTTGTGAACAAAAATTGCCCATTTGATTGTACACGTTTAACATTTCACCTTTCAACCCATGTGGAAAACCTACACGTTGAGCCAGATGTCCTAACCTATTTCTAGAGGTTTAGGAGGAGGCTACCTAAAGCTCCCTCAAAATCAATTCCCATGTTGCTCTCTGTCTTATTTCAAACAGAGCTGCCTTCCAAAGGACCCGAACGACTTCAGTTAGCAGGAGCAAGAGGTTAAGTCAGAGTTAAAACAGTGTACCACTACAAGGTCAAAGTGATCAGAGGAGACGCTTACCTACACCCCTGAACCTAACAAATATGGAAAACATAGTAGAGTTAAGCTGGGCTAGGCACCAATATTCTTAAATAGCTTCCTTTCCTTTGTTACTACTGGGGGATTGGATAGGTGTTCAATTACAGAACTTAACCTCTATGGGATCGGTGTCCCTTATATGGGACGGTTGTTGCTCAATATGCGATATGTGACTAGAATGGTGTTGTTAACAACAGCCAACTTTCCGGGACATAGATATGTCTTATATGGGCAGAAATCTTAAATTCTTGTTAATCTAACTGCAGTGTCCAATTTACAGTACCTATTACAGCTAAAAAATACCATGCTATTGTTTGAGAATAGTGCACAACAACAAAACACTTTTATCACGGCAACTGGTTTGGTACATTCACCTCTGAAGGTAAATAATGTACTTACATTCAGTAATATTGCTCTGACTTGTCATCCTGAGGGTCCCAAAGATAAAATGTATTGTAGTTTTGTTTAAAACAATCACTTTTTATATTCAAATATAGGAACTGGGTTCTACAGTTTGACCTCTGACTCCACACCCACCCCGCCCGGCCATCTAGATGTGTGAAGGTTAGTGCATTTCCTGTAGGGAAGCTAATGATCCATCATTTATGACATTCCTGGGAGTGTGCAAACTTACATTTTGTATTAACATAGGATTTTTGTATATTCTCTATAGTTACGTACCAATTCGGCACATTTGGGAAAACTCCTGGCAGACTTGATACAAACTATTTTGTAGTGATGTAACTCTTTACTGGATCAGTCTGAAACGTTGCATACACACTGCTGCCATCTGGTGGACAACGTCTAAATTAAAACTAGAATCCCACATCACTGTCTGGCCTTTCTCTTGCATTTCAAAGATGATGCAACAATGTATGTATCTTTTACTAGATCTAATGTGTTATATTCTCCTAAATTTCCACAAACTTCAAAGGGTTTCCTTTCAAATGATATCAAGAATGTGCATATCCTTGCTTCAGGTCCTGAGCTACAGGCAGTTAGATTTGGGTATGTCATTTTAAGTGAAAATTGAAAAAAAGGGTCCGATCCTTACAGATTGGTGGTCCAGAATAGGAGAGAGGGAAAAGGAAGCTACTTAATATTATTGGAACGTAGCCATAGTCTCACTGCTCTTTTACAATCAGTCTCACAGGTGGTAGGGACTAAGGCTCCCAAGCTTTAAAACGTTTGCATGCTCAAGTGGTGCCTTGGCAGAATATGTATCCATTTATTCAGCATATGTTTACATCCTCATACTCCCAACGTGTTCACATCTATTTATGTTGAGCTATTTTCTATTTACTTTTCCCCCTTCCAACCACTTAGGTGGCTTTTGCTTTTCTATTTTGGCTGCTAGCTGATTCTGTACATATTTACCAGATATAGCTGATGGATGGAATATGCGCTTTAGGAATCTTTTTTCTTTGCCTTGACGCCTTTCACTCCAGTGATATCCTTGTTGAGGGCACAGTCATGTCCCCGATGAGGATCATCCCAAAAATCATAAATCTCCACTATCCTGCTTCACCACTCAACACATAGGCTCTCCGTGGCTTTCCTTATATTGCACTTATCATTTCAAATGGAGTCCATATTTCATATGAGATACACCATCAAGGCCCCAACCCATCTCCACCGCCCGACTGAGAGAACAGGGGATACGGGGGATTTGAAGCGGCTTGCATCCCAGAGCAACATGGGCTCCAATTTTCCATCCTTCTCATCTCTATTCATGTTATGATTGATGCAGGTCATCGCTGCATTTGCCCCCGTCGCCTACAGATGTGTGTATCACATCATTTCCTCCCTTTCTTCTGGGGGAAGAAATTGTCAGACGCACAACAGTGTGAGCCTGATCTGAGTCTGTCAAGTGCGGCTGTGTGTCGTTGACTGGGGGTTGTGGAGCACCGACCGGTCGACAAGCATTTAAAGCCGCCTGTTACACATGTGCACTATGCTATTGATTTACTCCTTTCATCCCCCTCTCTCTCGCTCTCTCTCTTTCATTTGTCCCTCGTTCAAAATGAGATGACATAGCGACACACTGGGATGCATACAAACGTGCAATGCAAAACAGTCACTCTGGCTTGGTCTGCGGTATGCTGTGTCTGTGTAAAAACAGTTGCTTTCCCCAAACATGAATCCATCAGCATTGTATTCTTCACTGTATATATAACATACTGTACAAACTCAATACATAGACCTATAAGTAACCCCCACCCCCCAACACACACACATGCACACACACATGCCATCACAGTGAGAACATAGAAAAGAGAAATTCAAAGCAAGAGGCTTGATCAATCATCCGGGCCCCTTGCATCGATGCTCATAGAAATTTCATGAACTTTAAACTGTGATTGACAGACCGACAGACTGGCCCCAGACAGACATGGCCTCTTTAAAGTGGAGAGCCACCAGGAAAGATGAAAGGGCCTCTTCCCTCACCAAACACACACTTCTAATTAAGACTGAAACACTTTGGCGATATGGCAACAATTAGCCTGACTGATGTACTCTGTGTGACTCCTATGACCTCCAGTGACCCCTGTCTGACACCACACTAGACCACATAGTTTTGAAGAGAGAGACAAATGAGGATATACCACGCCTGACTTTCAGAGGAAAGAGGGAATCTTTAAAATGATATTTAATCAGTGGAGTAGGCCTATCGGTTTACCGCATTTTGTCTCTGTACGTCTCTGTAAATTCTACACAGATGTCAATGGGACATAACTCATGTCTGGATTCAGCTCCAAGTCAATGAGTTCTTATCACATCCATGAAACTACACTTGTACTTAGTGTAAGTTCTCTGACGTTACCGGTGGAAGAATCCTCTTTTATTAGACAGAACAGTGTTCTCCACTGAGGGAATTCCCTTTTCTTCCACAGAGACATGGCACATTTCATATATCAAAGAGAGAGATCTGCTCGTCTGTAAGGAGGGGGCCTAGCAGAACTAATGTCAGATAATAAGCGTTTCTGTGGGGGCATTTTAGGCTGTGACTCAAAAATAATAACTTCTCAGGTGTGTATGAGGGGTATTTCTTTGAGGCACACACTTTCCCTGCCTTGTCACTCCAGTCTAATCAAGGCACCAAGGAGGTAATTATTCACTAGCTGATTAACATATCTCGCCGCTGAAGCGGATGCACACTCTAATCATAGGGGTTGCGTCATTCTCGGATCTCACAGGAGACGAGAGAGGCAACAGAAGGGAGTGGGTGTGTTGCTGTCACCTCCACTTCTCTGCCCTGCTCTAGAGGACAACGATCGATGTGATGTTCTTCTGTGTCTACGCGAAGAAACTAAATGTTTGATCCGACCGTCGTTCAGTGCAATACTGTAGATACAGGGTGGGGGGTATGCTCAATCATGGAGAAATCTACTGTACAACAAAAACTGAAATCTGGAAAACAATTAACACATGGTTGTGTAAAAGCGTTCATTTTTCTTCCTATACGGCACGCAAGTTGATACCACGCATGCTTACGCATAATTACCTCCATGTGTTACAGTGAGAGTAATTAAACAATAAAAGTGCAGTAGTCAATTAGTCAGTGCACAATACTTCAAAAGGAGATCGGTGACACGGAAGGGAAAGACCAAACACCACATCGAGTAAGTCAAATATTTTACAGAGGTTCAAATCCGACACTACGGCGAACCCGAGGTATAACTCTCGCTCCTTTGTTACATGTTCACAAGACCTTTAGCATACCGCATGGAACATTAGCTAATATGTTCCATGTGGCCAGCCCGTGTGAGAGAGAGAGCGAGAGAGGGAAGTAAGGTACAGTACAAAGTGGACCATTGTTTTTCTCCTCACAGTGATAGGAACACTGGTCCTGCCCAACGCCAAGGCAATATGCCCTGTGAGAAAACAGCGACTGCCCATGCTGAAAACCTCTTAAGGGTTTAGCCTGGGAGGTAGTGGGCGCCAGGGCGCCACGTCTCCTTTCACGCCACACAACAACCAGGTCCCAACGCCAGCTCCTGCAAGCCGTCTCTGCCATTGGCTGCCTTTTTCTTCTCAGAATAACCTCATCCGAACCAGCACTGGATTGCCACACGTCAGATTAACCCAAATAAAAGGCTATGTAGCTTGGACTGGCTTCTCACACCCCTTCACTCTAACACCCAACCTCTGGGTCACACGTCCTCTCCCTCTAGTCAGATGTGTTTTGTTGTTTGGGGGATTTGGACAAGCTGAGGCTTGCCACGAGAACCCCATGAGGCTGCTGCCCCCCAGGCTAGTGAACTAGGAGTCACAACTCAGACTCAAACCATGCATCACTCCATGAAATGGATCCGACACAGCGTGTGTGTTGTACACTACACTGCCATCCATGAATGATGATATTCACTTCCTATGAATATTATCATCAGTTATGGTAGAGGAATTACTAACACTATTAAAAAGAGTACAATTTCCACGAGTAGTAGTAGTGGTAGTGGTAGTAGTGGTAGTAGTGGTAGTAGTAGTAGTAGTAGTAGTAGTAGTAGTAGTAGTAGTAGTAGTAGTAGTAGTAGTAGTAGTAGTAGTAGTAGTATTAGTAGTAGTAGTAGTGGTAGAAGTAATAGTAGTAGTGGTAGTGGTAGTAGTAGTGGTAATAGTGGTAGTGGTAGTAGTAGTGGTGGTGGTAGTAGTGGTAGTGGTAGTAGTCCAGAAACAGCAGTGGTAGTAATAGTAGTAGTATCATCATTCCAGTATTTAGTAGGGTTGTGTTAAGGCATGGTGGTGGTGCTGCTGGATCCATGCTGCCAGCCTCAGTGCTTGTAATGCATAGATCAATGTGGCCTATGGGGAAGAGGAATCGATGGGTGCTGAGTTATTGCAGTACTTGGCCACTGATTTTTAGAGAGCTGTGTTTTCCCAGGAAAGTCAATACCTCCAGGCTCCCCTCATTAATTTCACCCTCCCATCCTCGAGCTGCACCTGGGGATATACAACCCCTGAGAGAGACTGGAAGTCCGGGGGAGAGAGGGAGGAGAGGAGAGAGGGGGCAGAGAGGGCGAGGGAGGCTAGGGAAAGAAAGGGTAAAGGAGGGGATGGAGAGAGAGGGGGAGAAGGCTGATGGGAAAGAGAAGGAGGAGAGAGAAGGGAAGATGGAGATGTGCAGTTGGCTTTAAGAGGAAGATGCATAAATAATAAAGGAGAAATAAATGTGTGAGAGAGAAACCATCACACTTGTATTTGGATATCATGTGTGTGAGATATGGATTTCAAGTACTGCACAAAAGAAGGCTCACATTAATGATTCTGACTGGAGGGCAAACAATCCAAGAAGCCACTGGTCTGTCTGTGTGTTTGGTTATAGGAGAAACCAGCACCTATAATATCTGTCTAGACACCAGACCCAACTCTTTAGTTCCAATATCAAGGAGACCAATTTCTCTCTGTCTCATAAGTGAATGTGGACCCAGACATATTAAGGCAGTGACAGAGTCAACATAGTCCTGTATGTCTCTGTATTGTAGATAAGCTGCAGTCACATAGAAAGTGACAGTTAACAGTGGAGTACCCCTAGGAGCTCTATTCACTCAGTTTCATTGTATTGCCATTCTAGCCCATGGCAACAGTTTTACACCTAATGCCTAGGATCAAAGCCTGGAGACACCATCCTCTACTACAGAGACAGAAGAAAAAGTGGGACTTATCTAGGTCTCTTTTTTCTCTCTCAGCTGAGTTTAAAGGAATAAAACATTTAGACCCACATGTATTTCTGTCATAACACAAAGTGTGGAACACTCTCTCTTTTTTGGCATGATATCAAACAAAATAATGTGTTACATTTGTTGAAACCTTTGATATGTCATCTCTACAACTCGACTGATTTGCTATGCTATTCAACGCTGTTTGATACAAAGAGGGCTATGTTTTTGGGAGGGGACGCACTGAAAGACGAGCTCACTTGGGCATCTGGAAGTTCCCCAGAGGAAATGACATCATTGAGCCTGGATGCATTCTCTTTCCTGTTCAATTATACACAAGCTTGCCTATTTAGTATTTAAAAGCTTGCTTCATTTTGCATTCATGATGAAGACACTCCTGGCACAATAAATACGCATTAGAAATGCACACAGACAATCTTGAAATATGTATGTGTAAATCAGATTAACTGTTGATGTGTGCACAATATGGGTCTCAATCTGGAGGGAAGAACTAGAGACTAATGAGAATTGTTTTGGTTTTACAATATTATGATGCAGGCACCTGTCTGTGTTAGGAATGGCGCTACCATTAGGGAAATACAACTTTGTTGATTTGCTATCAATCAAGTCAAATAGTTTTGGTTTTCATTTTGATTAACTTCAAATACGAATGCTCACCACATTTGAGTACTTCGGTAATGATATCGCTAGCACTGTTTTGAAGACCACATGAAGTAATACAACTCCTTCCAGGGATTCACAACACGTTTTTGCTGTAGAGAACCCCTCCCACGGCCTAATAGACGTACAGAACGAGATAACAAGAGGACTCTATTCACCGCACACGTCCATAAAAGCAATACACTGAACAGTTGTCAGTCATATCATCAAATGGAATCAGATATTAGCATTGCAAAAGGAATCGTAAGATGGGTTGGATGGCCCATTGTGAAGTCTATTTGCTCCGCTCACACTTGCATGGGAACTAAGCGGTGCTTTGAACAAAGAGGGGAGAAGGCTGCAGCGATAAACCTATGCTTAACAGAAAGCCTTAACACAGTCCCCTCTTTCATCGGCAATGCAGTGACATTTACTTATCACACTAAACAGACATCCATCTGACCTTTCTGCTACTTTGAATGGCATCTGGATATTCCGATGGAATAATCGGGAATAGTAAAGCACTGATTTAAGGGAGCGATACTCCATTCTGGTGGCAGTCACGCCCCGGCATAAAAGTCTGGACATCAGACAAAGGCTTGAAGGATAACCTGGGGAAAGGCTCCAGCAAAAAGAAGGGTAGGACTCAATGCCCTTGCACAAGGGAAAATGTTTACCACCTTGAAAGGACAGAGGAGAACGGGGAATGTAGCAACCACTATATGTAGTATGGAGAACAATAAACCCTATAGGAAGATGTGGTGACAGTCCCTATTCCCATTTTAAAAACTCAATATAAATGGTTAAACTATGTACTAATGTTAATAAAACAGACCTTCAGATGAAGTGATACCAAAGTGCTTTAAAGGGGAGGAGAGGAGGAAGCAGAGAGATATAGAGAGAGGGTAAAACAGATATAAGGAAGGAACAGTGATCTTACCTGTGTAGACAAAGCGTCCTGGCGCCCCTTTGCAGAACTGCTTGGATTTGTAGGAGAGCGTGACCTCCACAACCCCTGGGATGTGGCGAGGGGGCGTCTGGACCCGGATGGCGTGGGGCGTGATTAGCTGGAACACATCAACACACACACTCGTTTAACGCTAAGAGTAGTGCACTGTGGGAGGTATGGTCTATTTACGTTCCTTGTCATTTCTTACTATACAATAAACGTACTTAGTCTTAGTTCGATCTCAAAGGTTCATTTACAGCATCATCCACAACTCTGTCTAGCAAATTCACATTTAATAATTATAAAAGTAATTTAGCAGACAATAATATCTGGAGCAACTTCCAGTTCAGTCAGTACATATGGACAAACGATGAAGCATGGTAAACCCAACCGAATACACACTGATCAAAGCAGTGAGATTGACAGTTAATTCTATGTGTGTATGTGTTCCAGATAGAGACTCTGTGGAGTGGAGGCATCTGCCTGACTAACAGAGGGAGCCCAGCCTTATGCACTACGCCTTCCTCTGAGTTTCTTCACCTAGTCTTCATGTGTATGTGTGTGTGCGTGTGTGTGCGTGCCTGTATCTGGACCCACCTCACTCCAGACCAGCATAGTGCCGAAGACCACCTGCAGTCCGTCAAAGAAGTTGTCTCCGATGATGATGACAGTGGCTCCTCCGGTCGTCCACCCCTCACTCGGGCTGATGGCTTTGATGCAGGGCGTAGCTGCTTCGGAAACACAGACAGCGGAACGGGTATGACTTATACTTATCAGGACCGTTAAATCCCCCAACTTGACAATCTGGGTGGTTACACTTTTGGGGAAAAAATGTGTCATTTGTTTATGAGGGTTATATGCTCAGGTTGCAATATGACTGATATAATGCAAGGGTAGCATTAACAAATTACATACAATTGGTGTGTTTTTTCCCCAAACAGATTTCTAATTGCATACGGTCCTGTCGTCTATGATGTCAATTAGTTCAGTCATAGAAAAATGCACAGTTATGATTTTTTTAGATGTCGGAGGATCAATAAACTCAATAGAAACATTACAGTGTCTCCTGCTTGACCAGACTAGGCACAACAGAATGGAGACAGACAGGCTGACTAAATGGTCCTGTCTACAGGATATCTGGCCAAACAGCCACAGCACTGCAAAAATGGAAAGAGGCAAGTGATCAAATAATTACTGTGGCTTGCGGTGGAGGTGGGATACATTTGCCACACAGTCTGCAAGCAGATCGTATGTCTGTCAGAGACAGATACCAATCCAATTGATATTAGGATGAGTGTAATATCATAGGCCTACTGGTCCATGGTGTAAAGGTAGCCGTGCTAACTGTGCCCTGGAGTTTTGGAACTGTATAGCCTTCTCAAATGTAAAGATCATCCCAAAAGAGGAGGCGTGGGAAACAGACTTAAGGGTTGAATGGCAATTGAAGTCAGTAGATTATAAATGAACGCAATGGGCTTCGTCCAATGGGATACTGTATGACAGAGTCTCTCACACCGTTTAACAGTTTTCTTAGGGTGTTGTTAGAGAAGAGGCTTTTTCTAGGTAGTCTACTGTCATCGTTATTAATTTCCCTCTGTCACAGCAGTAAACACACAGTCAAACGGGGGACTCAAATAAATAAAACAAAATGTTGTGAAACAGACTATGGAAACTTTGTACATTTATCAAGGGGGGGGGGGGGGGGCTTAGGGGGGATGGAACAAAGACAGGAGCAGATGTTGGCTTTATCGCCTCTCAAAACATCCCAATCTAGCTGAGATGAAAGACGGTGAGATTCCCTCAGTGGGGCCTTGACTTCAGTGATAGCCTTCTCGAGTCTGCATAGGGAGACAATGGCACTCTGATTCCAGTCACACAATGGCACTGTACTGCTCTGCTCTGGTGCTGTCAGTGGTGACCAACCATGGGACTCTCTCTCAGTGTTTCTATGAATGCCTAAGTACTGTTTATCCAGTGTATCCCAATGCTCTTGTCGTTTTTCAACTCAGAAACTTAGAGAAGTTAGTTCAAAGTGATACGTTTAAACCGTTTCACTGTGCCTAGCCAGCTCCTAAGCTGTGTGGCAGGTAGGGGACAATGTTTTAATATTGCTGGTAAGAACAAGAGTACTATTCTTTCTTACAATATGGCACCATGTTACGTCATAACCGCAAACGACACGGTGAGGTAGATTTTACAAAGTGATGCTGGGGTGTTTTTTTTAGGGCTTTGGTAATAAAAGGTCCCCACTTCAATGAGGATGTCATCATCTTTTTCCAGATATAAGGATATGGTTTCATTTAATCCAATAAAGAGGATGATGTAATTAAAAGTCGGTTGTTCAGTGGTGCAAAAGAAAATGGGGAACCATTATTTTCACCAAAGCCAAAGTTTTTAGACACTGGTATACGGGTGGCCAAAGACACCAAGATGTATTAAGGTTTTAGAGAAATTGTTGTCTGTAAGTGTGAGGTAGTTGTACCTTCAGAGGGGTCCAGGCGTCGGGCTCTCCTGCCATGTTTGGAGTTGTTGTGGACAAACATGTTGTCCGAGACAGCAAGGACATGGCCATCCACGTTCACCGTAGTGGAGACCACCACCTGTGGGATAAACAGAGAACCTTAACAATATACTGTTGTTTTCAATTGATGTACCTGCATTGTGAGCAGAATGAGAAGACATATGCTGTGTGGAACTATAGTGGCAGGTTTAACAATAAATGTGGTCTTACCTGAAACCTTCTCATGTCTCGTGGGTTCCCTGCATTTTTCAAACAATTCTGATTGCACTTGAGGAAGAACTTCAGGAAGAATCTGTAAACACAAGAGAAAAAAACATACATACTACATTAGAACACTGTTTCATCAAGAGGTTTTATTCAAACACTGAAAACAGTTAATCACATCTGAATGATGATGCAATTTTCAATATGATGCACGCAGGAAAAAAAAGAAAAAAAAAGAGTTCATACAATCAAATGCAACCATGCTTTTTATTTGCTATGTGTGTTCAAAATCAAACTAAAGGACATCTCGCTCAGTAAACATTTCAAAATGCTTGAATAAAATCTTGAATTATTTGAATATTTTTTGAAGCAACCATTTTCTTCATTTTGTTCAAATTAACACAAAAAGACACTCCTTCTCCCTCCAGACTCATGGTGTCTCATTAGGGTTGGCTTTTGATTTGTCCAATCCTTTCTCCCATGTGTTGATTGACCGTTGTTACGGCAACAGAGGGGTATTGATTGGGAATGGATATCAACGAGGATGGGCCGTAATAACCCAGTAGTTGGAGCTAAGATTCCCAGCCATACAGTAAAAATGGATTGCCGTCTGAATGCATTTCCCACTGCCATGTTATCTCTGCACATCCATCTCCTGGACCATAAGTCCCCTATTTTGATGGAGCGCTTTCTTTTTAATTGCCACATTATCACAATAATAATCCGGGCAGTTAACAACTGGCAAGGTAGCTAGCTGTAGTTAGGTATTGAATTTATTGTAGGTTAGTATTGTGGTTGTAGTAGCTTTCCATAGGTAATTGTGGACTAGTATCGAGGCACGAGGCTAGCTAGCTAGCGGGTAGCTATTGGTAACGATTAGCAACGCTGGAGAGCTGGTTCCAACGGTAATGTACTCCTACCCAACGTTTAACTTTTGCTTAACCATGTATTAGATCGTAGGTAGGTAGCTAGCTGTAGTTAGGTATTGAATTTATTGTAGGTTAGTATTGTGGTTGTAGTAGCTTTCCATAGGTAATTGTGGACTAGTATCGAGGCACGAGGCTAGCTAGCTAGCGGGTAGCTATTGGTAACGATTAGCAACGCTGGAGAGCTGGTTCCAACGTTTAATTATTATTATTATTATTATTATTATTATTTTTTGCTGCGTTGTGAAGGGAACTCGACACGGACTTGAATTGTCTGTTTGGTGTGCTGACACACTCTTGGCAGTTTGTTGTGGCCAGGTGTTGATGCTAAGTTGTGTGTTAATGGATGCTAGCTTGCAGGTTGGCTACGGCGTCATAGCTAGGCTTCGTGGGTTGTTGTGGGTAGTTACTGTGTCTTGGCAGTGTCCTCGGCCGTGCCAGCTGTAGCACGAAGCTAGCTAGCTAGCCGTTCTTCAAACAGAGTCGACACAGTGGCCATTGCTAGCTACCCAACATGACCATTTGGCTGTACTGTAGTAGCTAACCACAATTTACTTGTCCTAGCTAGCCAACGTCTAATCATTGCTGCGTCATATAAGGAACTTGACACAGACACGAATGATCTGTTTAGTGTGATATCACAATATTGGTGGTTTGTTGTGACCAAGTGTTGGCGCTAAACGGTGTGTTATTGTTATTGGATGCTAGTCTGCTAGTTGGCTATGGAGTCATAGTTGGCTAGCTGAACAAAGTGGGTTGAGTCTACTCCTTTAAACATTGAACCGCTGTGGTTCACAACAATTCTGATTTCCAAAGGCGGAAGTTGGGAGAGTTTTTGTTCGGGTGGTTCAGTGAAACAATTTTAGTTTCCGAGCTAGAAGATTTGGTGAGGGAGGCCCTGCTCTCTCCACTCCCAGATGCTTAGCCCATTTCATTCCGATCTCCTCTGCATTTTTGTAGCCATTTGCTACAGCCTGTCAACTATGCCTCTGCCTATCCCTGTTCTCTCCTCTCTGCACAGGCTACACAAACGCACCACACCGCGTGGCTGCTGCCTCTCCAATTTGGTGGTCCCTGCACGCACCACCCACGTGGAGTTCCAGGTCGCAGGCAGCCTCTGGAACTGCCGTTCTGCTGCCAACAAAGCTGACTTCATCCCAGCCTATGCCAACCTCCAGTCCCTCGACTTCCTGGCGCTGACGGAAACATGGATCACCACTGAAAACACCGCTACTCCTACTGCTCTCTCCTCGTCTGACCATGTGTTCTCGCATACCCCGAGAGCATCTGGTCAGAGGGGTGGTGGTACAGGAATCCTCATCTCTCCCAAGTGGACATTCTCAATTTTTCCCCTAACCCATCTGTCTATCTCCTCATTTGAATTCCATGCTGTCACAGTCACTAGCCCATTTAAGCTTAATATCCTTGTCATCTATCGCCCTCCAGGTTCCCTTGGAGAGTTCATCAATGAGCTTGACGCCTTGATAAGTTCCTTCCCTGAGGATGGCTCACCCCTCACAGTTTTGGGGGATTTCAACCTCCCTATGTCCACATTTGACTCGTTTCTCTCTGCCTCCTTCTTTCCACTCCTCTCCTCTTTTGACCTCACCCTCTCACCGTCCCCCCCTACTCACAAGGCAGGCAATACGCTTGACCTCATCTTCACTAGATGCTGCTCCTCTACTAATCTCACTGCAACTCCCCTCCAAGTCTCCGACCACTACTTTGTTTCCTTTTCTCTCTCACTCTCCTCCCACACTACTCACTCTGCCCCTACACAGATGGTAATGCGCCGCCGCAACCTTCGCTCTCTCTCTCCCACTACTCTCTCCTCTTCCATCCTATCATCTCTTCCCTCTGCTCAATCCTTCTCCCTCCAATCTCCTGATTCTGCCTCCTCAACCCTCCTCTCCTCCCTTTCTGCATCCTTTGACTCTCTGTGTCCCCTATCCTCCCGGCCGGCTCGGTCCTCCCCTCCAGCTCCGTGGCTTGATGACTCATTGCGAGCTCACAGAACAGAGCTCCGGGCAGCGGAGCGGAAATGGAAGAAAACTAAATTCCCTGCCGACCTGGCATCTTTTCACTCCCTCCTCTCTACATTTTCTTCATCTGTTTCTGCTGCTAAGGCCACCTTCTACCACTCTAAATTCCAAGCATCTGCCTCTAACCCTAGGAAGCTCTTTGCCACATTTTCCTCCCTCCTGAATCCTCCCCCCCCCCTCCCCCCCTCCTCTCTCTCTGTGGATGACTTCGTCAACCACTTTGAAAAGAAGGTTGACGACATCCGATCCTTGTTTGTTAAGCCTAATGACACTGCTGGTCCTGCTCACACTGCCCTACCCTATGCTTTGACTTCTTTCTCCCCTCTCTCTCCAGATAAGATCCTGCGACTTGTGACTGCAGGCCGCCCAACAACCTGCCCGCTTGACCCCATCCCCTCCTCCCTTCTCCAGACCATCTCCGGTGACCTTCTCCCCTACCTCACCTCGCTGATCAACTCATCCTTGACCGCTGGCCATGTCCCTTCCGTCTTCAAGAGAGCGAGAGTTACTCCCCTTCTCAAAAAACCAACACTCGACCCCACTGATGTCAACAACTACAGACCAGTATCCCTTCTTTCTTTTCTTTCCAAAACTATTGAGCGTGCCGTCTTTAGCCAACTCTCTTGCTATCTCTCTCAGAATGACCTTCTTGATCCAAACCAATCAGGTTTCAGGACTGGTCATTCAACTGAGACTGCTCTTCTCTGTGTCACAGAGACTCTCCGCACTGCTAAAGCTAACTCTCTCTCCTCTGCTCTTGTCCTTCTAGATCTGTCTGCTGCCTTTGATACTGTGAACCATCAGATCCTCCTCTCCACCCTCTCCGAAATGGGCATCTCCGGCGCGGCTCACTCCTGGATTGCGTCCTACCTGACCGGTCGCTCCTACCAAGTGGCGTGGCGGGAAGCTGTCTCCGCACCACGTGCTCTCACCACTGGTGTCCCCCAGGGATCGGTTTTGGGCCCTCTCCTTTTCTCCCTATACACCAAGTCACTTGGCTCTGTCATATCCTCACATGGCCTTTCCTATCATTGCTACGCTGACGATACACAACTAATCTTCTCCTTTCCCCCTTCTGATCACCAGGTGGCGAATCGCATCTCTGCATGTCTGGCAGACATATCAGTATGGATGACGGATCACCACCTCAAGCTGAACCCTGGCAAGACGGAGCTGCTCTTCCTCCCCGGGAAGGACTGCCCGTTCCATGATCTCGCCATCACGGTAGACAACTCCGCTGTGTCCTCCTCCCAGAGTGCGAAGAGCCTAGGCGTGACCCTGGACAACACCCTGTCGTTCTCCGCCAACATCAAGGCGGTGACCCGCTCCTGCAGGTTCATGCTCTACAACATTCGGAGAGTGCGACCCTGCCTTACACAGGAAGCGGCGCAGGTCCTGGTCCAGGCACTTGTCATCTCCCGTCTGGACTACTGCAACTCGCTGTTGGCTGGGCTCCCTGCCTGTGCCATTAAACCCCTACAACTCATCCAGAATGCCGCAGCCCGTCTGGTGTTCAACCTTCCCAAGTTCTCTCACGTCACCCCCCTCCTCCGCACACTCCACTGGCTTCCAATTGAAGCTCGCATCCGCTACAAGACCATGGTGCTTGCCTTTGGAGCAGTGAGGGGAACGGCACCCCTGTACCTTCAGGCTCTGATCAGTCCCTACACCCAAACGAGGACATTGCGTTCATCCACCTCTGGCCTGCTGGCTCCCCTTCCTCTGCGGAAGCACAGCTCCCCCTCAGCCCAGTCAAAACTGTTCGCTGCTCTGGCACCCCAATGGTGGAACAAGCTCCCTCACGACGCCAGGACAGCGGAGTCACTCACCACCTTCCGGAGACATTTGAAACCCCACCTCTTTAAGGAATACCTGGGATAGGCTAAAGTATTCCTTCTAACCCCCCCCCCCCCCCCCCCCCCCCCCCAAATTGTAAAGTGGTTATCCCACTGGCTATAGGGTGAACGCACCAATTTGTGAGTCGCTCTGGCTAAGAGCGTCTGCTAAATGACGTTAATGTGCCCTTGAGCAAGGCACTTAACCCTAATTGCTCCTGTAAGTCGCTCTGGTTAAGAGCGTCTGCTAAATGACTAAAATGTAAAAAATGTAAAATGTAAAAGGTCACAGACAGCCATGTCACATTAACCAAGGGATAACCTCATCCAATGCAGCCGCCCATTTTTTTTGTTGCAAAGGATGCTGGGAGTCTCCTGTAGTGGAGAGCGGCCCTGTCAAGAGATATAAATGGTTGCTATCTGAAGAGAGCATCGATTTCTCCCTAACAAGACAGTAACAATATCTTTAAAACACACAGTGGTGAGCGAAGCGATTTTCTCATTGATCAATCAAAATATATATCTAAACCGCCTCGAGTGGCCGTACAGTGATAGAAAGAGAGAAGGGGTGTGAATTCAAAAGAGCCCTGTTGCGTAAAGAAATATGCTAATTTTGTAATGACACATTGAAGAAGATAAAAAAAAGTGCTACTCTATTTAGCCGGTATTGACTGAAACTTGATCTGGGGTGCACTGTAGGCTACTAATGCCCTTTATGGCAATGGAATACAATAACATGGGGAACCCATCCCCAATTCATATGATATCAGAGTCCTTGGGAGGAGAGATATAGATCAATAGGGATTGAATTAAAAGGCAGCTGGAGACAAGGGCCTGGTAAGCCAACCAGCCGCACTGTTATTACAGCTATACCGTGTTTGAACCAGAGCAGAGCTCAGCCAAGCAAGCACACCCCAAAAAATTACGAGAAACTGGGACATACCCTACTAGAAGCCCTGGGTAGAGCCAGTTCAGAGTTAAGATTCACCACAGCTCTCCAAATGACAAGAAAACACACAAAAAGAGAAAGCACAAAAATAGGAATAGAGTGATGAGGGTGAGGTCTGTGGAGGGGGGAGTATGTGATGTTGTCTCGGCGGCCCCGGATCCTCCATCTGCCACTGGGCAGGAGTTGACAAGGAATGTAAGATTCCAGGTCTCTTCATGGAAAAGCGGCACCAGATCAAAGCCTGGTTCCCTTTGGAATGGTTCTGCGATAGCAGCTCGGAAGCAAAGGGGGAAGTAGCTGCTTGTAGAAGATGACAGGACGGAGGTTGAATGTTGATCTCAACTTTGAGAAATGGGAGCGAGAGAAAGGGGTTCGTTTTCAGGCCAAGCTTGTGCTGTAAACTGCATTACTTCACAGCTGCACAATGATTTTGTCACTTGAAAGGGTTACCCAATACCATCAGAAAACTCAACAGATAACTTCACTAAGATTGAATGTATGAAATACATTTCTGTACATTTGGAGCAATTTCAATCCCTTGTTTATAAACCACCAGGGTTTTCATTATATCAGAAATATAATGACTATACACCTGTTCCATTGGCCTATTTTAAGAGTATGAGCATTGAAAAGCCTTTTGAAACCAGTGTCATGCTTCAGACTTGCAGCGATTATTTTGTTCTAGCTTCCAAATTGGCAGAGAATTTTAATGACAGTTTATATGAGACATATGATGGTGAAACATCATTATCACATCAGGAGAGACTAGAGTTAGTGGGAGAAAATGACTCTCTGGCTTTTGGCAGCTGCACCGCTCAGCGCTGGAGCCCATCAAACATTTTTTACCATGTTTTACCATATATTTAACTTAAAATATTCCATAATATGTTATACTATGGTATAACAGAAGCCATGGATTACAGGCAACATCCACACTGAGCTAAAAGGCTAGAGCTGCCGCTTTCAAGGAGCGGGACACTAATCCGGACACTTATAAGAAATCTGGCTATGCCCTCCAACAAACCATCAAACAGGCAAAGAGTCAATACAGGACCAAGATCGAATCCTACTACACCGGCTCTGATGCTCGTCGGATGTGGCAGGACTTGCAAATGACCACGGATTACAAAGGGAAACCCAGCCGCAAGCTGTCCAGTGACGCGAGCCTACCAAACGAGCTAAATACCTTCTATGCTCGCTTTGAGGCAAGCAATACTGAACCATGCATGAGCGCACCACCTGTTCTGGACGACTGTGTGATCACGCTCTCCGTAGCCGATGTGAGTAAGACCTTTAAACAGGTTAACATTCACAAGGCCGCAGGGCCAGACGGATTACTAGGACACTTACTCAGAACGCTGACCAGCTGGCAAGTGTCTCTTTACTGACATTTTCAACCTCTCTCTGAACCAGTAGACTCTTCTATACCGGAGCGCCAAGTCTGGGACCAAAAGGCTCCTGAACAGCTTCTACCCCCAAACCATAAGACTGCTGAACAGTTAATCAAATGGCTCCCGGACTATTTTCATTAACCCACTTATAGTTTTTTTTTGCACTGACATTCTTGCACTGGCTCTATGTACACTCACTGGACACTACCCACACACTCACACATACTACGAACACACACACACACACATATTGATGCCATACACACACACTCACACATAGACACACTTTCACATACGCTGCTGCTACTCTGTTTATTATCTATCCTGATTGCCTAGTCACTTTTACCCCTACCTACATGTACATATTATCTCAACTACCTCGTACCCCTGCACATTGACTAGGTACCGGTAGTCCTTGTATATAGCCTCGTTATTGTTATTTTATTGTGCTACTATTTCCTTTTTTTTGCTAATCTTTTGTTACTTTTTAACTCTGCATTGGGAAAGGGCTCGTAAGTAAGCATTTCACGGTAAAGTCTACAATTGTTGTATTCCGCGCATGTGACAAATACAATTTTATTTGATTGATTTGATCTCTCCAGTTTCAGTCTTTAGTGTATCTGTTACAATCCAATGCACATACACACCTGATTGGATGTTATTTCAAACCTCAGAAAAATATACACTTATAAGAATAAGAATAAGGGAATTAACGTTATTTATAACGGTTACATGGAGAAAATCAGATGTCTCTGGAATGAAAATGGATGGCCCTCCCTTCAGCAAAATATATTTTACCTAAACCCTCCCTCAACGCTTGAAAAACAACAACAAGTGACCCTCCCCTATACGCAAAATAATTATTAAAACAAAGTTTACCATCACTTCTTGGACAGATCAGAGCCTTAGATATGCAGTTTTAGAAACTGTTCTTTGTCTTGTAAGCATTAAATGGCAATGCACTAATTTTGATAGAGCACAGGGCTGCAGGTCAGAAGGTTGTGGGTTCGCAGACCACCGTGGACAAAAGTAGGGGTGGAAAGATCTCCTTTATAGTAAAGTTATTGCATGAATCTATCATCGTATTTACAGGTCTGAGAAAATAATTGCCTTTTATAAACATTTCATGCAATTCTATGTCATTTTACATATTAGCAGAATATTTTTTAATACCACACAAATTACCGGCTAGGAATGGACAGAGAGATAGGCCTATGTGTTCATCTTATCATATTTCTCCAATGCCAAATCAGTGTGTCTTGTTTGCAACGAAGCAGTCCCTGTTTGTAAATAATTAAATCTGAGAATCTGAGCATGGTACTTTCAAAAGCTAGGCCAACTTTTTCACCCCAGACAGCAGGCCTACCTACGCAGAAAAATGTATGCTTTAACAGCTGGCTACTCTTCTTCCGTGGCATAACCCAACGAGAGGTCACAAGTGTTTCCCTAAAAGCTGTCTGGGTTTAAACATATTCTATTGTACAGAAAGTGAATAGCTTGATCAATTAGATTACTTCCCAAGCAAAGTCAGCCTCTGAATGTCAAAGAGACAAAACAATGATATCCCCATATGCATCGGTGTCACATCTTTCCCGGGTATTTTATAGCTTGTTTCTAGCATAAAGCATTGCGGACCAAAGCGTTGTTATAGATCACTTTATATGTGACTCGTTTCATGAAGCTAGGCATATGTCGCACATCACTACTTCACAGGAGAGACATTTGAACATTTATATTTATTTTTTTATCAAAATGCATTTTGGGGGGCAGAAATGCCTTCTGGAACTTTCATGTGCCTTAATAACAAATGTTTATGCTATCTGTAAATACAAATACAATTGCTAAATTACGAGCCTAGTTGGTTTAGCCACGGAAAAAGACAGGAACCTTCCCACTAGCCATGATTGGCTGAGATAATGAATGGGCTGGACATGCCGGGAGATGAGTTTGGATTGGTCTGCCATGTAGCATGCTTCTGTCTATGACATGAGCTGCTCAGTATGTGTTGATAGTCCTTTCTACTGCAGCTTTTTTGAAAGATATGATGTTAGCCATCGAGAACTACAAAAGTTTTGCTACTTTTCTCAACAACATTGATGCCCTGAATTTAGCAGGCGCTATCAACAAAGATCAGTTGGAAAAAGTTGTGATGGGCTACTTTCTGCACATGCCGCGGTCAGTGTGAACCGGAGTGACTTGACACAACGCTGGCCAAACATGTAGCTACAAACAAAATTGTGTTAAATGGTTCCAGTCTGCCGTGAAGCATTCATCCATTGATATGGGTAAGAGTCTAGCTACATTTTCAGATATTGTATGTTTCTAATTTTGTCAGAAAGTCGTTTTCATTGCAAGTTAAAGTGTACTGTTAGCTAGCTAGCGAACATTAGCTTGCTGGCTCGCTAGCTAACATTATGTGTATGATCTGTGTAGTAATATCATTTGTATCAGAAATCCATTTGCATTGCTAGCTAGCTAACATTGAACCTAGTTGGTTAGCTTTAGCTACCTGCAGATACATACTACAGCTATGACAATGTTTGTATTGGTAGTAGTATGAGTGGGGATTATGCCGTCAGATGATTACATGACCCATCAAGTTAGCCAGGTGTGTCTGGGGGTGATTCCGGCAATCTATTGTATTTCATGAACATGTGTACATGTCTAGACAATAGTGACCCATCCACTTAGCTAGATGTGGCTGGGGGTGGTTATAGCATTTCTTTCACATGACCCATCAATTTAGACAAGTGTACCTGGGTATGCGTCATCTAATAATTATAAAATATTGTTATCTGGACACTTTGTTTTTGATATTGCTACTATGCAAGTAACAATTTCACTGTACCATTTGCACCTTCTGTATCCTGGGCATGTGACAAATAAACTTAGATTTAATTTGATATAGTGTTTGTTTACCAGAGATGGTAATGTGAAGAACAACATGACCTGCATCAATGTCAGATTAGGATATAGGTCAAGGACTAGATGAAGTTTTTTTTTTACCTGGAGTTTTCCTTATTGTAGGCTACTACTTTAACCACTTTTAGTTTTGAAATCTTTGGTTGTTTACTGCACTACTCACTATGTTTAGCACATGGCCTCACAATCCTTAAAGAGATGGGTGGGGCTAAGGCTTAAGAGGGTGTGAACGATGCTGAATGGGTGTAGACAAAGAACAGCTCTCCAGAAGGTGTACCAAAACATTCACGGGCCATTTTCTCAAAAGTGGGGTTACAAGTTTATCAACTACTTTCCCATTGTTATGATACACCATTTTCTAGCTCTGAGTCTCTACTTTTATCCAATGTAAAAAAACACAATTTCAAATGTTGCTACATACAACCGAATCGAGGTGGTGGGTCATATAATCGGATCCATTTAATTTTCTTCAAAATCCTAAGCTAACAAGGGTTAGGCCTGTGCTTTTTGCCATTTTCTTTAATAAAATGTTGGCCTATGGCATACCCACTCAAACCCCCTCAATTCGAGTCTTGGTTTTAACTTGACAGCTCTTCACTGACACGGAGGTAGGCTATTTAAAGGGTGCATGGTGTGTGGAGGAAGCACACAAAAACGTTTTTGATCAGCAAGAGCAGAGCAGGCCAGGGCTCAGGGTTGGAATATCCACTGCAGTGTGTAATGCAGCCTAGTTTTATTTACACCATCCCAGCAGCTATCTTAGAAATATAACTTTGCCCTGTGCTTCTCCAAGCATGCACTTCGTAGCCCATAAGCTATGGATCATTTGATTGAGACCACACTAAATAGCCTTTAGGCACAATTGGTATTGCGCCCAGCGGAGAATCAGAGATGAGGGGTGGCATCGGGCACACATCGATATATAGACTAATAAGCAACTAATTCTAAAAACACAGAAATATTTAAATTTCATCAATTACACATTACATGACCCTCCCCTTGACTAGATGTATAAAAATAAAAAATTCGAAACCCTCCCCTTGACTGAAATTGAAAAAGCATGACCCTCCCCAATTTTCCTCCAGGTAACCATACTGTACATTTCGATCCATCCCTAAGGGAGGAAAGCCAGGGAGTAACTTCTCCTTTTCCGTTCAACCCCTTCCTCCCTCCTTATCGAAAACGTATTAAAACACCATCAATAATGAATGTCCATCTACAGCCAGGGCTCCGTTATTAATTCCAGGCTGTTTTTCCCGCTGTCTCTCTTCTGGTCTTAAAAAGTAGGTAAAGATAATGAGAGAGTCTGCGTCTCTGTTGTAAGCCGTCACCTCATTATGCTGCCCTACAATCAATTACAAGGGGGTGTGTGTGCCTGCCAGCCTCTAATGTGGAACCATGGCTGTGGCAGGAGTTACTGCTGCTATAGTCCTGCTGGGCTAACCTAGTCCTTTCTTTCCTCTGTCCATTCAGTTTAGGCTGAGTCCCCATTCATCTCAAGGCGTCCTTCCCTTGTCTCCCTGGTTTTTTATGGACTCGTAACCAACCGTGCTATTTTGTTAGTTTTTTCGCATTGTTTGTAACTTATTTTGAACATAATGTTGCTGCTACCATCTCTTATGACTGAAAATAGCTTCTGGACATCAGAACAGCGATTACTCACCTTGAACTGGACAAATAATTGTTCTTTAATGAGTCGGACAAGATGGATTTGCTCCAGACACCCGACAGGGCCCTCATCCCCGTCATTCACAGTAGAAAGAAAAGGAGATATCGCGGAAGGAGATTGGGGTACCTGGTAAGGAGCCGGCGACGAGTGGATAATCTGCCTTTGCCATCGATACTATTGGCCAATTTACAATCGCTTGATAATAAAGTGGACGAACTACAAGCACATATATCCTACCAACGGGACATTAAAAACTGTAGCGCCAAGTATAGGTCCAAGAGGCTTCTAAACAACTTCTACCCCCAAGCCATAAGACTCCTGAACATCTAATCAAATGGATACCCAGACTATTTGCATTCCCCCCCACCCCTTTTACGCTGCTGCTACTCTCTGTTTATTATCTATGCATAGTAACTGTAATAACACTACCTACATGTACATATTACCTCAATTACCTCGACTAACCAGTGCCCCCGCACATTGACTCGGTACCGGTACCCCCTGTATATAGCCTCACTATTGTTATTTTACTGCTGCTCTTTAATTATTTGTACCTTTTATTTCGTATTATTTTATATAGTATTTTGTTGTGTGATTTTTTGGGGGGGTATTCTTTCTTAAAACTGCATTGTTGGTTAAGGGCTTGTAAGTAAGTATTTCACTGTAAGGTCTACACCTGTTGTATTTGGCGCATGTGACAAATACAATTGGATTTGATTTGTGTCCTTGTCTCCTTTCCTTTGTGACCGCTGATATGTGAAAGGACTGGATGGGTCTACAGATGTAGGATTTAAATTTGAGCCAGTTTGCTACAGCAGGAAAATAATCCTGCAGTAACAGGAAAAGTAAATTATTATGTGAATTATAATTAATGGATTTTTGTAGGGGTTGATACATTTTTCGTTAGGGCAAATAAAGTCAGAAATTTGGAAATAGCAACCTTTTTAAAACTCAAATTTACCACAAATTTGCATTTCCTGCTGTGCAGGAAAATTCTCAGCAACAAAAGAGTGATCAAATGAAGATCCTACATCTGTACTCCATCTCGGTTTTATCTTTCAAGACCTTCTGCCTATAAGGCTTTGTGAACATAAGGGAAAGGACATGTCACTATTGGGACACTGCATATAGTTAGCCCAAATACAATAGCATTATGAATAACCTTGGCACAGAAGCTGCACAAAGTGGCAGTAGGCCAGGAAGGGGGGAAATACATTAAACAAAGAACAGGGACCCGTGGCCCCTAAGAGCCCCTATAGGAAATCACTATGTGGGCCCTCTAAAAATGTTTTACAGAAACGAGTGCTTCAAAAGCATTGAAACACTTGATGAAAGCTGTTGTGTATTGTTTCAAAGGAATAATGCTTGAGATATTAGCTACATATTATGTACACTAAAGCTGAATGAGGCTGAGCAGGGAATAAGTGTCTGACTTCAGCATCATTTTCATTACAGGGGATGTGAGCTGAGATCCACTCTAGATGATGTCATCCTGGGACCACACCCACAGCACTATACTGAAGCAATTATGTCTGGCTCAAATTACAAGGCCCTCTTGACTCCATACAAGGCGCATACACATAGACACAAACACACACATTCACACACACACCTTCACCATTCCCAGAGTCTCTCATTTATTACGTTAGGCAAGAAAAATAAGAAATCAATATTTCAGCAGGGGTATTTTAAAAAGCTGCCGCGTTTCCAATTCTGACCCACCATTTGCTTTGCGTGTTTGATGCCTTCTATGAAAAGACAGAACCAGGCGGTGGCGTTTAGATGAGCAGCACCAGGAGGCAATGAGATAGCGCCTCAGATTCTTTGAGGTCGACTTCTCCAATTTCAAAACAAAGGCTGAAATCAACTGAGAGATGACACACTGCTGAATTGCTTCACAGTATAACTGAGATAAGTTCTAATCAAACACTTGGGTTGGACACAGAGATTTACAGTCTGCCCAGTGACACTGAAATGACATTAGCATTGTCGCTAATTGTTTCACAATCAGTTGTCATTTGATTTAATCTACTAGTTATTGTTGTTCTGCTAAATTCAAGGAACATTTTCCCCAACATCAGAAGGAACCATATTCCACACAGTCTTATTACAGTATCTAATATTTACTCTACTGTGTTGAAAACAAATGCCCTCTTCAAATAATTAGGCACATTCTGAGGAAGCTCATGTATAGCTAATTAGGGTATGAAACGGATGGAGTTAACAATATGGCTCAGTGTGTGTGTGTGTGTGTGTGTGTGTGTGTGTGTGTGTGTGTGTGTGTGTGTGTGTGCGTGCGTGCGTGCGTGCGTGCGTGCGTGCGTGCGTGTGTGTGTGTGTGACCCCCCTTCTGACAACGCTCCAAGACTAGGATCCTCCTCGGCTCTGCTACATGCCATCAATAATTTAGTAGCCAAGATGGCAATTACAGGACCATGTACAATCAAACTAAATATTTGATGAGGCACTAAAACAGTCCCTGGAACAGATCTCTCTCTCTCTCTTTCTCTCTCTTTCTGTCTCTCCTCTCTCTCAAACACAGACATGCTCACACAAACACACAAACACACACACGCTCAACTGTCTATTGTCTTAACAACGCATTATGACTCTAGTCCCTTATTCCCTGAACTTTGCAAGAGACACAAAAGCAGTTTATTCCGCTAAGAGTGTCTTGCACAATTCATTTTCTACTTCTAAAATATTGAGTGGACACATGATGCATTTTATAAGGGTGTGTTTCACTTCCGACGTATTAAGGAAGGCTGTCTCTCTGCCTGGAAATCAGCACAGTACAAGATGAGGATTCATCAAGACAGACTGATGGCATTAAATATCTGAATCAAATCGATTTTTATTGATCGCAATAGAAACCAGCACCAGGCTTTTACCTCACCTTTCATCTTTGATCAGACGCCGATTATTCAACATAAAAAATGATGTGACATAAAATCCATTACTGCTGAACATTTTTGAGATGATGACTTTGTCTGAACCTGGTAAATTGGCAGCTGGCCATTTCCACTAAAGGATACAACAACTCTGCTACTGTATAAGAGATGAAAAATAATTCGATCAGAGATAATATCTGCCTATAATATATCTATATTTAATGTATTATGCTAAGTCAACATGATCCTTTAAAATAAAACAATCTTGTTAATGAGATCTTTGTCACAGTAAAGTGTTATCAGCTTGTGGACATTGTGAAAAATGTCACAGTGTGTTCAACAAAATCCCATTTCTATGTGAGATCTATCATATGACAAACACATGCAGAATTCCTTGAGCACAGATACGAACAGAACATCCCATCATTATTTCATGCAGGAAGCGTGGCTGGCTCTATTCTGAGGGTGGATGTGAGAAACTGCTTTGGAGCACAGATAGAATGGAGTTTGTTTGTTTGGCCAAGTGAACCAGTGTTCCTCTACAACCTCCTGTCTGTTTGTACTTAACCCACCCTTCACACACACACACGCACACACACACACACCATACACGTACACATGCACACACACATTTAGGGCACACACACACACGCTCTTCTCCGCTGCACTCAGGTTTCCTCTGGTCCCTCCTCAGCTGTGTTTTGGCCCCGTTGCCATGGCAAAGAACATATTTATCCCTCCAATCAAAATCCCTCCACGACATAATGCTCTAACGAGAGAAAATAAAATATGTGACTCGCGGTGACCTCATGGCCCCGGCATGCATTTGAAATTGTAGCAAGCTGTAAAAATCTGTCCTTTGCTTCCTGTGCCGAGAAACACATAGTCAAATCATGCATCAGAAAGATCACGGTTTGTTCAGAAACAACATTCTTGACATCAAATAATTATTTCATGTTTATTTTTTCTCCAATTGTGGCGAGTTTTGGATAACACATGAGTGTAATTACTTTAGATAGAACACCTTTCAACCGCAGTACTGTTTGGAAAGTTTGAAACGTAGAAGAGACATGTTGTCGTTATCTCTGAGGTGATTTGGAGGTAGGGTAAAACCCTAAAGCGGGGAAAGGTGAACAGATGTGGTCGGGGTGTGTATTGGGAGCGTCAGATATAGAACCACAACAAACGCTGTGCATCAAAAGCAGAGGCTGAGAGCTCACACTGAGGGATTCAGCAGGAGTGAAACAGCAGGTGGACACACACATACTGTGATGAGTGAAACAGCAGGAGGAGGGTACACACACAAGCATGCATGTATAGGCTACACACACACACACACACACACACACAGACAAACAGTCAGACAAACACACACACACATACCATAATACGTTCCACAGCAGGGGGAGAATCACCACGACGAGAGGTAAAGCCCTGAACAGCGATGTATGGAGCTGAATGAGGAAGCAGCTCTATATCTTTCGTAGAGGTGGCGTTGAATAATTCATTGAATCATTAACTTGACTAGGTCCAGTGACAGCTTGAAACAGGAGGGTTGGAGCATCAATTGAGTCTCTTTGAGTAAGTCTGATGCAAAATGTTGTATTTTTTTCCTTTGACATGAGTTAACATCAGTGTCAAAACAGATGAGGCTTCTGTCTGGAAACATCTTTCTGTCTAGAAATATTGTTATTCTACAGACTGAGGCTAAAGGCTATTTCAGGCTATAGGTCCTTGCTATAGGATAGGCTGGGTGGAACTGTCACCATATTGCTTATATCTATCCAATCCATACAGATCTATAAGTGCCTAGGAGGTAGGAGTTGTCTGTTTACCAGGCATCAGAGAGTCGAACTCGAGCACATTCCCCTATGTCGGCTGGTCAAAGCCACAGACCTGTGGCTACCAGCTAGCCTCTCCTCCCTCACATCTCTATAATCACCGTCTAGGCGAGAGAGACGACGGGCTGTTCAACAACCTGTCTGCCGAATGCAGGCGGAGGGTGAAAAAAGAAAATCCCTCCCTGACACGTTGATTGACAGCTCCATCCAGGCCCCCAGCGCTGAAATCAAGCTGTCAGTCTGGGGGCGACGGAGGAATTGTCCTCTCAGATTTAAATACCGCCCATAATAGGCTACCATCTATCAAGCCTGCCGCCCAGGTTATTCTTAGACACATACATTAGCCCTTGGCCCAGATAGGAATGTCACCAGATTAAACATCCAATTTGTTAACCGGCCGGGCCAGAGGTGCTGCTTCTTGACAGGACTTACAAACAAGCACAAATGGCCCTATTTTTCACACCGGGGCCTGCAGGCTTTTTAATGCAGAGTGGGCCTCGGGCCTAGCGCCAGAGCAGGCAGGCTGTCGAGGCAGACAGAGAGAGCAGAGGGGTGTGCTTGTAGAGTGGTCTCACACACACACACACACACACACACACACACACACACACACACACACACACACACACACACACACACTGGAGTAACAAAGACCTGAACACTATACACCTGATGACTCCAAAAATGTCTATAGAAAGGACAGATTTTTCACCAAATCATGCTTGTTATTCACCATTAAAGGGTCTCTATCCTGATTTTAAAGGTGCAAACTCGCAGTAGCCTACCAGTACATACTGCACACTCAGTGCATGGTAGAATCAATCAGGCCTAATCCACTGCTGTAGAATGCTAAGGCCCAGGGAGAGGGTGATTCACTGTATACTTGAGATGAAGCCATATATTTCAGTCAATGAGGGTCCTATGGACAGATTGGGAGCATATTGGTAAACAGAGGGAAAGATGGACTAGCAGATGCCACCAGTTTAGACCCTACAGACTGGGAGACAGTGTGAGAAATATGGGGATGGAAGGCAGACACCAAGCACAGCCAGAGCCATGGAAACGGTCTGCAGGGAGACATCTTACTTGGAGGAGAGGGAGGAGATATACATGAGGAATTACTGTGAAAAACGATCTATTCCATAGTGTTATATACTGTACTGCAGATTGTAACTGGAAGAAGGGACTGAAGTAAGCAGGCCTGAACACAAATGTATTGTATATGAACGTCCTGTATAGGAGAGTAATGTAACCACAGAACTACCAAATAACAAGAAGTGGGAAAATATATTTTTTTTTTTTTCAGTGAGTTGCCAGATATGCTTTTATTATAATAACACTAAATAAATCTTTACCACAGAAACCTAGTAGTGTATATTGTCTCTTAGAAATAGAACACAAATGATAATGGTCCGAGAAATGGACCCTACTAAGTAATATAATTTCTCTCACACTAGCAAACAGGGTTTTTTCATTATTTCAAAACCGTTCTTCAGGGGAAGAGTGATTTATCCCTCACTTTGTCTGTCAGACAAATGTTTCTCTTTATGGCTAGTTCTATTCCAAACGAGGCCTGGCGTCATAAAACTAATATACGGCGTCAAGTATTTAATTAAGTATCTGGGCAGAGATGGGTGAGCGTCTTGCTTTATTGAACCAAAATTAAAAATAACTTGCCCATTTGAATAAATGGCCTGGGGGTTGCCTCTCAAGCGTTTCATTATAATATCGCTCATGCCACTTTAACCTCTTTAAGTGCCGGCCCCTTCAATTGTTTGTGAATGGAGACAGAACACGCTGAGAACGCCTTTCATCGTCAACAGAGAGACTTCCTCCCCTGTCACCTGACTAGGGAAAAACATGGCAGTCTCCTGGTTGTTCTGTTTGTTTGTACTCTTTGTGTGCTGAAGACGAGATAAGACAAAGAAGGAGGGAGGAAGGAGGGAGGAACAAACTGTGATATGTTGATAGAAGAAGCATAATGATGCAACCATTACAAAGTAAATGTAATTTAGTCCTGCCTTTGAAGTCAGTGGAGAACCCAACCACGTTAGAACATCTCAAACTGAAAGTTTAATCAAACACGACTGGAGCCCAAATAAAAGGGGGAGGAAATTTCAGCAGGGCGTCAACATAGCACCAAGCTACACCTAATTGGAACAAACAGCAGCAGGGCTTGGGTAGAGAAGAAAAAATGTGTTGTTGTGCTCCTCTTCCAACTGGGGCCATCTCATTTCCAGACGTAGGTTTTTAAATCACAGAGAGTGAAAGCCCAGTGATATTCTCCATCTGTTTGGCCCAGGACTTCTCTCAGCTGCTTTGGGAGGGAAGTGGTCATGGACAAGGTGAACTCCATCACACCATCTGCCTGGATCTTAGCCTGGCCCTGGACACTGCTATGGGGACAGTTGCAGCCTTGAAAAACACTCCCCAATACCTCCTCCCAGTCTCACCGAGCAGATTTAGCTTTATGAATACATGATGTTTCCTGCTGCTTGGATAAGTAGACAGAAATGGGTGTTAAGGTTGTGATTATCATTTTGATACCTTTTGGCTCGGGTTTTGAGAGCAAAGTATGTGAGTTTTTTAATCTGTCCTTAAATGAAATGGGTCTGGTGACTATGGTCCAGATTCAATTGAACTAGCCTTAGCCTTAATGTTAAGCATGACCTGTGAGCACAAAGTTTGAACCTTTGTGCTCACCTTAAAATACAAGTAAAATATATTAGTGAAAAAATGACAGTTGAAGACATTTCTATTTTAAAGCTTTTTTCTCTCTCTCTTTTGATTTAGCCTGTGAAAAAGAGGTCCCCAAAAGACCTGTCTGCTAGGCGTATCAGTGAAATCCATCCTACCTGCCCCTGACCTACACTGGAGAGTTCCACTCGCAGTGTGGGAGAATAGAGTTGCTACTACAATGGACTGCAGATGAGTCCGAACATAAAGGGAAACAGATCCTCGCTATAGTCTAACCATAACACCCAATGAGACCTCAGCACCACAGTAATGAAACATCAAATAATCCATTGAATTTAAATTTATGCTGAGTTTAACTTGTATTTTTCATTTCAAAAACAATAGGCTGCTTTCATCAGCGAGGAACGTTACCTCCTTTATTGTCCAGAGTGCAGGATTGAAGTCAACATTAATCTTTTCATATTTCCAGTCAGTGTAAGTGGATTACTCATGAAATCATTCACGGCTAATAGCATCCAGATGCCAAAGTGCCAGAGAGGAATTAAGTCTCTCTACAGAGCGATGATGTGGACACACAGTATCTTACTGTAACTACTTCCTGGAGCATTGAAATATGCATCTCACAGATATTTCCTGTGTATGAAATTGTCATTCATATTTTAAAAATATACTCAAATATATGAATGAAGAAGAAATGAAAAGATGATTTTGAAAAACAATTGTTTGCTATTTGCAGTGGGTTTTGTCCCTAAAAAATGATGCACACACACACACACACACACACACAATAAAACAAACAGGCGTCAATCAATGGGCCGCAAGAAACAAAGACCAAGTTAGAAGAGGCACTTTATTACAAATATCATAAATATTCAAAAGTGGGTGAGAAGTGAGGAGTAATTGATACAGAGCTGGTGGGAAAGCAGCAGATATTCCAGAATGGCTGTCTGCCACAGGAGAGTAGAGAGGGAAACGAAGCACTGGGAGCAGTGCAGGTGCACAGCCTGGATCTATCCCAGGCACACACAGGCATGTAGGCGCAAACACAAAACACACACACACACACACAAGCATACACACACAAACACACACAGTACAGGCACACATACACACTCGTAACTGTGCTCACACTAACATGAATACGTCCTCCAGACTCCAGCACACATACGCACAAATGGAAAATGCTTTGCACACACATCAACATGTAGCACCACATGTTCACTGATAATACATATGTGCACAAGACCACAATGCACGCACACACACACACACACACACTACGCTCAAGACACACGGGTCACTCGTACATAGCTCTTTTACAAAAACAGCAACATACCCTCAATCACACACAGCCACGGCCAAATACCTCCATGACAAAAGCATTATCTCAGCATCAGCTGCTGGGTGTGCTCCCTCTCTGGATTTCACATTTACCCTCCGCTCCAACCATTAAAATGGGAGTCAAGAGGTATGTGTGTGTGTGTGTGTGTGTGTGTGTGTGTGTGTGTGTGTGTGTGTGTGTGTGTGTGTGTGTGTGTGTGTGTGTGTGTGTGTGTGTGTGTGTGTGTGTGTGTGTGTGTGTGTGTGTGTGTTTGTGTGTGCGTCTGTGAAGACTGTGTGGACAACAAGTCCCCACAAGAATAGTAAACAAACAGAAATTTGACCAACTGGGGACATTGTTAGTCCCCACAAGGTCAAATGCTATTTCTAGGGGGTTTAGGGTTAGGGTTAGAATTAGGTTTAGGGTTAGGAGCTAGGGTTAGGGTTAAGAGCTAGGGTTAGGTTTTCAGGTTAAGGTTAGGTTTAGGGTTAAGGTTAGGGTTAGGGTATGGATTAGTGTTAGGTTTAGGGTTAGGGGCTAGGGCAAATGACCCAAGCCCAGCTCATTTAATCCCTACCATTGTGTTGCTGAGTTGTCAAAATGCTTCAGCAAATGTACATTATCCCAGGGGCGTTGGAAGACACAAGTAACCTAATTTTTGTCCCTCTTACTGCCCTGAGTGCCTCTGCTGATCCTACAGCTATTGTATGCAGTAAACATATGCCTATTAACCACAGTTATACTGTTAGAACTGAGGCGGTGTGCCCTAGCAGGAAGTCCACTGTGTGCAGCTCACCCTGCACTAACATAAATAACTCAAGCATGTCTACATCTGCTAAGCTTCCAAGCAAGAAAAACAATCAAGCATCCCAGAAAAGTGTTAACATATGTAGCTTAAGAAACAAGGTTAATGAAATCAATAATTTGCTAGTAACAGATGACATTCATATTCTGACAATCTCTGAAACTCACTTAGACAATACTAAGCCTCTAAAGTGCCTCTAAAGCCTCTAAAGTGCCATCACTAGCACTTCAGAGACTGCTGCTGCCTATAGAAATTACTGGCCACTTAAAAAATATGAACATTAGTCACTTTAATAATGTTTACATATCTTGCATTACTCATCTTATATGCATATACTGTATTCTATAATATTCTCCTGTATCTTAGTCCATGCTGCTCTGTCATTGCTCGTCTATATACAGTTGAAGTTGGAAGTTTACATACACTTAGGTTGGAGTCATTAAAACGCATTTTTCAACCACTCCACAATTTCTTGTTAACAAACTATAGTTTTGGCAAGTCGGTTAGGACATCTACTTTGTGCATGACACAATTAATTTTTTCCAACAATTGTTTACAGACAGATTATTTCACTTATAATTCACTGTATCACAATTCCAGTGGGTCAGAAGTTTACATACACTAGGTTGACTGGGCCTTAAAACAGCTTGGAAAATTCCAGAAAATGATGTCATGGCTTTAGAAGCTTCTGATAGGCTAATTGACATAATTTGAGTCAATTGGAGGTGTACTTGTGGATGTATTTCAAGGCCTACCTTCAAACTCAGTGCCTCTTTGCTTGACATCATGGGAAAATCAAAAGAAATCAGCCAAGACCTCAGAAAAAAAGTAGTAGACCTCCACAAGTCTGGTTCATCCATGGGAGCAATTTTCAAATGCCTGAAGGTACCACGTTCATCTGTACAAACAATAGTATGCAAGTATAAACACCATGGGACCACGCAGCCATCATTCCGCTCAGGAAGGAGACGCGCTCTGTCTCCTAGAGATGAACGTACTTTGGTGCGAAAAGTGCAAATCAATCCCAGAACAACAGCAAAGGACCTTGTGAAGATGCTGGAGGTATCTATATCCACAGTAAAACTAGTCCTATATCGACATAACCTGAACGGCACTCAGCAAGGAAGAAGCCACTGCTCCAAAACCGCCATAAAAAAACCAGACTACGGTTTGCAACTGCCCATGGGGACAAAGATCGTACTTTTTGGAGAAATGTCCTCTGGTCTGATGAAACAAAAATAGAACTGTTTGGCCATAATGACCATCGTTATGTTTAGAGGAAAAAGGGGGCTGCTTGCAAGCCGAAGAACACCATCCCAACCATGAAGCACGGGGGTGGCAGCATCATGCTGTGGGGGTGCTTTGCTACAGGAGGGACTGGTGCACTTAACAAAATAGATGGCATCATGAGGAAGGAAAATGATGTGGATATATTGAAGCAACATCTCAAGACATCAGTTAGGAAGTTAAAGCTTGGTCACAAATGGGTCTTCCAAATGGACAATGACCCCAAGCATACTTCCAAAGTTGTGGCAAAATGGCTTAAGGACAACAAAGTCAAGGTATTGGAGTGGCCATCACAAAGCCCTGACCTCAATCCTATAGAAAATGTGTGGGCAGAACTGAAAAAGCGTGTGCGAGCAAGGAGGCCTACAAGCCTGACTCAGTTACACCAGCTCTGTCAGGAGGAATGGGCCAAAATTCACCCAAATTATTGTGGAAAGCTTGTGGAAGGCTACCCGAAACGTTTGACCTAAGTTAAACAATTTAAAGGCAATGCTACCAAATACTAATTGAGTGTATGTAAACTTCTGACCCACTGGGAATGTAATGAAAGAAATAAAAGCTGAAATAAATCATTCTCTCTGCTATTATTCTGACATTTCACATTCTTAAAATAAAGTGGGGATCCTAACTGACCTAAGACAGGGAATGTTTACTAGGATTAAATGTCAGGAATTGTGAAAAACTGAGTTTAAATGTATTTGGTTAAGGTGTATGTAAACTTCTGACTTCAACTGTATGTATATATTCTTAATTCCATTCCTTACTTAGATTTGTGTGTATTAGGTATATGTTGTGAAATTGTTAGATATTACTTTTTAGATATTACTGCACTGTCGGAGCTAGAAGCACAAGCATTTCGCTACACCCGCAATAACATCTGCTAAACACGTGTATGTGACAAATAAAATGTGATTTGATGATACAGTGGTAGCAATACATGGTTATAAGATCTACAGAAAATACAGAAATGCCAAAGGTGGAGGTGTGGCAATTTATATTCACAACCACATTCCTGTAAAGCTTAGAGAGGATCTCATGTTAAATACTGTTGAAGTAATATGGCTACAGGTTCATCTGCCTCACCTAAAGCCCATTCTGGTGGGAAGCTGCTATAGACCACCAAGTGCTAACAGTCAGTATCTGGATAACGTGTGAAATGCTTGATAATGTATGTGATATCAATAGAGAGGTATATTTTCTGGGTGATTTAAATATTGACTGGCTTTCATCAGGCTGCCCACTCAAGAGAAAGCTTCAAACTGTAACTAGTGCCTGCAACCTGGTTCAGGTTATCAATCGACCTACCAGGGTAGTTACAAACAGCATAGGAATGAAATAATCAACATGTATTGATCACATCTTTACTAATGCTGCAGAAATTAGTTTGAAAGCAGTATCCAAATCCATCGGATGTAGTGATCACAATATAGTAGCCATATCTAGGAAAACCAAAGTTCCAAAGGCTGGGCCTAATATAGTGTATAAGAGGTCATACAATAAGTTTTGTAGCGATTCCTATGTTGTTGATGTAAATAATATTTGTTGGTCCGTTGTGTGTAATGAGGATTACATTTCTGAAATTGCTTATCCTAGTTACTAATAAGCATGCACCCATTAATAAAATGACACACAGCTCGGACACCCATGCATACCCCACAAGACATGCCACCAGAGGTCTCTTCACAGTCCCCAAGTCCAGAACAGACTATGGGAGGCTCACAGTACTACATAGAGCCATGACTACATGGAACTCTTTTCCACATCAAGTAACTCATGCAAGCAGTAAAATTAGATTTAAAAAACGAATAAAAATATGGAACAGAGGGGACTGTGAAGCAACACAAACATAGGCACAGACACATGCATACAAACACACGATAACATACGCACTATACACACACGTACACGTGGATTTTGTGTGGTAGATTTGTGGTAGCAGAGTAGGGGCCTGAGGGCACACACTTAATATGTTGTGAAATCTGTTGTGAATGTATTGTAATGTTTTTAGAAAATTATAACTGCCTTAATTTTGCTGGACCCCAGGAAGAGTAGATGCTGCCTTGGCAGCAGCTAATGGGGATCCATAATAAATACAAATACAAAATAGGATTTTGAATGGGACTGAATTGTGTGTCCCCACAAGGTTAGTTATACAAGACTGTGTGTGTGTGTGTGTGTGTGTGTGTGTGTGTGTGTTTGTTTGTGTGTGTGTGTGTGTGTGTGTATTATATGGATTACATACAATACAAGGACTAAGCCAGACATAGCATAAACAACACAAAGCTGAGAGCTGGGGTCAAAAGGGTCACCGTAAAGACAACAAATAGAATACCAATTCCCTGGGAACAAGCTTATGTCTTCATCCGATTTCCCTGATTGGGGATTTTTGTGAAGTGGTTTGGCGTTTTAGGGTGGTTAGTATGGTTCCTAATCAGCTGGCATCTCCCCTGCCATGACTAGGGCTTAGTCGTGTTCTCGGAGGACCCCCTTTTGGCTGGCTGCGGTTCTGCCATTACACTGCAATGGCACGGAATTCTGCTCTGGCGCACTTCAGTGTCCATTCCATGCACATGGCACATACGTATGACAATATAGTGTTCAGTGTAATATTTATGGCAAAAATACTATCCTGAAACAGTCACAATCTCACTCAATAACTCAATAAAACAAAGGTTCACTATTACATTTAAATGCCTAGATACCATTTCCATTAAGATAACAACATTTAAAGAAAGTATTTAATGTTCGCCTAGCATTATTCATTATTGGTAATCAATGAAAACATGTTTATGGGAGTAGATTTGATTGGACTGTGAAGAAAGTATTCTTGAGTAGACTAGTTTGGGTATTAGATTGTATTGGTGTGCAGATAAGAGGTGCACACAAAGAACAGCCTTTATAAAATAGAGGTAGCCCATAGGACTTATCTGGAAATATCTTAGGGGGATAAAAATTACTAACTATCTGCCAAACCTGAACAGGCTACTGCAAAAAACATATGATTTATCAGTAAATCAACAATAGCTGTAATGTGTAAAAGTTGTGAAACGTATATGGACACAAATGTAATTCAAGATTCATTGGATAGGAAACTGCAACAGTCATCTTGAGCTTTATAGCAATTCCAAAGGAAAAGCAGTAGAACTAGTAGGCTAAGATCTACCTGTTTTCAGCACCCTCTTTGTGTTTTAAGATGCCTACACTCTTGTCTCTAAGGAGCTCTGCTGAGATAAAGAGCTATAGGAACAGACATGGCTGACACGTGTGTACACACACACACACTCCTTGATTTGTAGGCAAAGCCACTGTGCGATTTAGGCAATTTATTCTTTGCCATTCCGGACAAGCGGCCGGGTCACATTCCTCCTGGCTAATTAAGGTCTGTGTATCCCAGTGCTGCCACCAGTGCGCACAAGCCGACTGCAACTTAAGCACAACCTATCGGGGTCAGGAATGTCATATGGGAACTGGACCACGTTTTGGTTCTTTTCCTAGTTCTGGTCTAGCTTCGCTTCCAATTCTGCTGGCTCCCTAAATGCCCCATCAACATGTTTAATCAAATTAGTAAGCAGCCAAAAATTGACGCTTTTCATTAATTATACAGGATAATTCTAATTGCAAATTCAAATGTATTCGCTCAGAACAGAAGGTGTTCAGTAATATTTCAGGGAATTTGCATATTAAATGGGGGTCGTTCTGTATTATGTATGGTAATGTATGCGCATTGTCTTTATTTTTAACTCACGGGCCATATGCGCGGCTGCTTGCCTGAGCAGGTGAAAAAAGTCCAGAGTGTTTAATTTCGCTGAACAAACACGACGAGGCCGTTTGTCAAGTGCTGTACGGTCGGTGTCAATCTTTGTTTTTTTCCCCCACTTTCCTGGCCCCGCCTTTGATTAGCGGCAACAATGGCACCACCAGTAAACAAACCTGCGGGTTGCCAGAGCAGGAAGTCACTGCTGTTCATTTTCTCTGCTTCCTGTTTCGGTTTGCCTTTTTGTTTGGCGTCTCTTTTTACAGCCAGCAGTCAGAGATGACACTGCATCATCAGCAGATTTGACAAATAGAGGGCAGGCGTGTTTCACAGCATGCAACCAACTCAGCACGACCTGAACAATGTAGACAGCCTACAATGGAATTAGGACTGTCAGTTGTACTACCTTGAATGAACCGACTTGTTGGATTCAGGTTACACTGTGTGCAATACCAAACAACAGCACACTGCTTCACCTGTGGGGTATTGGGCAAATAAACTACAAAGCAAATGTATGTGTTCTGTAGATGTCATTGCATTTGTAAGTTTTCTCAGGGTTGCTTTTAAACAATAGTAGCCTAAATGGGCATATCAGCTCGGTCTTCCATTTGGCTATGTCCCAGGCCAATCCATCAACAGAGGAGGGGCTCTGCTAAAGGAGATGAAAGGAGGTTTCCCCAGTCAAGAGCATTACACTGGTATGAAAAGAACAATACACTGCTTTGGGAAAATTTACATAAAATTATGCTGTTTGAACTTGGCACAGCATTACCTGGGCATAAAGGGAAACATGTACAACTGCATTAGAGAAAATAACAAACCTTCTCCCTACAGTTCTGGATACAAAAATATATATATTTCCCCCTTTCAACTTCTACACTGTCAAAACATACAGGAGGCAGGGACCTTAAATGTTTTATAAGTCAAATCTTAACGCAGTTCAACAGACAGGTAGACTCTCGTCATATCAAATCTCGATCAAACGTCTGTCGGATTCGATGCCTTTCCACGGCTTAAATGTTTCCCCCTCCCCATTAAAGAGTGCTCCACAACCTGACACTTTCCTAAAGCTTCGATGTTGTTTTCTGAGGTGTTAACACAATGTGGGATCATTGAGAAGGGGAGAACGCGGATCCTCTAGGAAAGGTAAATATTAATTAAGGCGGAAAGCGGCGGTGCCGGGAGTGCTAGCGTGGTTGATGACAGGTTAGTTCTCAGACTGGAGGGTTCACTTAATGAGCTGAGATCACGGCTCCCTTCACTCCTTCTCAGTTACACAGGACAGCTTTAATAACCCAGCCGCACACACACACACACACAGACAAACACACACACACACACACACACACACACACACACACACAGACAAACACACACACACACACACACACACACACACACACAGACAAACACACACACACACACACACACACACACACACACACACACACAGAGACAGAAAGAGAGACAGAGACAGAAAGAGAGAGAGAGAGAGATTCCAACACAGACACAAAGCCCCACTACATTCTCTATTCAACGTAAGTAGTTAATATGAAGGGAAAAGTGATTTCTCTATAGGATATCATATCTGCATATTAACACGAATACATAAATAATCAATAATAGAGCAAGAATATGATTCTCTGCTTTCTGCCTGAAAACAGCAGGATGAGGTAATGGACGTGACCGTGCCATCTCTTACACCTCCGTCAGAAAGAGAGAGGAGAGAGAGGGTAAGTTGCCAGTTTGGCCACAGGGTGCCACTGTGCCTGACGGCCACCGACTCACAGCTAGCCATGGGAAAGTGCAACCTGGCATGCTATTGGTGAAGTGGGTCCACTGCCCAATGAAACCTGGCCCAGAGTGAGCTGTACCCCTGGCCAAGGGGGCGACTCCAAGGACATATCTCCCCTGGATCAACGTTAGCTGGACAGATGGGGATCTGGAGAGCCGTTTCCAGCCTCAAACCAGCTACTGATGTCCAGCCAAAGCTAAACTAAACCCACTTACTCAATGTCTGGCTCATATGAAAGTGGATCCAATGTTTGACTCTATCTTTACTATGCTTATTGAATGTGACTGTTGTTTTAGCTACGGATGACAATGCCTGTTTGTACTGAAGTGACTGTTTGGGATCTCTGTTTGAGGTCCATTTAGTGGTGGAGGGGTATGGGACTGTAGTACAGATAAGAGCCAGTGAAGTAAATGCACACACACACACATACATTCTTTGTCTCATTAGCCCTGCTTTATCTGGTATTTACACTTATCGAATCCCTCCATACAAGCACGTTATTTATTTGTATTTATTTACGTCATTTAGCAGACGCTCTTATCCAGAGCGACTTACAAATTGGTGCATTCACCTTATAGCCAGTGGGATAACCACTTTACAAAGTTTTTTTTTTTGGGGGGGGGGGAGAACGATTACTTTATCCTATCCCAGGAATTCCTTAAAGAGGTGGGGTTTCAAATGTCTCCGGAAGGTGGTGAGTGACTCCGCTGTCCTGGCGTCGTGAGGGAGCTTGTTCCACCATTGGGGTGCCAGAGCAGCGAACAGTTTTGACTGGGCTGAGCGGGAACTGTGCTTCCGCAGAGGTAGGGGAGCCAGCAGGCCAGAGGTGGATGAACGCAATGCCCTCGTTTGGGTGTAGGGACTGATCAGAGTGAGACCTTAGTGAGACCCCATCATTTATAGGGGTTCATTCAATGGCATGTACTGTAGAGAGCTTAATGGGTGTTATTTCCCCATTTAAGATTAGCACATGACTCACGCAATAATTTAATGCATTATTGCAGTCAATCAAATATATGTAAATAAAAACACTGATTTGGGTACCTACAGTGCCTTGGAAAAGTATTCATCCCCTTGGCGTTTTTCCTATTTTGTTGCATTACAACCTGTAATTTAAATGGATTTTTATTTGGATTTCATGTAATGGACATACACAAAATAGTCCAAATTGGTGAAGTGAATTGAAAAAAATTACTTCATTAAAAAAATAAAAAATAAAAAAATAACGGAAAGTGGTGCATGCATATGTATTCACCCCCTTTGCTATGAAGCCCCTAAATAAGATCTGGTGCAACCAATTACCTTTAGAAGTCACATAATTAGTTAAATAAAGTCCACCTGTGTGCAATCTAAGTGTCACATGATCTGTCACATGATCTCAGTATATATACACCTGTTCTGAAAGGCCTCAGAGTCTGCAACACCACTAAGCAAGGGGCACCACCAAGCAAGCGGCACCATGAAGACCAAGGAGCTCTCCAAACAGGTCAGGGACAAAGTTGTGGAGAAGTACAGATCAGGGTTGGGTTATAAAAAAATATCAGAAACTTTGAACATCCCACGGAGCACCCTTAAATCCATTATTAAAAAATTGAAAGAATATGGCACCACAACAAACCTGCCAAGAGAGGGCCGCCCACCAAAACTCACAGACCAGGCAAGGAGGGCATTAATCAGAGAGGCAACAAAGAGACCAAAGATAACCCTGAAGGAGCTGCAAAGCTCCACAGCGGAGATTGGAGTATCTGTCCATAGTACCACTTTAAGCCATATACTCCACAGAGCTGAGCTTTACGGAAGAGTGGCCAGAAAAAAGCATTTGCTTAAAGAAAAAAATAAGTAAACACGTTTGGTGTTCGCTAAAAGGCATGTGGGAGACTCCCCAAACATATGGAAGAAGGTACTCTGTTCAGATGAGACTAAAATTGAGCTTTTTGGCCATCAAGGAAAACCCTATGTCTGGCGTAAACCCAACATCTCTCATCACCCCGAGAACACCATCCCCACAGTGAAGCATGGTGGTGGCAGCATCATGCTGTGGGGATGTTTTTCATCAGGGACTGGGAAACTGGTCAGAATTGAAGGAATGATGGATGGCCTAAATATAGGGAAATTCTTGAGGGAAACCTGTTTCAGTCTTCCAGAGATTTGAAACTGGGACGGAGGTGACCCTAAGCATACTGCTAAAGCAACACTCGAGTGGTATAAGGGGAAACATTTAAATGTCTTGGAATGGCCTAGTCAAAGCCCAGACCTCAATCCAATTGAGAATCTGTGCTATGACTTAAAGATTGCTGTACACCGGCGGAACCCATCCAACTTGAAGGAGCTGGAGCAGTTTTGCCTTGAAGAATGGGCAAAAATCCCAGTGGCCAGATGTGCCAAGCTTATAGAGACATACCCCAAGATACTTGCAGCTGTAATTGCTGCAAAAGTATTGACTTTGGGGGGGTGAATAGTTATGCACGCTCAAGTTTTGTTTTTTTGTCTTATTTCTTGTTTGTTTCACAATAAAAACTATTTTGCATCTTCAAAGTGGTAGGCATGTTGTGTAAATCAAATGATACAAACCCCCCAAAAATCAATTTTAATTCCAGGTTGTAAGGCAACAAAATAGGAAAAATGCCAAGGGGGGTGAATACTTTCGCAAGCCACTGTAATTTAAAGCCTGTCTGTTTCCTGTACACCAGAACACAGGACAGACACATCCACAATTGCATGCTTTGAGTACTGTTTTTTTGTTTGTCAAACTTTCAACATATAGGTTTGGTTTTTAGTGTTGCCTATCCAACTGCTCACAGTCCCACATCAAATTGTCAAAACAGAAATGGTGGAACTGCCTTCCAAATGGGGTCGCCTCTCCAACACCATGGTATAATTGAGACTTAATTGAACCCTGCTCTTAGCCTGGCTTTATCTGGAGCAGAAATTGAGCCTTTCTGTTGCTCTGGATAGCCTCAGAGTCCTCCGAGTGCATGGGGTCAGGGGGCAGAAATGTGTTTCCATTTGTGCAGAGAAGAAGGCTGCGGAGTCATGCCTCGGCATGGGAGAAGCATGGGACAGCGTCTGAAGTCAGCTGGAGCCAGCAGTGTTTCCCAGGAGAAACTACCCACTTCCTCCTCATGCTCCCTCACTCTACAGGGAAAAACACAACATTCCGGGGTTCGACTCTCTAAATAGATAACACATGTTCCTCCAAAGGGCTGGAAGCTAAACCACAGATCATAAAGACAGTGGTACTATAAATGTTGAACAATGTATAATCCGTGACAGTATCAGTGGTGTTGACGTCGATTCTGTTTCCGCTCGTGAATTTACCATCAACCACAACTCTTGGAGAATCATTATTTTCTCACTTCCTGACTTGAGGCTCTATTTGTTTCCTGAATGGGAATTGGAATTGATTCAACCAAACTCTAACATCAGGGTTTTCCATATAAGTTTATCTTTATCTGCCGTGTGTGAATGCAGCTGTGTCTAGAACAGGAGCTAGGGTCACGGTCTCTCTGTGAGAGGTGGGTGGAAACACAACAGAGGTAAATCCAGGTTCATTTCTAATCTGCATGTTGAACTAATGTCATTGAGAGGTCTCTGCTAAAACATCTGGACCTATGTTTCCTCAGGTAGAAAAGGAGCACAAGCACGCTTATGGAAATAAAACTAGTTTAAATTAAAATAGGAGCACAGAAGTAGCTAAACTAATCTAAGTTTGCTGTTATCTACTATTAACAAATACATATGTTGGACCAGGTAATTGTTCTTCTATCTGAATTAAGAGGCTCCCAGTACAGGTGAGCGGAAAATATTTATGTCATCTTATAATCTTCTCAAGTTTATTACACTTCATTACAGGCTTCATATCAAATGTTGCCGTCAGCACAATTTCCTTCATATTTAGTGGAAATTCCAGAGCTGAGAGTTTTCTGTTGTCTTATTGAGTTGCCAGTGTGTGTGTGTGTGAGTGTGTGTGTGTGTGTGTGTGTGCGTGTGTGTGTGTGTGTGTGTGTGTGTCTGTGGCAAGAGTGACAGGCTAGGAGAAGCTAACGGTGAGAGTACATTCATTAATGACTGACAGCTAAACAGCCAAACCATTAATAATACTTAAGCTTTCGCTTGGGGCCTGTCAGCCAAACAGGAATCGATGGATCAATGCCTACACACACACACTTGCCTGCACACACACACACATACAGTGAGGGAAAAAAGTATTTGATCCCCTGCTGATTTTGTATGTTTGCCCACAGACAAAGAAATGATCAGTCTATAATTTTAATGGTAGGTTTATTTGAACAGTGAGAGACAGAATAACAACAACAAAATCCAGAAAAACACATGTCAAAAATGTTATAAATTGATTTGCATTATAATGAGGGAAATAAGTATTTGACCCCCTCTCAATCAGAAAGATTTCTGGCTCCCAGTTGTCTTTTATACAGGTAACGAGCTGAGATTAGGAGCACCTAATCTCAGTTTATTACCTGTATAAAAGACACCTGTCCACAGAAGCAATCAATCAATCAGATTCCAAACTCTCCACCATGGCCAAGACCAAAGAGCTCTCCAAGGATGTCAGGGACAAGATTGTAGACCTACACAAGGCTGGAATGGGCTACAAGACCATCGCCAAGCAGGTTGGTGAGAAGGTGACAACAGTTGGTGCAATTATTCGCAAATGGAAGAAATACAAAAAACTGTCAATCTCCCTCAGCGTGGGGCTCCATGCAAGATCTCACCTCGTGGAGTTGCAATGATCATGAGAACGGTGAGGAATCAGCCCAGAACTACACGGGAGGATCTTGTCAATGATCTCAAGGCAGCTGGGACCATAGTCACCAAGAAAACAATTGGTAACACACTACGCCGTGAAGGACTGAAATCCTGCAGCGCCCGCTGAAGTTTGCCAATGAACATCTGAATGATTCAGAGGAGAACTGGGTGAAAGTGTTGTGGTCAGATGAGACCAAAATCGAGTTCTTTGGCATCAACTCAACTCGCCGTGTTTGGAGGAGGAGGAATGTTGCCTATGACCCGAAGAACACCATCCCCACCGTCAAACATGGAGGTGGAAACATTATGCTTTGGGGGTGTTTTTCTGCTAAGGGGACAGGACAACTTCACCGCATCAAAGGGACGATGGACGGGGCCATGTACCGTCAAATCTTGGGTGAGAACCTCCTTCCCTCAGCCAGGGCATTGAAAATGGGTCGTGGATGGGTATTCCAGCATGACAATGACCCAAAACACACGGCCAAGGCAACAAAGGAGTGGCTCAAGAAGAAGCACATTAAGGTCCTGGAGTGGCCTAGCCACTCTCCAGACCTTTAATCCCATAGAAAATCTGTGGAGGGAGCTGAAGGTTCGAGTTGCCAAACGTCAGCCTCGAAACCTTAATGACTTGGAGAATATCTGCAAAGAGGAGTGGGACAAAATCCCTCCTGAGATGTGTGCAAACCTGGTGGCCAACTACAAGAAACGTCTGACCTCTGTGATTGCCAACAAGGGTTTTGCCACCAAGTACTAAGTCATGTTTTGCAGAGGGGTCAAATACTTATTTCCCTCATTAAAATGCAAATCAATGTATAACATTTTTGACATGCGTTTTTCTGGATTTTTGTTGTTGTTATTCTGTCTCTCACTGTTCAAATAAACCTACCATTAAAATTATAGACTGATCATGTCTTTGTCAGTGGGCAAACGTACAAAATCAGCAGGGGATCAAATACTTTTTTCCTTCACTGTATACACCAACACACACACACACAACCACGTCCTCTCCAAACTAGGTATCCCGCTGCCACTTACTCTGTATTACCGGACGTCTCTCCTCCTGAGGATAAGGGCTTCTAGGTGGAACACAGCGTTGATTTTTACTGGAGATTTTTTTCCCAGCATGTATCCAGGGCTAGATGAGCTAATTAAGGGGACTGGGTCTGGATCTTTGGATCTTTGATTGGTGCGCTGGGATGTTTTGACAGGTGGGATTAGTGCGGTGTGATTAGGAGGGGGTCCACGTCGAGCTAGCTAAGCTCCCAGTAAGCCCTGCGCCGATGCGGGGAGTAACGCCATGCATGCAGGGGAGATGGACACCCTCACCCCCTATGGTACCTTGCCTACTATGCTCTATCTGCACTACTCTACTCAGGCGTTTAGGAAAGAGCTCACGCATGCCAGACCGACCGAGTACACTCTTAGAAAAAAAGGTGCTATCTAGAACCTAAAAGGGTTCTTCGGCTGTCCCCATAGCAGAACCCTTTGAAGAACCCTTTTTGGTTCCAGGTAGAACTGTTTTGGTTCCAAGTAGAACCTTTTAGGGTTCCATGTAGAACCCTTTCCACAGAGGGTTCTACATGGAACCCAAAAGGGTTCTACCTGGAACCAAAAAGGTGTCTCCTATTGGGACAGCCAAAGAACCCTTTTGGAACCCTTTTTTCTAAGAGAGTGTCGGGGATGGGGAAGTATTTAAATTACTTCATTGCATGTATTTGAACTATGTATTACTTCTGTGTATTTTGTCATTGGCATTAGGTTTCGTGGTTGTTGTGTACTTTACATTTTGCCCATCCCTATCAGCACATAGTGGTAGAAGGCCTTTGGCAAAGCTAAGACAGTTATATGGCTAGGCAGTGAATGCAGCGAACCAGGCTCATGGGTGTCCTCTCAGTGTTGTCGTTAGGCGGTAAATGAACACCTGGCTACAGAGGCTTGGTTCATGTTGTTGGTTAACAACAAACAGACCAAGGTTTACTCACCAGATGGGCTGGAATCAACTGTGGCGAGCGAAATGACCAGCAAAAGAATAGCAACAAACAAAAGGTGTGAACAAAGACTATTGTTGGTGTGTGTGTGTGTGCATGCGTGTGTGTGTTTGTGTGTGTGCATGGAGGACGTATATGTTTGTGTGAGTGTGTCCAGGTGCAGGTGTGTATATGTGTGCTCTCATATGTTACCACACACACACACACACACGTGTGTGTGTTCCCCGGTGTGTTTGTAATCCCTCATAGAGCCACCTCAGCAGGTGAAGAGCCTCACTAGAGAGAGGGTGATGGGCTATAGGATTAACATTATCTAAAACTCTCCAGCCTCCTAAAGTATCATCCAGTGTGCTTAAGTTAAGGTGCAGGACCGGGGTGATTTGCATAAGTAATTAGCTAATGTGCTGTTCAATTTCTCTCCCATCTGGCTTCATGAGCCAGACCTCATTTCTCAAATTGACAGCCTGGTCTCTATCACTAGCCACACTGCAACAAGGCGCCCACCAAATTAATTTGTCAACCTTCTCCAGTAATGGGACATTCACCTTGAAAACTCAATTTACCAGAGTCTGTCTGAAGGAAAAAGCGAGAGAATTTTCTCAAAAACACTTTGGGGAAAAAAACACAACAGAAGCATGGCTGAGGTGTTGGTACATGACAACCAAGTGAGTGTGTTGAGAGGGGAAATTGGCAGAGGGTGTTGAAGCTGGTTTAACATTGCTTGTTGTTTGTAACGTATAAAGAACACCGAAACAGAGGCACAGTAAAACTGTTGGATACATCCAATAATCCACACAATAAGCTATTCATAGAGTCTGATTTTAGACAGAACACTGGATTGGAAATAAAGTCAGAAATTTGGCTAAAATGACCGCCAAATTCCTTGACTCTCTCTCTCGCTCTCTCTCACAAACACACTGCTATTGTTTGTCCCTGAAAATCTGAATTGAGATGTGATGTGTAACGGGAGCTTAAGGAGATAGAACCTACACCAGAGACCAAGGCAAGTAACAAAGTAGCATTACAGTACTTATGACTCCATTTTGAAATGGTGACACTGATGATTCCTAAGGGCATGGGGTATGGACTCTTTATAATGTTCACTAAAGCATAGTGGGCTCTTTCTCTCTCCATTTTTTTGTGATTTTACCCCCTCTCTCCACCCACTCCTGGTTATTCCCGTCGGCCCGAGTTGCAGGGGTTGGTGGGTGGAGGGGGCTGGCGCAGGTGAGAGCGAGAGCGATGCCAGGGCACTCTGCTCAGGGACTAACTCAGGGAAATGGGCCAAAAAGCCAATCTAATGAAACCCCCCAAAATTAATTTTAAGTCTCATCTTTAGCTGGAGGCGGTGTGGAGAGCCGGGGGACCCTCTGCCTGTTTGTAGAGAAAAGGATGGAGAGAGAGGAGGGAGTGGGAGCTCTCTCTCTCCCTCTCTCTCCCTTTCCCTCCCTCTCTCTCTCTCTCTCTCTCTCTCTCGCTCTCTCTCTCTCTCTCTCTCTCTCTCTCTCTCTCTCTCTCTCTCTTTCTCTCTCTCTCTCTCTCTCATTAAATTCCTTTGTGCGCCGAACCTGTTCAGTTCTCGCTGTTGTTAAAATGGCGATTCATTTTGCCAACTGCCACCCCGGTAGTAAAGGATAACTGTGACTATGGCACCAAACTTATGAGCATAACATTCTCACACTCTCTCACACACACACACACACACACACACACACACACACACACACACTAGCAATGATAGAACTGACATACAGTGGAGTAGAGCTAAGTAATGTAGAGAATAGCATCTTAGTTAAGCATAGCCCTGGCACATATTTCTCTCCGTGCCATTTAGCTGCGCCACTCCCGCGCCACACGCGTCGACCTTGGCGTTTTCCACTGGCGCGGCTGGTGCCATCTGCAGACGGCAGGCTTGGGCAGTAAAGCATCGCGACCCCAAGTTTTTGGGCCCGTTACGCCTCCACCAGGGGCCCGGCCAGATGGCACTACCCACTAAGAGGGTTTTACTGCAGCTAAAGACGACCGGGCAGAGCCTGCCCGCCCATCCCTCCTCCCTGCTTGCTGTGCCAAATGTGCCCCCCTCTAGCCCCCCCTCGCCACCCCACCCAATATTTCAGTCATGATTATCCGGCAACAGACAATCTTTTAAAAGCCAAAAGGGCATAACTGGCATAACTGCAGCACAGCAAGAACCTTCAGCTGCTGGGATATGAGCAGACGTTCTTATTAAGCTGCAGAGGAAAGTCCAACTTGTGTTTCACTGGGTTCTGAAACTCCCATTGAAGACAGATTACTCAGAAACCACGCTAAAACGCTGACTTTATACATATTTTTCGATACACAAGTGTGGGTACGTACCCATTTGGGCAGACTGAAAGACATACCTACAGACAGACATACTAGTTTAGTTGTTTACAGTATTTCACACTCTCACTCTGTGTGAGCCGAGTTATCCCCAGCGCTGTAGGCAGCTGTGCCATTAAGACGCCTCAATTCTCAGGTGAGGGGAAAAAATAAGAAATATAGGAGAAAGAAATTGTTATGGTCTGAAAAATGTATACCTTTACCGTATTGGAGAACAGAGCTGACCTGTCTATGTGTTATGAGAGGAGCTGGCTGCTGGGATTGGGTAGCAATATTTATTATTTTGACAAACAGGAATTCTCTAAAGTAAAACTAGGCTAATATCATTCATTTGCATCCTGTTTGCCCAATGAAAATCTTGACTACTGTGACGGAAACAAAGATATAACTTCTAAGTCTCAACTGCTATAATGCCTTTATAACACTTTATAAGAGTGCGTAACAACAATAACAATTATACGGTTATTGTTCACCCTAAATGAGTTCTAAATACATTTGGAGCGAGCGTGTTTGCACGTGTGCGTGTTCTCATTGGGTTTACCCAGCTCCTTCCCAGCGTACCAGTGGTCCCAGGCCCTGATTAGGGGATTAATAGAGGGCCTGCTGAGCTGAGGAGCTCTGTGGATTGAGTGCAGGGAACACACTCTGCTCCCAAATCTCTCCTCCCCAGAGCCCCTGCCTTAAACCTCCACTCTGTCCTCCACTCACCAGCCTACACCTGTGTGTGTGTGTGTGTGTGGACATAGCTTTGTTTAGGTTTGTGTGTGTGTGTCTTTGTTTGTGATTGTATGTGTGTATGTAAGTGTGTGGTAGAGGTAGAATGCATCCAGTGTTTGTGAATACTGTTAGGGCATGCAACAGAGGCTGCTCTGCTCACTGGACTTTACATCACCAAGTAGTAGGGTGTTTTTTTTGGACTCTGCTTTATGACGTGATTGATTTTCTTTCAGCGAGTCGACCATAGAGGTCTCCCCAGGAGATCTGAGCTGGGGGTGGGGGTGGAGGTCGGGAGAAACTAGAGTGATAGGTACGTGTGTGTGTGTGTGTGTGTGTGTGTGTGTGTGTGTGTGTGTGTGTGTGTGTGTGTGTGTGTGTGTGTGTGTGTGTGTGTGTGTGTGTGTGTGTGTGTGTGTCGGTTTGTCATTTCAAAAATATATATATCATCATTATTATAATCAATATAAGTACTACTAGCTTTGTATAAAGCTGTTATTGTTGACATAAGCAGCTATGTTATTTTTACAATGATAATATCATCATTTTTTCCATACAGTGATATTAATGCTAAAGTACTTCAGAGTATCCATCTTTATTCATGTAGTACAATACACTAGAGCCTGTCTAAGTAGTGTATAGTGTCTGCCATGCTCCCTAACTGAAAGGCTACTCTCCACTATTTGCCTCTCAGATCCCAATGTTCAATGTCTTACAAGACGACATGTTTGCACTAAGGGGCACAAAGCCCATGTTGGAGCCCAGATCGCTGAAACAGACGGACGAGACGCAGCGCAGACAAATTACTCCGCTTAACCCAATCCCGGCGCATGTAGCACAGCTCTCCCTAGATTTGTCAAGGCTTCGTCCTCTGTCCGCTATTATCCACTTTATTTCATTCTAGGGATCAAATTTGTATCCAGTTAGGCCTCTCATCTCTAACTCAAAGGGAATAAATAAAACTAGACTTTATTGCGCAACACCCTGAAACAAGAAAAGGGGGGAACGGGAGAAGAAGGAAAAAAATCTCCAATTAATTCGGATCAAGTCAATAACACTGTAATATTTATGAAGGCTGGAAGCCAGCCTGCCCTAAAACCCAAACTCCAGCAATCCTGAATTATAAATTGGTATTGATTTGTGTTGTGGGTGAGTGAGTGTGTGTGTGTGTGTGTGCACGGCGTGTGTGTGAATCCCCTTGTGGAGAGGGATACACATGTAGACAAGGTGGCTTAAGGTCTACTGTATGTATATACAGTATATCTGTGTTTTATGCGTTTTCTAAGCATTTTCTAAGCGCTTTCTAAACGTTTGTCTATATGTTTATGACTGAGTGCATACTGTTTGTATGAGTGCATGTATTGACACTGTAGCTCTGAGTCGCCAATCCATTTTGTTTGTTATGTCTGTGTTTTGTGTGTGTTATCGTGTGTGTAGGTGTGTGTGTGTGTGTGCGTGTTGTGAAAGCAATAGGGTCTCATCCTGCCCCGGCATCAGAGTTGCATCAAATATAGAAGATCCTGCATCCCCTGCAAGATATGTACACAGTGCATAACAAAGTGTTGATTCACACACACAAAGAGCCAAACCTTAGAAACAACAGGATTTCAACTGTCTTTACCCACCACCGCTAAAACTCAACTTGGTAGGCAACCTATAGTGGGAATACTGTATACAGTGAGGGAAAAAAGTATTTGATCCCCTGCTGATTTTGTACGTTTGCCCACTGACAAAGACATGATCAGTCTATAATTTGAATGGTAGGTTTATTTGAACAGTGAGAGACAGAATAAGAACAAAAAAATCCAGAAAAATGTATGTTAAAAATGTTATAAATTGATTTGCATTTTAATGAGGGAAATAAGTATTTGACCCCTCTGCAAAACATGACTTAGTACTTGGTGGCAAAACCCTTGTTGGCAATCACAGAGGTCAGACGTTTCTTGTAGTTGGCCACCAGGTTTGCACACATCTCAGGAGGGATTTTGTCCCACTCCTCTTTGCAGATCTTCTCCAAGTCATTAAGGTTTCAAGCCTGACGTTTGGCAATTCGAACCTTCAGCTCCCTCCACAGATTTTCTATGGGATTAAGGTCTGGAGACTGGCTAGGCCACTCCAGGACCTTAATGTGCTTCTTCTTGAGCCACTCCTTTGTTGCCTTGGCCGTGTGTTTTGGGTCATTGTTATGCTGGAATACCCATCCATGACCAATTTTCAATGCCCTGGCTGAGGGAAGGAGGTTCTCACCCAATATTTGACGGTACATGGCGCCGTCCATCGTCCCTTTGATGCGGTGAAGTTGTCCTGTCCCCTTAGCAGAAAAACACCTCCAAAGCATAATGTTTCCACCTCCATGTTCTTGGGGTCATAGGCAGCATTCCTCCTCCTCCAAATACGGCGAGTTGAGTTGATGCCAAATAACTCGATTTTGGTCTCATCTGACCACAACACTTTCACCCAGTTCTCCTCTGAATCATTCAGATATTCATTGGCAAACTTCAGACGGGCCTGTATATGTGCTTTCTTGAGCAGGGGGACCTTGCGGGCGCTGCAGGATTTCAGTCCTTCACGGCGTAGTGTGTTACCAATTGTTTTCTTGGTGACTATGGTCCCAGCTGCCTTGAGATCATTGACAAGATCCTCCCGTGTAGTTCTGGGCTGATACCTCACCGTTCTCATGATCATTGCAACTCCACGATGTGAGATCTTGCATGGAGCCCCAGGCCGAGGGAGACTGACAGTTATTTTGTGTAATCGCACCAACTGTTGTCACCTTCTCACCAAGCTGCTTGTCGATGATCTTGTAGCCCATTCCAGCCTTGTGTAGGTCTACAATCTTGACCCTGACATCCTTGGAGAGCTCTTTGGTCTTGGCCATGGGGGAGAGTTTGGAATCTGATTGATTGATTGCTTCTGTGGACAGGTGTCTTTTATACAGGTAACAAACTGAGATTAGGAGCACTCCCTTTAAGAGTGTGCTCCTAATCTCAGCTCGTTATCTGTATAAAAGACAACTGGGAGCCAGAAATCTTTCTGATTGAGAGGGGGTCAAATACTTATTTCCCTCATTAAAATGCAAATCAATTTATAACATTTTTGACATGCGTTTTTCTGGATTTTGTTGTTGTTATTCTGTCTCTCACTGTTCAAATAAACCTACCATTAAAATTATAGACTGATCATTTCTTTGTTAGTGGGCAAACGTACAAAATCAGCAGGGGATCAAATACTTTTTTCCTTCACTGTAGAATTCCAATCCGTGCAATAAAGATTCAATATCATGGTTTGGTTTATGATCAACTGCCTCCCTGTGTCACGCCCTGGCTCTGGGGACTCTTGTATGTTGAGCCAGGGTGTTAGTTTCTTTGTGTAGTGTCTATGTTTCGTTTCCTATGTTCTGTTCTAGGTTATGTGTTTCTATGTTGGCCGGGGTGGTTCTCAATCAGAGGCAACGAGAATCAGCTGTTGCTTGTTGTCTCTGATTGGGAACCATACTTAGGCAGCCTTTTGTGCACTTGTCTTTTGTGGGATCTTGTTCCGTGTAGGTTTGTGTATGACCGAGGACTTCACGTTTTGTTTTGTTGTTTTGTTATTTTTATCGTGTTTCTAAGTACACTATAAAAGGGATGTACGCATATCACGCTGAGCCTTGGTCCACTCATTATGACGATCGTGACAGAAGATCCCACCAAAACAGGACCAAGCAGCGTGTCCAGGAGCAGACAGCCTGGACTTGGGAGGAGATCTTGGGACGGGCAGGGGTCCTGAACTTGGGAGGAAATCCAGGCCGGTATGGATCGCCGTCCGTGGGAGGAGACGGTGGAGGCGCGCCATAGAGAGGAGCAGTGGCGCCAACCGGGCCGACGTCGGACACGCAAGAGGCAACCCCAATAAAAACATTTGGGGGGGCACACGACATGGACGACGGGGCTGCTGGAGGCAGCTACTGGGCGAGTTTGTGGATTAGGAGAGGAGGCTACCGGGTTTGGGGGGCTGGAAGGGAGGTTGGCGGAGCCCAGAGGTAGAGCAGAGCCAACTCCCCGTACTCACGCTAGGCAGCGTGAGATTGGGCAGGTTCCGAGGTATGCGGAGCTGCATACTGTGCCGCGAGTGGTCCGGCACAGTCCGGTACGTCCTGTGCGAGCACCACGCACGTGTCATGCTAAGGTGGGCATGCAGCCAGGACGGAGTGTGCCGGCTCAACGCTCGTGGCCTCCAGTACCCCTCCTCGGTCCCGGATATCCTGCGCCAGTGTCACGTGCTGTAGTGCCAGTACGAGTACACAGCCCTGTACGTCCTGTGCTGATGCCTCACACAGAGTGTGTAAAAATAAGCATTCAGCCAGGACGGGTTGTGTCAGCTCTTCGCTCCAGACCTCCAGTCCGTCTCCACAGCCCGGTCCGGCCCGTTCCTGCTCCTCGCACCAAGCCTGTGATGCGCGTCGCCAGCCCGGCCCGGCCTGTTCCTGCCCCTCGCACCAAGCCGATGGTGCGCGTCGTCAGCCCGGCCCGGCCTGTTCCTGCTCCCCGCACCAAGCCTGTGGTGCACGTCGCCAGCCCGGTCCGGCCTGTTCCTGCTCCCCGCACCAAGCCTGTGGTGCGCGTCGCCAGCCCGGTCCGGCCCGTCCCTGCTCCCCGCACCAAGCCTGTGGTGCGCGTCGTCAGTCCGGCACAGCCCGTGCCTGCTTCACCGGTGCCTGGTCAGGTACCGGTCAGCTGCTCCACACCGGAGACTAAGCAATCCGCTCCACCGAAGTCCAGTCCAGCTCCAGCCAGCGGGGCCAGACCAGACCAGGGGTGCTATGGGGGGGTTGTTAGAGGGTGGTGGTCACGCCCGGAGCCGGATCCGCCTCCGAGGTGGAATGCCCACCCAGCCCCTCCCCTGTTGGGTTTATGTTGGCGCGGTCACAGTCCGCGCCTTTGGGGGGGGGGGGGGGGGGGGGGGGGTACTGTCACGCCCTGGCTCTGGGGACTCTTGTATGTTGAGCCAGGGTGTTAGTTTCTTTGTGTAGTGTCTATGTTTCGTTTCCTATGTTCTGTTCTAGGTTATGTGTTTCTATGTTGGCCGGGGTGGTTCTCAATCAGAGGCAACGAGAATCAGCTGTTGCTTGTTGTCTCTGATTGGGAACCATACTTAGGCAGCCTTTTGTGCACTTGTCTTTTGTGGGATCTTGTTCCGTGTAGGTTTGTGTATGACCGAGGACTTCACGTTTTGTTTTGTTGTTTTGTTATTTTTATCGTGTTTCTAAGTACACTATTAAAGGGATGTACGCATATCACGCTGCGCCTTGGTCCACTCATTATGACGATCGTGACACCCTGACTGTTTTCTCCCCAGTTACAATGTTTTTGGGAGATTTCGCAACTACTCTTTCACATGAGCATATCATCTCTTGGTGAAATGTTTATATGTAATATTGCTGGTGGATTTGTTTTGTGATGTTATTCTGTGTGGTTTGACAGGTTAAGCCCTATGAGAGGTAAGCAAGAAATATAAACATTGGGCAACACTTTCTGTGTGTTCTATCTCATAGTAAGCTGATCATCAATTCTAATTCCTTGGGTGGCGTCTGTGCGATGATCCTGTGAGCCGGTGTTACTGATGAGCCCTGTGGACTCGGACTGTTTACAGTGATGTAATGGATCTCCTCGACTTCCCCGTGTGCTCTCTCTCTCTCGCGGCCCGGCCCCTCTCCTGCAACCCTCCTCATATCAAATCTCTGAATCTTTATATAGAAATCAATACCCTCTTAATCTGCTCCTCTTTGTCCCTACCTCCCTCCATCCATCCCTCTTTCCCTCCGTCCTCCTCCCCCCATCCTGTCTCATTCTCACCACCTCACACCACCACTCTTCTCCAACCAACCAACCCCCAACTCCACCACCTCTCCCTCCCTCCTCATCCACACCTCCACCCTTCTTTTCCTCCATCCAGTGTTTCGCTCCCTCCTTTCCTTCTTCCCTTAAACTGCTGTGGCTGGTTCAGGCATGCCAATTCCAGATTGCATCCTCACACTACGAGAAAAACCCAAAGGCTGATAAGCGAAACCTGCTTGCCAATGAAATGAACTACCATCCATTGCAGACTGACCTAAATAATCTGAGGGGTTGTTCACCACGTTAGATATTCATAAAGATGAACGTATGCTCCAGCTTTGAAGGGTAAGTGTCTTGCTCAGGGGTGAAAACCAACAACAGATAACTCTTATTTTCAAGTTAGACAATGTTTCAAGAGCTATACTGTATATCAGGGGTGTTAAATACAACCCGCGGGCTGTGAGCTGTTATGAATGGTTATAGCAAGTCTTATAATGCACTTTGGGGTGATAATAGTCTCTGTAAGTGCATTCATGATGCATTATAAACAAGCAGCTCTTATCCTGCACCAAATTGCCTCCTCACCTCGTCACATCTGTTTGGCAGGACTGGGCTCATGGATGGACCGACTTAATTAGCCACACCACACTCCTCCTCCTGATTAAAACACCTGAGTGTGTGTGTGTGTGTGTGTGTGTGTGTGCGTGTGCGTGTCAGTGGGGTTTGGAGAGAAATCTGTGCATTCTTAATTGGGAAAACACTCGGGTGATTAGCGAGAGAGAGAGAGAGAGAGAGAGAGAGAGAGAGAGGGAGAGAGAGAGAGAGAGAGGGAGGGAGAGAGCGAGAGCCCATCATGGGGGAGGGGAGTTGGCCGGTATCAAAGGTGAATACATTCATGATAGGAAGATGCTGCTGCCCCATGGTTTCACAATCAGTTGAAGAAAGGGGGGTGCCATCTTCCACGGCACATATATCACTGGGCAGAACAGAGCCAATGCCACATATTGGATTGAGGTAAAGGACTGGGAAGGGAGGAGCAGGTGGGTGTTTGGGGTGCGAAGGCAGTGGAGGGCTCGGCGATCGGTCCCCGGCGGTGTTTACAGATTACATCCCACGCCGTGTTGACTCTTTGAAAGCCACGGGAGGCAGCGATATGTCAACAGAAGGATCAACAAACAGGGATCGATAGCTTTTCTCTCACCGACGGGTAGCGAGGGGATAACGGCAGCATTAGTGACAGGCAGACGCTGGAGGGGGCAGGTGGGCTTAGTGGCTGGCAGGCCTTGGTAGGGGGGCCCTGTCAGGACCAGGGATTTTCCCAGTTCCCATGCCCTCACATGGAGCGCTACTCTGGGTGGGACGGTGGATGTGGAGCCGGTGCCTGGGAGGCATTGCTGGATCTGTTTGTGAAGAGAGTCAGTGAGTCGATCGGTGGGTTCCAATTAGGGCTCAATCCCATTTCAGTTCCTTCCATTCAGGAAGTAAATGTAAATGCCCATTAAGAATTGAACTATACCTATCCAGAACATTCAGATCCACAACAGAGAGTAAACAAGGATAGAGGTAAGGGGAACGAGTTATTATCCTAAAACAAATGGTGAATTATATATTTTCCCCTCTGGTGAATAGGTTTATGGGCAACCTCGGGCCAGTGCACACTTCGCCCCGCATCACATCAGCCATGCTCAGCCCCGGGGGCCTGCTGGTGGCCCTGGCTCCACCCCGGCCTGATGGAACCACCCAGACGGATATTACCACAGGCTGTGAACGCTAAGACAGGTAGCGAAACACCCCTTCTGTTCCCAACCGCCTGCCAACAGGGTGACTTGGCAGCTTCCGAGCCCCCGTGCAACAGAGAGAGAGAGTGAAGTGTGTTATACTCACAGAGCCTTTGGGTTTTAAGGGACTGGAAAACACTCCTCTGAATGGTAAATGGAGGATGATTGTTTAATGGCAACATCTGTATTTGAATAATTGCTCGAGGAGCTTCAGCCTCCTTGAGGAAAATGCAAAGATTCAATAACAAGTTGGAGAGTCATGCAGGTTGGATATGAATAGTAGTTCTCCTCAGAGAAGCAAAGCAGCCAAAGAGAGGTAGGAATAATAACCTGTTTTTGTTGGAGCATTGTTCACCAGAGGCAGCTAGTCGTATCATATCATCCCGGGGTAGAGTGCGACCGTGGCTGTGATTGTGTGGTTTTCTATTTGGGAGAGCTGTAGAGTGTGTGTGTGTGTGTGTGTGTGTGTGTGTGTGCTGGAATAGATACCCTGCTGAAAGGCGAGAGGGGTGAACAACAAACACTGGCGCTGATATTTCCCTCTTACCCTGTGGAGCAGTCGTCAAGGTCGTCTGGGCTAACCCTGACACAAGCACATAAATATATGAGCACACACACACTAACACATTTATACAGACTCACACACACACACACACACACACACACACACACACACACACACACACACACACACACACAGTAGAAGTCGAGGAGCAACTAGAAGGTGTAGGGTAATGTGGCTAGCTACTGTATATTGTGAGTTAAGGAGAAGAGACAACAAATGACTTCATGTTGAGAGTTATTGCATCGCTTAGCAGAGCCAGAGGGTGGCAGTCATTGGATAAGATTACAGTCCTGTAAACACACTGCAGGTACCTCACACACGTACACACACACTGTGGCAACCAACCCCATTTCCCCTGTCCCCAGTGCTAGTCCTGCCACCGTTGGTCTGCAGACCAAACAAAACTCTTGCCAAAATATAAAATAAATCTATGGCTCTAGAGGATGATGATGTCTACTGCTTTCTCTCTCTCTCTCTCCTTCTCTTAAAGACCATTTTGGTTCCTGAAAGTTGTGAAGAAGCAGTGGTAGGCCGTCCCCCCTTGTGTGAGGGACGGGATACACTGAATAATTGAACCAGAAGACGAGGCCACCTGCAGGAGCTTCCAAAAGTCCCCCATCCATATTTTACACCTACACCACTGTATGACCCCCCACCGCCTGAACACACACACACACACACAGTCAGTTAGTACACCTCCTGTGTCTCACTCCACCCAACCACCACCCCTGATATACCCTAATTGCATCTTTCTAAAGCCGAAACACAAAAGATGCCACAAAGTAAGGCTACCCACAACATAACACCAGACCAGGTGACCTCCATAATGCCTATGTTATAAAAAGCCATTAAAACAACGTCTACACGGGAGCAACTGCCTTCAATAACATACATAAAGCCCAACGCAAAATCATGTAATAGCACTTGGCCCCTTGTACCCATAACCTGTCTCCTCAAAACATAACCCCGGACAAACGACTCATAAAACCTGGCAACGATCCCCTCCCCAACCTAGCAACCCCTTCCTCTCTCTCGGCCCTGACTCATCCCACCATCCCACTTCCAGAACCTCATCTTTTTTTCTTCTTTCAATTTCTACCCGGGATGCCAAGTAATGTCCTGCTTTTATTGTAAATCTATACTCTTAATCTGGCTGGCTCCGATGTGCTCGCTGGCCGATCAATAGGCTGCGATTGCTGGAAAGAGTCCGGGTAGGCTGATAACCCCATCACCCCCCGCAGAGTTAACCCTCACTGGAGGTTGTCAGTCAGTCCAGCGCCTGGAAACGTGCATGCATGCATACACACATAAATATTGGTGTTTGCTAATACCCGTCCACACGGACATACACTGAGTGCACAAAGCATTTGGAACACCTGCTCTTTCCATGACATAGACTGACCAGGTGAATCCAGGTGAAAGCTATGCTCCCTTATTGATGTCACTTGTTAAATCCACTTCGATCAGTGTAGATGAAGGGAAGGAGACGGGTTAAAGAAGGATGTTTAAGCCTTGAGACAATTGAGACATGGATTGTGTATGTGTGCCATTCAGAGGGTGAATGGGCAAGACAAAAGATTGAAGTGCCTTTAAAAACGGGGTATGGTAGTAGGTGCCAGGCGCACCAGTTTGAGTGTGTCAAGAACTGCAACGCTGCTGGTTTTTTCACGTGTGTATCAAGAATGGTTCACCACCCAAAGGACATCCAGCCAACTTGACACAACTGTGGGAAGCATTGGAGTCAACATGGGCCAGCATCCCTGTGGAACGCTTTCGACACCATGTAATCCATGCCCTGAGGAATTGAGGCTGTTCTGAGGGCAAAAGGGGGTGCAACTCAATATTAGGAAGGTGTTCCTAATGTTTTGTGCTTACAGTGTATATCCACACATTAACAGATGTCTGCACCTGATAGATGACATTACTTTTGCTTTAAATCTCTAGTCTAATACTGATCATATGAAAAATTAGGAGGCTTCAATATATACAGTATATGGGATCTACTTCCAGGAGAGCTTTCATAATTCTCCATCGACTGGTCCAACCAATGGTGGACAGCTTCCCGAGCCACTCATAAACAGTAACCGACACCAACAGGGACAGCCCTAAACAAATGTCCATTGACAGACTGTAGGGGATGGCTAGTGGTTAGTACTATAGAACAGATCATGGAAAGCTATGAGGGGTGGGGGGAGTGAAGGGACGTTGAATGGTGAGGGGGCTTCTTTCCATCTCCCATCTCTCTCGCCACTTCACCCCGAGTGAATGACATCAACAGCCACAAAATGGTCCTAGCGGAAGGGGGAGGGGGTGGCGGGGAGAAGGGGCATGACTCCCATGTCCAGCAGACCCATTAAGGTAAGAGTGAAGGGAGATAGCGGAGATAGGGGGAATTGAGGAGGGGTTAGGGCCAGTGTGGGTTACACTGAGTAATTAGTCACTGGTCCCCCAGTAAGCTCTGACAGTCTCTGGGAATTTATGGTCCCACTCATGGAACTGGCCTGGCCATCTAATTGCAATATTAGCTTGTAATAACACCTGTTTTAAATGCCCGCAACCCAATATTTCACCACGCCCCATTGGAGCTTTCTGCTTGCCTCGACAAACTGCTTCCTGGTTTTAGATGGAGGTCCGACCTCAGAGTGCAACCTCCATTTTGTCTGCCAACCAAATGTATCCCCTACCCATCCCTTATGCTGGTTATAGGCACAAGTGTGTATGTCCAATGTGATATGTCATAGAGAAGGCATGTAAGACATGAGTAATGTATAATGATCACAAGAGAAAAAAAGAGGACATTGTCACCACACCCACTAAGAGCGTTTTCTGAATAAAGTTCCTGCAATTTCATCATTTTATATTCAAATGCTGGCTATATAGGGAGTGTGTGTGCACTTGCATACATTTAATCACGTGTGTGTGTGTGTGTGTGTGTGTTAGTGTTTATCGGCAATAATCAGAGGAGAGGTTGTAAAAGATGCAGAGCAGAATCAGAGTTTGATTTACGGATCATTTGAAACCTGCGGATCATTTGAAACAACAGAGGCGCTTGTGTGTGTGTGTGTGTGTGTGTGTGTGTGTGTGTGTGTGTGTGTGTGTGTGTGTGTGCAAGGGGCCATGAATTGCCGGCATTAACCACTTTACAGTGACGACTGATAGGGGTGATTTGCATCGCGGGTCACCAATAGCAACCCTACACCCACCCTGGCTAACTGTTATATCTGTTGGTTAAGTAGCTTGAGGCTGCGTCGCCATAAATCCTGTGCATCTTAATAGGGCACTAAAATGCAGTGATACGGGCCGTCCGGCACTAAATCATGAGCCAGGCTTGTCGCTGGAAAACATTTTGGAATTGTTTGGGTGGGGTGTAATGAGCGTAGCGATGTAGCAGGCGGGTGGAGGGGGGTGACCACTGACACACACACACACACACACACACACTCTAGTTGAGGATGATGCGGCACAGAGACATTGCATCTACGTTGTAAACTTTCAGTCATAGGCTAGGTTGTAGCAACCTCATGATGGGTATATTCAAGTATCATGTAGTAGCCTAAACCTATCGATGTTACATTGAACTGGGTGAATGGAATATGAATGACAGTCATCCAATATGCTGTAATAGAAATAAGGCCATGCTCATAAAAATAAAAAAAATGGTCCTCCCTCATCCTAAACGACACTGATCGCCACTGGGGTGTGTGGGTGTGGGTGTGTGGGTGTGTGTGTGTGTGTGTGTGTGTGTGTATTTGCTGATTGAAAGTATCGTCATTGTAATCGTATATATGCTCAGGGTTGGGCAGATTACTTTCTAAATGTAATCCGTTACAGTTACTAGTTACCTGTCCAAATTTGTAATCGGTAACGTAAACAGATTACTTTCAGTTACTTTTAGATTACGTTCCCTTTAAGAAGAAGACACAAATGAATATCACCAATTGAACGACATCTATTGCAGGATAAATCAATGTTAGAGTTTACATAGCTGGCCATAAATGGATGTTGCATTTTACTTTATGGGTTGGTTATGTAGGCTTCTTCTAACCCATTGCGTTCTACTGCAACTAATAATACAATTAGGCTATATCTTTACATTAAAAACCAAAGTCTGTCAGATTTCCAGTCATTCCAATTAATTTAATACCCCTTGATCTTCAAGAATAGGACTTGGAAATATAGATTAGCCTAATTGTTTTACCTGAGCATAATATTGTTTTTACACTCAGTCGAGGTCTCAACTTACTGTTGAGGGTTAGAATAGTAGGATACACAAGGTGCAATTTAGAAATGTTGTTGTGCATCTGCAGTTTTTCTCTTGTTATGTCAGTCACTGATAGTCACTCAATTAGCCATGTCAGCTAACAATTATTTTATTGGTAAAATAGTCTAGCCAGCTATCTAATTATTATCATGGCCAAATACTGACCGGGCACACAGGGCACGTGCCCAGGGGCCCTGACCTCCAGGGGGCCCCCATTGATTTTGTTATTCACGGTCACTCAGATATCATTAACATGGCATAAGTCATGGCAATATGTGTAGAATTGCAGGTAATTAGCTCTGCCGTCAAGAGGGGGGCGACTAAAGTGTTTTGCCCACGAGGTGGGTGGGCCCCTCATCCAAATCTCCCCTAGAGCCCCCAAAGGCTAGGGCCGGCCCTGAATCAGTTACCCAACCAAGGCAGGGCCCCCCAGTTACCCACATGGGCCCCCTACCTCCTCTCCTCCCCCCATCTGATGATTAGCAGAGCGGCAGCATGTCATCTACACTCATTGAGAGCGGGTTCCTGTGGTTGGCGGTTACAGTAAAAATAAAAATAATCAGCACTATGCAACTGTTTCAAGAGCGCATTTTTCACTGGCTGTACACTGGTCGCAAAAACAATGATTGATAGGCAGCTTAAGCTTCTTCAATTTAACCATTATTGGGATAAAGTACACATATACATTTGTAAACAGCCATCCACAACCACCACAATCTGTAGCCTAAGGCGCAAATAGCTAAATGAGAGAGCAGCAGTGTGATTCACATCAATGCGCTATGTAGATAATAAGTAATATCTGTATCGCCTGTAGGCTACACCACTGCTGTCGTCCTTACCTCCAAGTGTTTATTCAAGTTGGATAATCTTTGGATGCTGACAGTCGTTGCACCATTGGAAGACATAGCTTGGACTGTAGCCTATAAAAGTCTATTCCTGCTCTTTTCCCGCGATCCATCAAACACATTTGGTGTCATCATCGTGGTCTCTGACTTGTTGTCAGACTCGCTCAGGAGGAACTTTTTCAATGCTGATTCAAATGTAATTGAGAAAACAAAGGTGTCAACAATTATTTTTCTCAAACATCCTTTCTGAATTTAAAAGTAATCATTTCGTTTTTTCAAAAGAATCTGTAATGTGATTACAATATTTTTGCGCTGGTAACGTAACGGATTACAGTTACCGTTCTTTGTGGGTAATCCGTTACTCCCCAACCCTGGCTAGAGGTCTGACTAAAGAGAATAGTATGAGATTTACTGAGATCTGAGACCTTAACCTGATCTAGGAAAACACAGTGTGACATGATCTGTGTGGCTTTGGACTGTAACACATATCACAGGCAGGAAGAGGTGAGAAGAAGACATGTCTGTATGTATGTGTGTGCTTATATATTTATGTGTGTGTTTATATATGTGTGTGTGTGGGCGCATGTGTGTTTGTTGTGACTCTGTATGTGTGGATCTCTGGTTTCCGAGCTTCCAGCTCTCCTGTCCCCTGGCCATTCTCAAAGCTCAGTCTAACGAGCCAACATGGATTTGGTAATGACCCCTGTGCCCTCGGAGGCCACTACTGTCTTTTTGGAGGAGGTCAGTATACCCCAGCCAGCCTGACAGGTCCAATGATAGACACAACCACGAAACCTTGGTCCTGCTTACCTGCTTGGTCCCACTGCTTGCCTGCTTTGTGGCTGTGAAAGAAAGAAGTGGATAAAAGGTGTGTGTCCTTACCTGTCAATGATGACTGGGTCAGAGGGCGTCTCGTTGCGGTTTCCACAGCTCTTCTTGTCACAACAACGGCTAGGGAAAAAATTAAGACACAATTCATTATCACACTCAGGTTTACTGAAAACATTTACTATAATTTGTTACTATAATTGTTGGACTGTCTCTGGTAACAGTGGGCATACAGCGGACATACTATGGAGTCAGAGAGGAACCATGTGCAATCTGCTGAGTGCCATCCACGTTCTCCCCTCCCTCGCCCCTCTGTCCCCTTTCTCCCCCCATTCCCCCACCTCGACCCACGCTCCAGCTGGCCAGGGCTCCAGCCAAGGTCACTCAGTGACTCGTTGACAGTTTGGACAGCGCCCAGAGATGGCCGGCCCGGTGCTGAGCCACCTCTCTCTCTCGGTCCCCTCTGCTCGTCCATCCTGCCCCCCGTGCCATCACCCCTGCCACACCGCCATGGCCACCAGGTCTGTGCCACTGCCCCTCTGCCCCTGCCCAACTGCTCATGTGGTGGCATGCCGTTTCAGAAAAGGGGGTGTGAATTCAGCCAAATGTGCCCTTCTCGTTGGTTACCATGCAATGGTGGACAATGAGGATCATTTTCCCATTGATTCTGATTCAGTCTAGTGTAACAATAGCACAGCGCAAAGATAGTTTTTCAGTTCACACAATGCTTTGTGTGACTCCGTTTTGTTGGTAGTGGTAGTGGCATACTTTCTAGTAGTTTAGCAGTCCATTCAGGGTCAATTACATTGGATTCAGAAAATGAATTTGGATTCAATATATGTATTTTGTACATTTACATTCAACATGATTTGTTTCATGCAGAGACTCAAATGTAAATAGGAGTCCTGATTCTGTGGTTGGCTACAGTAACTAAGGTCCCATTTTAAATATAAATGTGTTATTCTAAAGATAATTGAAACCAACCCTCTTATTCTTAAAAATTAATCATATTGCATGACCTGCCGAGAACCAATTATGCTCACACACTCACCCATGCTGTCATGAATCACATTGCCACAAAGAAGCTTCAAATCGAGCCACCGAATGCCAAATGAACCCATTTTATGAATCATTTATCACACCGTTTAGTAGAAGTAGAAGAAAAACATAAACTAAGCACTGTTTTTTTGCCTGGTCTTTGTGTGTGTGTGACTGTTGCCATAGAACGCGCCACAATAATTTATTCTCCCAGCTACTTGGAACCATTAGCAAAGTTCCAGGAGACCAATTAGCATTGGAAACCCAATGGTGCTGCTGTGGTGACAACCTCCTCAAACTGAGAAAGTGTTATAAACAAACTGGACCCCAGGAGCACTGCCAGGCCCCTCGGGGGACCCGGGACCTTCGCACACGAAAACAAACCTTGGCTGAGCGTCCACAATATCACCTTAATGACGTTTCCCCCCAGGGCCCAAACAGGCTAACACCCTAGCTAGCTAATGACTGAGAACACAGGCCAGTAAGTCAGACGAGTCCTACAAAACAACTAGACTGGATATCCAGTCAGCGTTACTACTCAAGCCATGAGCCTAAGCATGAGCAGTGCTGGTCCAGTGAGCGCCACAGTAACGAAACCAGAGAGGCCAAAATCACAGATAGCCTACTTGATGATTTGTCAATCTAGCAAAAAGGATCCACACCGAATCTACAATAAGAAGTGAGCCTGGAATGCCAGTTTTAGCCCAAGATGGGCAGCCTGCCTTGGCTGGTCACTAGAATCATTACCATTGGCTCTCCAGCCAGCCAGGCATACTTCAAATGATCCCCACAAGTGGAATCTACTTAAGCACTAAAAAAGGAGTGTTCGAAGCTGAACTATCAGAGTTTAGCTTTAAAAAACAAGAGAAGCCTTCAAAGGCTCCCTGAGGAACCTGAAGACGAGCATCAGAGGGATGGAGAACAGAGCGAGTCTGTTGGATCACAGGCCTGTGATAAGATGCGAACACAGTGAATGGCTGTCAATGGAGGGCTTGTTTTCAAAGGGCAAGAGCTGTAATTACCCAGCCCAAACATGAGGGCCGTGGCCAGACCTAATGATATGCGGCAGGACGGCAGGCAGACAGCCGGCTTGGCTGGGAGAGGACGCCCGTGGCAAGCCTTTCTCTCTCACACAGCGTGCCCTCTTCCAGCCTGGCACCGGGGCTGGTGCACAGAACCCAGTCCTGGCTAGCCTGTGTACCCATAGCACAGTCCTCGAATGACTGACCCACGCCAACTGACTACCACAAAGCCCAGTTTGGTGGTTTTGGAAGAGCCAGTCTCAAATTAAAGAATGCTGTGTTGATATTATGAGCCAATGCATGTCACATTACATGGAATACAATGACACTTAACATCTATTTGCTAATCAACTACTGACATAGTTAAGTTTATAGTTTTGTGTATGTCAAGTAGTGATATTTAAAATACTTAAATATAAATATTTTTTTAAACACTGTAAATAAAGGGTCTCCATTTTGATCCCAAAATCTATAATGTCGTCATGTCTATCTAATTAACGACTAATAAACTCATTGCAAATCTTTTAAATTGTCAAACCTTTCAATAGGTTCAGTGCATTTAACTCTAAGATGAGAGAACTACTCTCTATCTTCAGAGAGTTCTGGACAAAGGGACAAGTCTCAAAAGCCACCACCAGGGACCACATGGCCATGCCTGAGCGGGTCCCTACCAGCTGATACAGTATACTTCCACTGCAGATTGAGTGTGTTACTTTATACAGCAGCGAGCCAGGTTGCAACACCATGAGGGACTAGATAAAGACACCTCAGCCATCACGTCCCTGTCACCTGGGAGACCGAGGGGGATATCGAGATAGATGAAGAAAGAGAGCGTATCTTTCATCCCCTTCTCATTAACCAATGGAAACAGGGGAAGGATTCATTAGGGGAAGGATGGTTAATAATCACACTCAATCACGTAATGACCGACGCCGACTGGAACCGTCATTATGAAAATGAAGCGGCGTATCAGAGGGGATCTCCAAGGAGGAGACAATGGGTCCGTCGCTCAAAGAAGTCCCCACATTTTCGGTATCGACAATTTTTCAACTAAATGTTGAAAAGTTGAATGTTCCTCCATGCACTGTTTGAAATTGGCTTTGAAATGTGAAACAAGATGCATGAGATAACTGGGAGACAACCCTCAGATAATACATGATATGGTTTCCCCAGCTAGGTCATAAAATTAGTACGATAATGACTTAGAGCCTTATTCAACCAAAATAACAGATGGAGGGTTTCCATGGTAAGGCAAATCAGCATTCTTCTAGAACTGTGTTTAAACACTTAGCTGAGTTATTGATTCAATTAATCAACAATTGCCTTCTCACGGGTAAATGCTCTATTGTCTTGCCCCAGAAACTTCCTGATCAAGGTTTTGCTTGAATAGCAGTTGATGCATATGCAATTGGGTTCCAACAGGGATGACTGAGTCAGTGGAAAAGGCAAAGGGCTGTGTCGACCCCAACCTCCTCCCTCCCTCTTTTTATTTCTCCACCCAGCTGAGGCCTCTCGTGGGCCAAGGCATGAAGCTCCTCAACCCCCCAGTGTCCAAGGCGGCACACACACAAACACACACTTCCTGTATTGCATAATTAACACTCACTCCTACCAGGCCCCAACCAACGCCCTACAGACTTGTGCCCAGCCAACCTCCATCAAAACACATACAAACACACAAAGCCCCCATCAACATGGGCCTTCATCCGGCAGACACACAGTGGGCAGATAATGACTCAGCATGGTATTCAATCCAACTATACTTCTTTAATGAGAACAACCCTATAGGGCTATATAGAGAGAACTATATAACACGAAAAGCGATGGCCCACAGAGGAATAAGGATGCCCCTTCTTGAATAAAATTCACTGGTTTTGACCAATGGGACTTTAACCTTGAGCCTTGTGGTGATCCCTTAAAGGGTTCACCCAAACATTAATTATTTCCATAAAATAGCCTGGAGTCAATGGTATGTGTACATGTTGTGTAGATTCTTGTACATGCATCAGGAGAACTGCAGAACCCAATCCCAGATGAATTTAGATGGTGCCAATCGTTTCCATTCATTTGATTCTGGGGTGAAGTATCCCTTTAAATGTTGCATTTACCCCTATTGGTTAGCAGTGGCACTCACCTGCACATGATCTCGTGGGTGAGAAGGACACGGCACATCTCTGGGTTTTTGTCCTGGCCCTCGTAGAGGATCGCCTACGGAGAGGAAAAGAGAAGCCAGTGTTTCTGTTTGTTTAGCCTTATGGTAGTCCTACAAGTCTTCATTGGGTCCCTGTGCTTGAACTTGTGCTTGCCTGTACAATTTCTGATCATAGCCTTGTAAAGGTTCTGACTACATATAACTGCAAAGGCTTTGTGTGTGTGTTCGTTGTCAGTGTCTGCTAAATAACTACAATGGAATTGGATGGCACTTTATTAACGTAAGCACCGCTTGCCTAACTCTCATATCATATTAATAGAGAGAGAAAGGAGGCTAGACTGAAGAGATGGAGGGGGCCGATGAGGGGGCAGCCCCCCCATAGTGGAGAGCCACGTGGTGTAGAGCGGCCCGGTCGGCCCTCCATCCCTCCATCCCTCCACCCCTCCACCCCTCCATCCCTCCCAGACAGATGGCCGTGTGAGGCCCCGTAAGAGAGAGAGACCACCCCCTGGGCATCCTTCACTGGAGCTGTCATGTCGGCCCTGGATGACGGATGACCACTGAGAGGAGCTGCTCCCTCCTTCATTCTCTCTATACCTCCTCTGTCGGAGGGATGGAGGGATGGAGGGATGGAGAGAGGAAGAGAGGGAGGGAGTGCTCCATCCCACTCATTTTACTCACCCAATGACCTACCCCTACCTCATCCACCTAGGTGGTCAGTTGCCCCACACACACACACACGCACCCCAAGGGGACAATACTTTTAGGATAACGACCACTTCTGCATTATTGATTCCTCCCTGCCTCCCTTCCTCTATATTAAAATCTGCCAATTTCGCCAGAAGGGGTGGGGATTGCAACAGGGACTAGGGAATGGGAGTGGGAGTGTGTGTGGAGAGGAGAGGAGGTGTGGGGGGTATCGGGTCGATATTTATACATCATCATTTCTGATTCAAGTAGCCGCTCCACCCCCTGGAGCTAGTCTGGGAGTTTTCATGGGGGTATATCATGGACGTACGTGAGTAATACCACCATGTTGAAAAAGGCAAAAAGGAGAATCAAGATACAACTGTTTTGAGGATGATAGGGCAGACTGAAGGAGGATATCAAACAGATATATTTTCCTACACATCCATTGTTAAAATAAGATTATTTGTATTCCTATTGTGTGCCTTCCAGGTATATGCACTATATACAGTAATATGTTTGAATTTGCCAATAGGAGTGTCTGAGAATGGGCTCCTAACACACAACAGCCAATCAATAGACCCGGGCCCCCCTCTGGCTGCTAGACGGCTGCCTTTCTGCGGGTGGACACACTACAGTATGCAAAGTCTGCATGTCTGTCTGTCCAAGTCTAGGCAAGAGGGAGCGATTTGAGTGGCGCACCCGAGGTAGAAAGCTCCTTGTGTTGTTGTCAGGATTATTGTCTCCAGCGCGCCGTCGCTGCAGCACATTAAGGGCTATTGATTGGTTTCCGTGGCTGGCGCTTTGTCGAGGACCTGGTTGCCGCATCGATCTGTGACAGCCTGACATGGCGACACAGGGAGGGCTGGGGATAGGGAGGACCTGGTGGGCTGGGGATAGGGAGGACCTGGTGGGCTGAGGATAGGGAGGACCTGGTGGGCTGGGGATAGAGAGGACCTGGTGGGCTGGGGATAGGGAGGACATGGTGGGCTGAGGATAGGGAGGACCTAGTGGGCTGGAGATAGGGAGGACCTGGTGGGCTGGGGATAGGGAGGACCTGGTGGGCTGGGGATAGGGAGGACCTGGTGGGCTGGGGATAGGGAGGACCTGTTGGGCTGGGGATAGGGAGGACCTGGTGGGCTGGGGATAGGGAGGGCAGGAAGGAGTGTACAGTACAGCACAGTGTGTGGTGGAGCCAGGTTGCTACATTGGTGTTGGCTGCCCCTATGTCTTCTAGCCTGACTGGTCAAGACTAGTTATTTGCCACTGGGGTACTGTAAATTGATAGCACTTTAGCTCAGCAGGTAAAATTACTGAAGGGTGTCTGTGTTCATGGGTTCAAATCCCAGGTGGGATAGGTTGACTCATACGCAGAGGAGTACTGCTACTGGAAACAATGTTCACACTGGTAGCCTGTTAAAAGGCTGGGATCAGTGTAAGGAGAATGCTCACCTGTTTGGTCATGGAGTCTATCAACCGTACAAACAGATCTTGTTCTGTCCTGATGCCTGCAACACAACACAAATATGTATCAGATATGCTGCAATTACACTGTAATAACACATGACACCAATTTAGATTTAAATGTTAAGATCCATTGATAGAATAACAAGTTTAATGTCATCTTCCTCTGTAAATAATTTGCATAGAAGTAGGCGTGTGGTTTAGCCAAAGTAAATGTCTCGAGCAACAACAATATAAACATCAGCCTAAAATGCTAATTCACTTCATTCACAGAAATAAAAACATAAAAGATGGATTTCTAATAATGTCCTCTAACTGAATTCTGTTTATTTGTGTCCCCATAGTGTCTTTATGTTTTCTGTGGTACTTGTCATGTAGACCAAGCTTTTCTAACCCCCCTCAGCAAAAACAAACAAGCCTGTGCTCCCTAGCTTTTACTATTTATGATTTCCCGGCTGCAACTGCCGAACTCCCCTCGCTCCTGCTGCCTTTTTGGAATTCTCATTCACAGACAAATTAAATAGCAATCATTATTGCTTATCTTTTATTAGCTTTGCAACAGAGCGTAAATATGGCATAAATACGACAGGGGGTAGGTGGTCAAAAAGGACCATGGGAAACTGCTAGTCGGTTTTCTATTTCTTGCCTGTAATTGCGTCAGGCTTTGGTGTTTTCTCACAATTTATTTGTGCTTTTAAAAAATGTCATTTTTAGGTTACTTGTGAATTGTACTGAACCCCACCCACAGTCTTCTGTCTCGTCTCAGGATGTGGTCTCAAAACAAATCCATGGTAACATGAATCTAAGCTGTGTGCTTTAAAATGACCACAGATCAGTGTTCAAATTTCAAGTTTTTTCCCCGATGACCAAAACAGACTTTAGGATTTGGTGGTGGTCAAATATAATTCCAGATGTGATAAGGATTATCAATTATATTTCTGCTGTCTTTTTTATTTAATGTACTAGCCTAGCGGTTAGAGTGTTGGGCCAGTGATCAAAAGGTCGCTGGTTCAAATCTCCAAGCTGACTAGGTGAAAAATCTGCTGATGTGCCCTTGAGCAAGGCACTTAACCCTAACTGTTCCTGTAAGTTGCTCTGGATAAGAGCGTCTGCTAAATGACTAAAATGTAAAATGTTTTTCCTGAAAGTGCTAAAAATAATCTTTCCACAGAGAGTAGCAAGAAGACTGCAATATGTTTGGAGAGATGATCATGTTCTTACCGTTACTGTAAAGAAGCTGTAGCCTGTAATGGATGCCGTTGTTGGTCTTCTCTCCATTGTACTCCTGAAAGAGCCAAAGACAAATACAGAACATTTTTAAGATGGCGCTCAGCTTTTGAGGTGACACCCCAAATCAAAGGCAATATCAGCCCATTAGTCCCCTGCTGTAATGTTGTCATAAAGGGTCTTGTACGTAATCCAATATCTCACAACAAAAGGAACTACCTGAAAAAAATGAACTAGGCCTTCCTAATCTACACTCATCTGTCTCAATCTACCCTATCACTGAAATTCTCCAAAGAGACCAACATCCCAGTCCTAATCCAAGCAGATGTTGGGCCACAAATCGAAATCTTAAACCCAACTCTGGTGCCACAGGGAATACCCAGACTAATACGGCATACACTGCATCCAATTAGAGATCATCTGAAGAGGACACTTAAATCCCCTAAGAGGCCAGGGGACCAACCAGCGTTATTACTGGTTACTTGCTGTTATACCACTGTTATTACCTTGTGGTTTCATTTTAGGTCGAATGAACTTGCAATCAGAAGGCTGTTAGTTAAGGTATTTCACAGTGCCTGTGTGTCCACAATAACAGGTACATCTAATAATGGTATGCAACTGAAAACATCAATTAAAGTGAACATTTGTAATATCTACTAGATTTGTATAGGAAGGCAATTCTGGGAAAGTTAGTTCTGGGGGTTCATGTTTTTAAAAACATAATCTCTTTTCCCATAAACTCTGAGGATAATCCACACCATTCTCTGATTGAGTTATATTTATGAAGTTGCTAAGCCCTTGCTATTTTTGAGTATTTCTCTAGGCCCAAAATCCCACCACAGGTCCATGGTGATATACAACATGGAATCTCCATCTTTCCTCCAACTCCCGTCGCTGACACGCACACAACAAACCAGCTGTTTCACTGTTGCATCGTCCAGCCGGGAATAAATCAAACAGCAACGACAAAAGGACAAACTGTTACCACAACTATACAGAGAGATGCAGCTAGAGAGAGGAGACATTATCTCTAGTCTAAGTGACAGTGCCCATTTAGTGTTGGTCGCCATGGTCACCAATGACCTCAGCTCCCAGGTGGGCCAAGTCGCTCTCACTGATCTCGTGTCACCTCTTCAACGGGCGGGCACCGGGAGAGAGGCCACATCCGCTTCCCTCTGTCTCCCTCTCTCTTTCTCCCTGTCTCTTTCTCCTTCCCTCCCTCACAATCTCTCTCTTTCGCTCCTTCCCCCTCCGCCGCGCGGTGCCAAGTGTGCCGTGGAGTCTTGGCAGGGGCCCAGGGGCAGGCTGGAGGTCAAGGCAGAGGTGAACGGGCAGGGAGGACGGGAGGAGCGGCCGTGCCAGCTGGCCGCTGTCCCTCCTGACCGTGGGCGGAGCTGTTCTCTGTAACCTTTTACTGAGAACAACCCCCCGGCAGCATGGCAGAATGGCCCAGGCGGCAGGTAGAGAAGTGGGTTACCATTACCACTGAGAGCACAGGTACTGCTGAACAATACCATAGAACACACACAGAGAGACAGAGACTCATAGACTGGTCAACTATATAACAAAGAGGCTGTAGACGGCACATGAATGTACAATAACTTACATTAAAAACTACTGCTTAAAATGAATACAAAGGCTTTTCAAATATGCTTTTCATGAGCATGTCTGATTAAATCATCATATTTGCTCTCTTATATTGTATTATTTTAATGAAAATTTGATGAAAAAATTGATACCTTCATGTAACCTCTTATCATCAAAATTCCTTAAATAAAGTTACTATTTGAGTTTAATGTCTGATTTAAAGCTGAATCAAACTGCTTTCATTCAAGATTTCCTGCTTTCTGCTCATCACTGCCCCCCGACAGGTTCTTTGGAAACTGCGAGTGCTTCTATATCTGAATGGTTTCTACCCACAACCAGCTCTCTGGATTACAATCTATCTTTGGAAGTTTCAGTTATTGTAAGAAATCTCAAAAGCTTAATGTACTTTCTAAAACTAAAATACTTTGAATTAGTATTGAATCACTAACAATAGATACTTACAATATGTCAAATCTGTTAATTAAATAAAAACGATATTTATTTATGAGGTGGACATAATCAATATTCAATTAACATAAAGTATATTATCTTAAAATAAATGTGAACAATTCTGTTTATGAAATTCTAATAAATTCTAATCAATATAATCAAATTAGTGTATATAAAATATAATATAATTCTGTTAAATCATTTCAGAATGCAAAGATATAAAATTCATAAAAATCTAATTCACTAAAGAAATGCATTACATTACATTGCAGTATACTGTATATAATAAATAAATTAACAATATAGGGAAAAAATATTGATCTTGACATCAAGAGACATTTTAATGTATCCACAGTTTCTGTGCTAGACATTCCATATTTCAAAGCATCACTGTGCTATAGCACTGAACGAAGCAGAAGGAATGATGTCCCACAAACACTGGCCCCAGCGTCAGTGCCACCCTTTTATCCCCAATGCCAGCTATACCTGGCACACATGCCCTCCTCCCCATTCCCCTTTGTGTATTGGTCTTACTTTATCTTTCTCCACAAAGTCTATGTAAGATGTCCTCTCAATCTCCACGGGCTGGCCCTGTCGGTCGTACAGCGCCAACACAAAGTGAAAGAAGTTGGATTTGCGCAGGTTCGAGGGGGGCTGTTTTTCATAGTGAGCCCGGGCCAGACCTACACCGCTATGGATATGAGAAAGAGAGAGAGAGGGACAGGGACAGGGGGAGAGCAAATGGGAGAGAGAGAAGGATGAAATGTGGTTAGTACCATGTAGACAAGGAGCACCATAGCAATTCTAAACACAGCAGGCGCTATTCAATCACAAGCTGTTTCTGCAGGTAAAACAAATGTTGTTTACTGTGTGAAACTAAAAGAAAGTTGGAGTACTCCAATAATTTAAGTAAGACGGCTCGCAAAGAAAAACCCTGGAGCAGTTGTGATTGAATAGGACCTAGAGTCCTGATAAGCATTAGTATACAGTCCTTGGTTTCATTTAAAGAAACCTACACATTCAGGTGTTTCAAAACGTGTTCATTCTTCCGACAAAAATGGATCTTAGTCAGGTCAATACCTACTATCAGCACCAACTGCACAAAAAAAACCAGTAATCTTTCAAAACAAAAAAATATCCACCAAAACACAAATGATGAAAAGATTAAAAGAAGGAGAGAGAGAGTGATAGATAAAAGACACTTGGCCCTCTCTTCACGTTCCCTGTGTGTGCCACACGTTCCTTTGTGTTATTAGTCTCCTCGACCACCTTAACAATGTGAATTTGGCTAGGTAGCAGGGACCCCAGAAGGCAGCGTCTGCCTCGGTTCGTGCCAAGCGCTGTGGGCTACCATTCGGCTTGGCAACCGTGCCACTCCAGTTTTCCCTGACCTGTCAGTCAAACTCTGCCCTGCATCCCCTGGGCCAGGAGAATAAAAGACCTCCACACACTCGGCGTACGCCATATGCACGCACACGCAGACACACACACACACACACACTCGTCCCTTTTCACCATTGATTTAGAGGATGTCTGCTAACACGCCACGCACACACTGCTAACCAGGGTTGGAGTTCATTTAGATTAAAAGTGAAGTTTTGAAGTGAATGCCAATTCAAAGCTGACATGGTGTGGAATAGATGATGAATTAGAATTGAAAAGGTTTCAAAGCTTTGGAGAGGAATTAATATGGAAGGTTTTTAACAATCTGAATTTAATTCAATTGATTTTGGAGAGAGAGAAAGCTGAATGGATGATGTTGTCACACACACAGCGAGTCTTGACCTGTCACTATTAATGGCAAATTGTAGTGAATATTGATAACCACTTGCAACAAAAAAAAAGTTGAGACATACAAAAGAAACATACAAAAGAAACAAAATGGAAATTAGCATAAACATATGTAAAAATAAAATGGTGCGGAATCATGTCTTCAGGTGAAGAAAATAAATGACAGATTGCAGTGTGTCATAGACTGATTTGGACTGATTTCCTTTACATGTACCTTATGCTCTGGAGGACTGTGCATAACTTCTCTAGGCCATGGACAGAGAGCTATTCTTTGAGTAAGATATCTCATGCATCTCTGCCTATCTCATAGCTTCAAAATAAACCCATTTTTTTAATCCAATAATCGATTCATCATTCAGGAAAATGTTCAAGGATGCATGAGCGTAATTGCTATAGGAGCTCTATTGTTAAATCAATGAAACATCTAAATATCATAATGTTTTGGTATCAATCTCTGTTCAACTTGGTTGCTGATATCTCATTTATCTACACTAACAAAAACATAACCATGATCAATATGAGATTCCAAGTGTAATGGATGTCACGCTGCTTGCTTAGCAAGTACCACTTCCTCCTGATTCGGCTCACACCAAGGTTCGAACCCAGGATCTCTGCTTTGCTAGCACACTTGACCGCCCTCCTGAAGCATCTTCCAGTGGCGCCACGTGAAAAGCTAGCTATTCGCTGGCGTAAGTGGGGACAGTTCAGGCTGAGGAGTAAGTTTCACACATCCTCATGTGCCACACAAGCACAAAGCAGTTAATGTACAAATATTTATTCCCGTGCCGCATTTTTCTTGGAGGGCGGAGAGAGTGTTTTTGGAAAGTTGCCTGGTTGCTTTCTCTCAGCACTCATGGGTATATTCCGCAGACGCTAGATTAATACAGGCGTGACCTTTTCTGCACCCCATTACCAATGCTTACTGCCTCATTTGTAACCCAGTTTGTTGAAAGCGAATTCCTGGACTCAAAGACGAAAGGTTGCTCAAGGGAGGATGGAGTTTTACATCGGGGGGAGATAAGAGAGAAAGAGAGTTGGGGCCTATCTGACGTCATGGTTTCAGTGCTACTAAATATGAACTGTGGGACTGATTGGGGACTTTTTCCACTCTAGCATACCCTCCTTACAAATCCTTCAAGAAGTCAAAAAACTAAGACTAAAAAGTTGATAGAGGAAAAATCCCACGAAGTTGCTAGGTTTTCTGCTGAACACAAACATTAGGTGACCGTACTATTGCCATGGCCTACATATAAATATTCTGGTAAACAACCTCAAAATTATACTTAACTACCTAACAATTAAAATAAGACTAGAGCGAGAAACAGCCCTCACTATCATATCACTTCCCACCTCCAATTACATGTATAAACCCCCCTTCGACACCATTACCCCAATTATGAAGCTACACAAGAACATTGGTGATACGTTGAGACCTCCAGCAACGGCAGCGGTGCCAGAGCCAGTCTCAGCACATTCAGATCTCTCTGCACTCTATCGACACAGAAAGCTTGTTAGCGTTATTATTTCAATTATGCTAATTGCAGCCGCATCCAATTATGCTTGGCCGCGGCAGCCTGTAGTGCACGGCAGTGGTACTCAGTATAATAAAAACAGAATCGATGGCACACAGGTTTCTACTACGCAGGCTGTGTGTAAATCAGAGGCAAACAGACAGACCAACAACAAATACCGCTAACAGATCTTCCGACGGAGCGCCACCCTACATGTGCTTTGACACGTTCCCACTGTAACCGCTGAAGGGAAAGATCACGTGTGAAGCAGCAACTGTCCATCCTGTCCACTCAACACAATCAGCTGACACCAAAAGCCCATGTCCATTCTGTGGCTGATATCAATGCAGGGACAGTGTGTTTACTGAGTTAGTAGTTTTGACATGGGCTGGTACATTTGATCTAAAGTCATTAGAGAATTTAACAAGATTTTGAGTTGTAGTTTTAACGACTATAAATGATTATCAATTTTTTTTACAAGATTCTACATTATTTTTTATTTTTTTTTAGGTCCAGTTATCCGCCATGCAGCATTGGCATGGTCGTCAAAGTGTGCATTCTTCGGCAGTATCGGCTTAATGCAATGCAGCAAATTCTAATTATGATAAATGAAAAAGGTAACCCCGGGCTAAAGTCCTCACTGCTGGAGGGCTTGCACACTTCAGGGAAATGGATATTAAGCACTGAGACTCCTGCTCTGAAATGATCTACTAATGAACATGCAGAAGAAGGGCTCTCCCTGTATAATGGACACTGTTGATTGTGTGTGTGTGTGTGTGTGTGTGTGTGTGTGTGTGTGTGTGTGTGTGTGTGTGTGTGTGTGTGTGTGTGTGTGTGTGTGTGTGTATGTGTGCGTGTACGTACATGTATACAAATACATTGTTCTGCATATAGCTGTGAAATAGTACCCATGAGCAGCTGGTAAATCTTCCAGATTGTAGCTTTAAGGGAGTGATCAGTGGTTGCCCTCCCCACCGCCCCCACTCTCCCCTGGGTAGAGCGCATCCCCTGTGCCACCAGAGTGGGCACAGTGGACACGGCCCGCACCCCTCCAGCATTAATCAGCTGGGTGATGGGGTGTGACTGACCGACCGACTGAGCGGTGGAGTCTTTAACCAGCGTGGCCGGCTGCTTCCTGCAGGACAGCCTAATGAGCCATATACCATTGCCTTGTTTATACAAATGGGATGCAAGCAGAGTATTCAAAATATCCTCTCTCTGGCCTACTGCCACTGTGTTAATCTAATGAATAGTGGAACTGTAAATTCCACAACCTCTGTGGTGGTTGTACGGCCACCCCTCTCTGGGTTGCAACTTGGTCTGTCCCTGGAGAGGACAGTAGGTGACAAAGCTATAGGACTAACACAGAGAAGATGTTGAGTATAAAACCAAGGACGAAACCAAAGGAGATAGTAAAAGGGGGGGGGGGATATCAGAATAAAACAGCATGGAAAAAACAATGTAAGGAACATTGACCTATCTAGATTTAGACCTACACTAATTGCACCAGCAAATGTTGGGGGGGTGGGGGAGATCACATGAAATATATGCAAATGTTGGTATGAGTGTGTGTGTGTGTGTGTGTGTGTGTGTGTGTGTGTGTGTGTGTGTGTGTGTGTGTGTGTGTGTGTGTGTGTGTGTGTGTGTGTGTGTGTGTGTGTGTGTGTGTGTGTGTGTGTGTGTGTGTGTGTGTGCATAAGGAAGAGTGTAATTTATTCAGCCGATACACAATTACTCTGGCATACATTTGCCCAGTCAGGGCCGCTCCCTCCCTAGTGCTTGTTTGGTTAGCTCTTATTAGCCGTGTAATATGAGCTAATGAGTGGAAGCCTGGAACACGGCAGGAGGACAGCCCTCGCCTGTGTGTGTGTGTGTGTGTGTGTGTGTGTGTGTGTTTTGAAACACTATACCCTCAGTAGGCAGGATGGGTAGACTCGGATTCTTTCAGTCTGTAGTTATGTCATCTGATGAAACAGATCACCACACTCCCTTAGACATCTACTCTTCTCTCTCCTCTCACAATATAGGACCAACCATTTAATATTACCCACATATTGCAAGGTTGTTACGCCGCTACAACAATGCTTTGCCTTAAGAAATCCAAACAAAAAACGCACCATCATAGTGGAAAACAAATCACATATATGGTCTACTCTAACTGCCCCAATGAACTATCCCATCCCTAAGCAATAAGCTGCCTCGTAGTTCAACATCTGTCAGTATTTGAGCAATCAGGTTTGAGGAATCTCATTATGCCGTTTTAGAATTCAAAATCCAGTGCATGATTTGGCTAGTCAGTGAGCAACCCAATCTCACAATCTTACAAGTGCAATTGAAAACGTCAGTGTCACTGTGCATTGATAACATCTGAACAGAATTCATTAATCAGAAGAGAGATGTTGCCACTACATTGATGTGTAAGAAGAATCAATTACTTCACAAGGAAACAGAGATTGAAAAATCACAGTTTCACATTGTTTTTACACCTCACTTCAGAAGAGCGATACAAAAGCCACTCTTCCCTTCCACTCTCTTCCTCAGAAAAGTATTGAAATAGAAAGGAAAGAGCATCTCTTCAAAGAATACGAAATACTACTTGTGAAGTGGATTTGAAAAGTACTACCCTACAGAATCATACTGGTAATACTGTATCAGAAAATTAGTATTTTCTATTGACGTAGAAAGGAATGAGCATCTCTTCAAATAATATGAAATACTACTTGTAAAGTGGATTTGAAAAGCACTGGCCTACAAAACCACACAAACAAGTCTACAGCTAACACCCACACAGATATGCTTATAGATCCACGGCACAACTCGTTCTTTACATTTACGACACGTTCACACATGGAACACTGCTCACTGTGTACTAATTGGTACACACTCATACTGTACAAACACACACTTCTACACACTGGTAGAAATACTGCTACCTTTTCCTCTAACCCTAAAAAGAGCGTTATCATAGCGTAAAAATCCCTTTCGTCTAATTGTTTGGTAATTGCCGCAAGACAACTACACGGCTTTTGGCCAATGGGGTAATGTTTCTCTGAGCTGGCTGGGTGAATAAAAAATGACACACACGATTAGGGTTCACAAATGAAAATCAAACACCAACAGTTAGTCTGTTTTCTCAACTGGAATTGCAGCCTCTCTCACAAAAGCATTGCACAGTGCACACACATGTGGAACAAGTTGCGCAACAGTGGTGATGGATACAGACAGTGTGTTTATTTCAAACTTAAATGCAAATCAAAACATGTGGGCAAACACTTACTTAACATCAACTATGGGGAAAATAATGCCCTATCCATATTGGACCACAACTTTTACTGTATATCAAGACCTAAGCCATATGTTACTTTATTTGGCATGTAGCACGCACCAAATAATCTATAAAAAGATGTGAATTCTCGCCTTTACTTTTTCACTATTTTGTGTCAGCTATTTCCTCTGATTGCAACAGTATTTTTTACTAGACTTTCTCCCTGTCCAGTGTTTGCGACAGGTTTAGCCGAGGCACACCTGCCCCTAGACTGCAAATCAAAGCAGCACCCTGGTCCTCGCAACACACATACCTCTGCAAACTTAATGAGTGGGCCACAGCTGAAACCATTAGTTGGTCACCTGCACACTTCTAATGGGGGTCATAAAGATTGTGGCCTCGCTCAAGCCAACTAATTGTTTACACGTTTAAGGGCAGCTGGCGAGAAACACTTGTTTCTGTTGTGGGATCCAATGAACTGGTGGCTGAGATTTAGCAGTGAGACGAAGAGCAGGCTAAGTCCGGTGTCTGTATATATTTACACGAGTCGCCATGTTGTCACCGCCGTTCAACGTGTTAGATAGCGTGTTCCTGTACATTCTGCAACAGGGTAAATGCTCTGTGAGGCCCTTGTTTGAACTATCTGACACTATTCCACAAGGCTCAGTAAAATGATGCTGAATTGAATGCTCATTTCACAACAACTATTTTGGTCTCTAAAAATAAGAAATAAGAGGTCAGCCATATTCATTGACCTCAGGGATTGTGAATGATGATAGGTTATAGTGAAAGGAACCTTGGACAAAAAAAATCTCTCCCAAGACGACATGTGGTGATGTGAAATATGACTGAGTGCCACCCAACACAAATATGTCTGTCTGTACAAATTGTCTTCTCTGTCCCATATGCCTGGGGCCAATGGGGAGTATTGTCTCCATATTTTGAGTCCGGCGATTGGTGATGATTGAGGCAGTGACGGATTGGGCTCTGGATATAGAATACTGGGCTATCAGTCTCCTCGGTTGCTGTCAGTGAACACTGAACACTCAGTCTTCTGCTAAGCTTGGGAACTTGCAATTTATTAAGTCCCCCCCCCCCCCCCCCCTTCACCCTCATCCTCCAAGCAGACAAAGACAGGGGCAACATAATTCATTTTGCTCGATTTTACAGTGGTAACTGGGGAGGGTCAAGTTAAATCTGTTCCTTAGTTGTGCAGCCCACTCAGTCACACACACCCCTCCTCTCCCCGCCTCAGTGGAATGGCTGTTTTGGGGGTTAGATCGGGAAAGGCAGTTGTGGTGGGCATAAGCTAGGGGAGTGTCTCTGAAAGTGATCCAGACCAATGCATTGCACATTTAATCAGCAATGACCATTGCTTATTGAAACACTTTACTATCCATAACAGATCAATCCACAACCACATTCTAGCGCTAAACAAAACTAACTAACAGTGTCCAGTTCCGTTTTTATTAACACTGGGTCACAAGGAAAGTACAGTAGGGTTCCAGAACCCATAGAAGGCCAGAGGTTCTCCAGAGTACTTTTCCCTTACCCCCTAAAAAGCAACTTGACCTACACGCACAAATGCAACTCTTTACTGCAATGTGACTTGACATACAGAAACTCACTGTTCGGTTATTGCCCCTCAAAGGAGTTTTGGTGAATGTATATTTTTTTATCAAACTTTTTGTGGCATGGTATAGGTTGGGTATGGGTAACTCCCATGCCATTTGGGGTAATATTTCATCTCTCGACGCGTCAAACCTCAAACCTGAATTTCCTCTATAGGAGTGTAGTGTTTGCGGCTAGACCACACATTAGCTACTTGTCCATGAGAGTTAAACATTTACTCAACAATTTACATTGCAAAATGACACAGACACATTGCATTGCACTCCACAAAGGTCAAAACACAGTAAGCCATAATCATCCAAACCAAGAGATGTAGCCTAGTTTAACTGACATTTTCATGTCCTTCCACAAAAAAGGACATGTCTGATGATCTATGCATAATCTTTTTACACTGGGAGGGAGAAATATCTGATATACTGTTATAAAAAGAAAATACAAAATATGCTAAAATCATATAGCAAATGGTCTCGGATAATGATTTTTGAACACAATTCAAATAGTATAATAACTAATGAATGTACTCTCACTAATAAAAGCCACTTGTCTTATTTTTGCAATATCTTAATCTAGATAAGTGTACATTTGACATTTTTTATATTTTATATAATATAAAGTGATACACTTTAACACTATATATCACCCACCATATAGCCTATATCTGTTCATGCAAATTGAAGTGTAGCTACCCTGCTAAGTATTGAAACTGTCAACCAGTATTGATCAATAACTTCTATACTGCTGGTCACCTTATAACTCAATACATATCAGTTTCTATGAATTCTCTTTGTGTTACACAGGATAAATGTGTGACACGTGAGTTTAATTAATACGAAATTCAACAGCATGTCAGTTGAATTTCGCATTAAATGAAGCATAATTCAGTGAACACCAAATACTAAAACTGACATATACAGTTATGCAAGTGCTGCTGCAGGTCTATTTTTCCCAAAAATGTATCATAGCATTGTGATAAAGGGAAAATTGTGAACACATTAAAGTCAGTTTGTGGACTTAAAAATGTATTGACACCGTAAGAAAACCAGTATAGGCTACAAGGTGTCGTTGACACGACTACCCGTGAGCGCAAGTGTCAATTGACTCGCTTATCGGACTTGAACTGTCTGTGGATGTCTTTGTGTGCGACAGAATGACAACTAACACAGAAAAAACGTCTCCATCCTAGTTCATTATAACGTACTGCTGTTGTCTATCATGACACCACCACTCTCGGCCTCATGAAGAGCTGAGGGTCATTTACACGATAGGCCTACTTTGAGTATATATGATAGACAGTCTCATTTTGCATGCTCAAAATGCAGTGATAAACGAATAGCATGTTGAGCATGCTGGTAAAGGTAAGCTACAGTAGGCTTGCTCTTGTTAACCTTTTTGTGTGTTTCTTTTTTAGTTGGGACAACGGGATATGACAAACTGTCGGAAAATGCACCTACTATAAGAAATTATTGATGCCGAAAACTGACACTAATATTAACCTAAACTGAGGAGCAACGGTGTTAGTTGTTTACATTTTAATAGTAAGTCTAAATAATAAACATAGTATATCATATAATCTGCGATAGCCTAATTCAAGGGACAGGGCAGGTTTGTCCTGACTATTTTCCGTGATGACAACTTTGGGTGGTTAAAGATGTTCACGCAGAAACGTTAAAACCGAAAAGTAATTTGTCGGTAGGCCTTTATAGAATTATTATCAGATTTTAAAGAAGAAAGCATAGGCATTTAACTGGTCTAGATTATTTCAGGTCAGCAGAAGTCATTTATTTAAACACTTGAGTGAAACCAATCAATTTACGCCACTACACTCAACATAATCAATATTTTCAATACAATCACGTAGGCTATTATTTATTTATATTATATAAACCGTGCTTTATTTGTTTTAGACCCAAACATGAGCATAAATCAAGATTTTATCAATTTGAATTGATTAATGAAAATATTACAAATATTACATTTTATTAATTAAGCCCTTCAAATTAATTATTACTTATAAACAGCTTAAGGTAGGCCTAAATAATCCAAATGATATGTTTTCTCCTTGTGTGGCATAGTGGACCTGTTAACAAGCTGTCAGTCTTCACATCAATAACTTACAATAGCGCAAGCATGTCCATAAAATCGAGTTGCCCACAGCTGGATACATCGCTATTTCGTATAGCCTAAATGAGTAATATTCGATTAAATGTGTCTTGGTATAGTTCAAAATTATATAAAAGCAATGATGCTCATCTGAATTCAATAGGCTGGGCCAACACAAATATCATAGTTTAATGCATGCAACTTTACGCAGAGATCACATGGCATAGGCCTACATATGAGAGTTATCTGTTAGGCTGCAAGTATGCACGTGCACTTGTTCAACACAAAGTCTAATATAAATAATTTGGGGGTTTCTTTAGGCTATGTGTAAGGGCTTCCTGAACCAACCAACTTCTGCACAGATGCAAACTCTTCGAGGTGCTCTTGTTGTTTAGCCAACACTTCTGTGGAACGGTGTTTGGTTTACATTAGGCCACTCATGCGAGAGATATGATGACGTTCTATTAGATGGAAGGTGCATATTGTAAAGTTTGAGTTATTTTCAGTAACAGCAAATTGCTTAGGGCTCATTCGGGCATATCATGTGAAAGCGCATTGTGCTCAATGCCTTCCATTCACCACACTTTGTGATGCTAGGCTGTTTACACATGCTAAAGGTTTACAAGTATTGGGGCACTAAGTCTATAGTTATTTTGCAAATCAATGCAGGATACAGTAGCCTATTTAAAATGCCAACCGTTAACGTTTTTACAGATGCTTTTCTATCGGGAACGCATTAAGCCTATACGTTTCGTATAGGCTACGAGTGCATATTGTCGGGCAATCTGCACTGAACTATCAGCATCCTGTCCAGCGATTATCATACATACATCTAGTTGATGTTTAACCTACCTTTGTGCTGCTGTGTTCGCGTCCAATATCCCCGCGCTCTGCATCCAAGAGCGAACCGGTGTCATGCCACTCGTGAGCGGTTCCTCTTTCATGGTCAAGGCTCCCCGCGGGAGGCTGTCCTGGATGGAGAACATGAAAGTAACCTTCTGGGAACTCTCTCTTCACCAAATCACAAGGCCACCTGGATTAACGACGAGCAACTGAAAAGGGAAGAATCTTCCCCAAAGTGCAACAAGGGGGAAAGCGATAGCGGTCCTTATCCAAAGACGAGCGTCGTATCCCTTTGGGTTTTTCCGCTTTATTTTTAATTCCAACCCCAGTTCAGTTCGCTCAAGCTTAACGGTCTCAAGTTAAAAGAGGGTGGAGAGAGGGTGAGTGTTAGAACAGTTAAGCATCTCGAAGGAGAAGAATCAGCCGGGATCAAGGATACCTTTTCGTCGTGAGTAAAGAGAGGGGAGATGCCGAAGTTGATCAGAAGAAGGCGAACATACACGCACGGGATTGTGAAATGAAAAGTGGGATAAAACAAGCGACTGCTTCAAAAAGGAGTAAAATGAAATGATTACCAAACAAGAGGGAGGGACGGACCATGGAAGGCTTGCTCTCCCAGGGGAAAAGGGGGATTGGGTAGCAAGAAATCTCATTCCCTCCCTCCCCGTCTCTTTATGCTTCCTCTGTCCCAGCGGAGCGCACCTTCTCTCGGGTTCGGAGGCTCCAGTGCTCTCCGGGGGGACAAGCATGGACTTGACAAGGGCGGAGACTAGTCCTTATATGGAAAATCATTTAAACGTCAATGACAGTTCTGTCTTCACATTGGCTGAAATCATCCATTACGTCATTTTTTGAATTCGCGGCAAAAGCTTTGCGCATGTTTACCTGTACTACATAGCACGCTTTGCTGGGCTGTGCGCATGGACTCTAATATGCGTATTGCCTTACCAGATTAATCTGTCGATTTGCATGTTGGTCTATTTTTTGAATTGGCTCATAAAGGCATAATGATGACCTCTCATTTGAAAGTATTGATACTGTCCTTTGAGTGCAACAAAAAAGGAGCACGGACGTCGGTGATTGATATTCACTGTATTTTGTTGTGGCACTGGACTGTATAAGATTCATTATGTTTTTGAGGAGCAATACACGTCCACAACATGATCATAGGACCTCATTTGTTTTAGAAAGACATACTCACGTGTGCGCACTCACACTCACACGCACGCACAAACATGCGCACACATAGACACACTCCCTCATCATACTATCATACACGCACGCACGCAGGCACACGCACACATTAACAAATATTTTACGATGATTGAACATTTGCTAATAGCTCATGATGGGCAATATAAATATTGTTACCTTATGTCTTTCTTGAGGGGTCCGTAGCGTGTAGGCATTTTTCGCAATCACGCTTCTCTTGGCATTGTTTAACAATATTTGTGAATGTGTTCAAGGAGATTTGACAGAGGGGTGTCTTTGCTGTCCTTTGCGTCCAGCAACGGTAATAAAATGGATCCCAACAGCCTAATAATTATACAATTAATAATAATAATAATAATAATAATAATAATAATAATAATAATGCTTTCTCATAGTTATTAATTATAATCATTCTTAACAGTTTAATTGTTTCAGGTAATTTGACAGATCTGTTAACGCAGTAGCCTACTCTGGCTACCACAACAACTCCAATTGAATTAATAAGGAATCTTCCAAAGGCAACCCCAATTAAATATTTACACAACTTTAGCCTCTATAACTTAGGAGACCAACATGTCTTTTTCTACAAGTAGGCTAAATTAATTCGATGATACTTAAAAAGATCTCTAAATATTGTGACAAATTACCATATTAGGCTACTTTTAGAAGGAATTAGGCTAATTTGATCAATAATTTCTCACAACAAAAGACAGTATGTAGGCCTAAACAGGGGTGTCAAACTCATTCCATGGGGGGCCTACTGTCTGCGGGTTTTTGGTTTTTCTTTCAATTAAGACATAGACAAACAGGTGAGGGGAGTTCCTTGCTAATTAGTGACCTTATTAAAAATGTATGCACACATGACTGTAAATCGCTTTGGATAAAAGCGTCTGCTAAATGGCATATTATTATTATTATCAATCAAGTACAAGGGAGGAGCAAAAACATGCAGACACTCCGCCCTCCATGGAATGAGTTTGACACATGTGGCCTATATCATGTTATCGCAAGTCATATTACTGCAATAGAGCCTAATCAAATCTTCAATAAAGATATGCTACATTTTTCCTGTTACTTAAACAAGCTGTTATAATTACAGGTATAATAAGAAAAAGAAGAAGAAAAAGAAGAAGAAGAAGAATACCATTTTTTTTTATCTTTATCATTATTTTGGTATTTTGGTGGAGTATTATCAATTAAAAATAACCAAAACAATGTTATGTTAATGATTAGCCTATAGCCTAACAAAACGTTTAAACAGTTGGTGTAAAATAAATAATTTACTCTATTACATTTGCTCTTTTTTCTCTATGGTACTTCAAGGATAAAATTATATGTTGCGACTGTAACTAATGTAAATGTCCAGTCTCAGGGGAGAGAAGATGGGTAGAAAAAGGTTTTGTGACATTCATATTTAAATTGCACTTTCTAGAGCGGTCAACAAGGCCGTCTACAAGGCCAGACGGGACAGTCAGGAGGCCACAAAACACGCAGAGGAGACAATCCGAATCTCCGACCTCTGTGCGGTGGTCTACAGGTAACCATCGAACGCATAACCCTATGTATCAACAATAATAAGCAATATCTTCTCAGCAGCTGGATCTTGGACCAATTAATGCAATTTAGGCTACGCATAATTCCAATGGAAATGTGTATAGGCCTAGTGTTTTTTTGTTGGTCTAGTGTAGGCTGCTGTAAATTATGGTAAGGGAACTACATAGATTTCTGCACGTTTTTGGAGTCAAATTTCTTCCAAATATATCTGCATTCATACAAAACACTAAAATTGAGTGGCTTAAGACTTGTGATATTTATTATAAAAGCTGATTGAAATTGAGTGGCTTAAGACTTGTGATATTTATTATAAAACCTGATTGAGAAGAAACAAACGATATTATTTACATAAAAAATTATCTCCATCCTATTATTTGTCATATGCTCACAATGTTAGATTGGCAGAGTATTTCACGGAAAATTCACAGGTCACTGTTCTTGATTTTTCAGTTTTCAGGCGATTGCTGTCATCTAGTGGACATTAGTTGCAATATGTGTTATCATGGGACGATGGACTGGGGCATGAAGGTATGATTGTCCTCTTTAGTGCGTAAGCAAAAATAATATACTAAGATATAGCACTTGTACATACATTCACTATTTCAAAGTAAAAAATACTCAAATGTTGCCTACAACAAACAGATGAAAAAAGATTAGACTTGAACCTGTAACAAACCCCTTATCTTGCTCTTCCTTGTCTGAACCAGAATGGCCCATAGAGCAGGAGCCTATTCCATGAGTATAAAATATTCTCAAATCCTTCACGAACACACCTGCTTCAACTAATCAAGGGTGTGTTAGCGCTGGGTTAGAATAAAAATGTGCACATCCTGGGGGACCCTGATTTAGGCACACGTCTTTAAGCCATATACTCCTCCCAGAAATACAGCACCACATATACAACACAGCACCCCTATACAGTGGACGGTCACAACCCTAATTCCAACATGATGTTTGCATAAACCTTAAACACCTCCACACCAGTGGTGCATGACCTATCGTTCCAGCACTCTGAAGTCTAACTGACATCGTCCTGGCTCATCAAACCAGAGTCATATATATGGATGGCCAGAGAGAAAGGAGACTGCAGGTTTGTAACAAGAGATATTGGTTTATTTTGTGGTGTCACTAGAAAAATCTGACCGCTTTAAGTAGGTTTCTGAAGCAAAAAGGTTTTGAAGTCACTGATTTAAACGACTAGTTCACTATTTAACAACTTGATGTTAGATGTTTCCTTCCCCTGAAAGTAGCCTATGGACTACTAGGATAAACTGTAATCCATGGTTCAGTTTTCTTTAAACAGCCATAGCAAACTTCAGCTAACTTTAGCCACATTTAGCTTGCTAAAAATCAATGGAAGTGATGGGGGCATGTGAGCATTTTTTGAAAAATGATGTCAAAATCACATGAAATCAACTCCATATTTGGTTTGATGTTACTTAAAGGTAATTTGGCCATAGAAAACAACAACAACAACAACAACATGCTCACATGCCCCCATCACTTCCATTGATCTCTAGCAAGCTAAAGGTGGCTAAAGTTAGCTGAAGTTTGTAATGGCTGTTTAAAGAAAACTGAACCATGGATTACAGTTTCTCCTGGTCCATAGACTGCTTTAAGGGGAATGAAACATCTAACACCAAGTTGTAAAACAGTGAACTACTCCTTTATCATATAAAAAGGTACAGACCACCATCTAGTGGCCAGAAAAAATAACAACTTCTAGTTGGGAATAATAAGCAATGAAATTTGGAGGTACAGTAAATGCCATTATAGCAATGTTAGCAAATTTCACTAGACACTATCCACAACCTTATTACTTTCCTCCATAAAATAGGACAAAATGCATGTGAGACCAAATCAGACTTAGAGCGCCTCTTTCTTCATTCCAGGCTTTGCACATTCCTTCACTGCAATCAGGCAATATGAGAATGACTCAGCCAACCCTGTAGGTAAAACACAAAAAAATTGTACAGTATCATCTTACTGTGCATTTTCTTACTCCATAATAGTATGCACTTTGGGCTGCAATTATTAAGAAAGGTAATACAACGTGGTATGTTTTCTATGTTGACATTTTTCAACTGCCCAAACAATGAAATAATGGCAAAGACATAAATAGCAGTAGGGGACATTCCATACAGTACAAGACTCACCTGACAAGATCAGAAATTGTTCCCCATGAGCTTTCGGTTTCTTTTTCCATGGCTCAGAACACAAGTCTATTGAACAATGAGCCATACCTGAAGGAGGGCACATCTTCAGACACTTTTGGAATTGGTCTGCAAATGAACTGCAATTCACTTCACTTCAAATCATGAAATATTACAAATATCCTATTGTAGAGGATGTAAACTTACCGTACACGTCAAAGTCACTATCTCTATGATATGCTTAAAGGCAAATAGCAGATACATTCTTTAAATGTGATACATATTTAATATATGTGGTGTTCAGCCAGTAACAAACAAACACGGTTAACGGTAGGCATGCCCTAAATCTAAACCTCCTAATATTGGAAGAAATTACAAAAAATGCAGAGTATACAAAATCAACAGCGCTATGTATTTATTGCTTTCAATAACATTTCCATCAGAACAGCCTCAATTCGTCGGGGTATGGACTCTACAAGGTGTCGAAAGCATTCCACAGGGATGCTGGCCCATGTTGACTCCAATACTTCCCACAGTTGTGTCAAGTTGGCTGGATGTCCTTTGGGTGATACACACAGGAAACTTTTGAGCGTGAAAAATCCAGCAACATTGCAGTTCTTGACACACTCAAACCAGTGCATCTGGCACCTACTACCATACCCCGTTCAAAGGCACTTAAATCTTTTGTCTTTCCCAGTCACCCTCTGAATGGCACACATACACAATCCATGTCTCAATTGTTCAAGGATTAAAAATCCTTCTTTAACCTGTCTCCTCCCCTTCAACTACACTGATTGAAGTGGATATAACAAGTGACATCAATAAGGGATCATAGCTTCCACCTGGATTCACCTGGTCAGTCTATGTCATGGAAAGAGCAGGTTTTCCTAATGTTTTGTACACTCAGAATATTCAGTTGAAGTCGGATGTTTACATACACTTAGGTTGGAGTCATTAAAACTCGTTTTTCAACCACTCCACAAATATCTTGTTAACAAACTATAATTTCTGCAAGTCGGTTAGGACATCTACTTTGTGCATGACACAAGTCATTTTTCAATTACTTGTGTTAACAGACAATTTTGTATTTATTTTATTTTATTTAACCTTTATTTAACCAGGTAAGCCAGTTGAGAACAAGTTCTCATTTACAACTGCGACCTGGCCAAGATAAAGCAAAGCAGTGCGATAAAAACAACAACACAGAGTTACATATGGGGTAAAAAAAAACATAAGGTCATAAAATACAACAGAAAATATACATACAGTGTGTGCAAATGTAGCAAGTTATGGAGGTAAGGCAATAAATAGGCTATAGTGCAAAATAATTACAATTAGTATTAACACTGGAATGCTAGATGTGCAAGAGATTATGTGCAAATAGAGATACTGGGGTGCAAAATAGCAAAATAAATAACAATATAGAGATGAGGTAGTTGGGTGGGCTAATTTCAGATGGGCTGTGTACAGGTGCAGTGATCGGTAAGGTGCTCTGACAACTGATGCTTAAAGTTAGTGAGGGAGATAAGAGTCTCCAGCTTCAGAGATTTTTGCAATTCGTTCCAATCATTGGCAGCAGAGAACTGGAAGGAATGGCGGCCAAAGGAGGTGTTGGCTTTGGGAATGACCAGTGAGATATAGCTGCTGGAGCGCAGACTACGGGTGGGTGCTGCTATGGTGACCAATGAGCTAAGATAAGGCAGGGATTTGCCTAGCAGTGATTTATAGATGGCCTGGAGCCAGTGGGTTTGACGACGAACATATAGTGAGGACCAGCCAACAAGAGCGTACAGGTCACAGTGGTGGGTAGTGTATGGGGCTTTGGAGACAAAACGGATTGCACTGTGATAGACTACATCCAATTTGCTGAGTAGAGTGTTGGAGGCTATTTTGTAAATGACATCGCCGAAGTCAAGGATCGGTAGGATAGTCAATTGTTAACAGACATATTATTTCACAGTGGGTCAGAAGTTTACATACACTAAGTTGACTGTGCCTTTAAACAGCTTGTAAAATTCCAGAAAATAATGTCATGGCTTTAGAAGCTTCTGATAGGCTAATTGACATCATTTGAGTCAATTGGAGGTGTACCAGTGGATGTATTTCAAGGCCTACCTTCAAACTCAGTGCCTCTTTGCTTGACATCATGGGAAAATCAAAAGAAATCAGCCAAAAATTGTAGACCTCCTCAAGTCTGGTTCATCCTTGGGAGCAATTTCCAAACGCCTGAAGGTACCACGTTCATCTGTACAAACAATAGTAAGCGAGTATAAACACCATGGGACCACGCAGCCGTCATACCGCTCAGGAAGGAGACGCGTTCTGTCTCCTAGAGATTAACGTACTTTGGTGCGAAAAGTGCAAATCAATCCCAGAACAACAGCAAAGGACCTTGTGAAGATGCTGGAGGAAACAGGTACAAAAGTATCTATATCCACAGTAAAACGAGTCCTATATCAACATAACCTGAAAGGCCGCTCAGCAAGGAAGAAGCCACTGCTCCAAAACCGCCATAAAAAAGCCAGACTACGGTTTGCAACTGCACATGGGGACAAAGATCGTAATTTTTTTAGAAATGTCCTCTGTTCTGATGGAACAAATATAGAACTGTTTGGCCATAATGACCATCGTTATGTTTAGAGAAAAAAGGGGGTGGCTTGCAACCCGAAGAACACCATTCCAACCGTGAAGCACGGGGTGGCAGCATCATGCTGTGGGGGTTCTTTGCTGCAGGAGGGACTGGTGCACTTCACAAAATAGATGGCATCATGAGGAAGGAAAATGATGTGGATATATTGAAGCAACATCTCAAGACATCAGTCAGGAAGTTAAAGCTTGGTCGCAAATGGATCTTCCAAATGGACAATGACCCCAAGCATACTTCAAAAGTTGTTGCAAAATGGCTTAAGGACAACAAAGTCAAGGTATTGGAGTGGCCATCACAAAGCCCTGACCTCAATCCTATAGAAAATGTGTGGGCAGAACTGAAAAAGCGTGTGCGAGCAAGGAGGCCTACAAACCTGACTCAGTTACACCAGCTCTGTCAGGAGGAATGGGCCAAAATTCACCCAACTTATTGTGGGAAGCTTGTGGAAGGCTACCCGAAACGTTTGACACAAGTTAAACAATTTAAAGGCAATGCTACCAAATACTAATTGAGTGTATGTAAACTTCTGACCCACTGGGAATGTGATTAAATAAATAAAAGCTGAAATAAATCATTCTCTCTACTATTAGTCTGACATTTCACATTCTTAAAATAAAGGGGTGATCCTAACTGACCTAAGACAGGGAATTCTTACTAGGATTAAATGTCAGGAATTGTGAAAAACTGAGTTTAAATGTATTTGGCTAAGGTGTATGTAAACTTCCGACTTCAAGTGTATATACACACATTTAGGGTAAGACAGGAGTCACTATTCCATTCTGAAACATTCTCCATAACAGCTGTAAGCTTGGCAGCCACATGCTTAGCACTCTTTCCATGGGTGTAGATGGCCGTGTTGTCAGAGGAATACATCTGGATCACTCCCTGACACACAGAAGGAAGGTCATTCATGTATAGACTCACTGAACAACAGGGGGCCCAGGATGGACCCTGGAGCACTCCGGTGGACCCCTGGGACATTCCCATGGTGCACCTCCTTAGTGGTGACAGGACATCGTTTATTCGTACACACTGGACCCGGTCGGCTAGATAGGCCTCCATACAATCAAGAGCACTATGTGAGAGGTTGAACCTGGAGAGGTTGGTGAGAAGGACTTTATGGTTGACAGTGTCAAAGGCTTTCCGTAGGTCGAGGAAGACCACCCCTACAATGCCTCCTTTATCCAACTTGGCCTTGAGCATCTCTAGGAGGTAGCATCATGCTGTCTCTGTCAGTAAAGGCTCCTCAGAGGAGGAAGTGGAGGACCATCCTACTCACTGGATTTCAACAACAAAAAAATAGTGAAACATTAACAAAGTTTTCCTTTTTAGAGAAACCTATACAAAATATATTCACATGACCAAATAACTGATTAAAACGCACTGTTTTGCAATGAAGGTCTACAGTAACCTCAACAGCACCCTCTAGGGTAGCACCATGGCGTAGCCAGAGGACAACTATTTTCAATCTTCGTCTGGGTACATTGACTTCAATACAAAACCTAGGAGGCTCATGATTCTCACCACCTTCCACAGTAATTATGACAACTTCCGGAGGACGTCCACCACCCTATCAGAGCTCTTGCAGCATGAACTGACATGTTGTCCATTCAATTAAAGGATCAGAAAATGTATCTAGTACTGAAAGCATTAGCTACAGCTAGCTAGCACTGCAGTGCATAACATGTGGTGAGTAGTTCTCAAAGAGAGAGAAAACTAAGGTGAAGCAGCTGTGTGAGAGAGAGAGAGAAAAGGCGCGCACGAGAGAGAGATATATATATTACATTGTATTTTCGTTGTATCATCTTAGTTTACCTTTCACTTAACTTAGCTACTTACTGGGCAGGAATCATGAGGATAATGCAGTGCTCCAGACTGCGACCATCAAGTCGCATTTTGCAACCCTTTAACTTGGCTGTGCAAGTTTTTTAATTGGTCGCACTGGTGCGAGCTTGCGCATTCTACCTGGTCACCTCAATCAAAACTTTCTGTTTTTGGGGCGGCTAAAACTATTCATTTGTTAAACAGTAAAGTGCGTTATCTTCATGATTCCTTTAATAAAAGTGTATGCCCTGCCACTGTGCCTGGCTGTTTCGCTGTAATAAGCCTTTCACACTCTCTCTCCCCCCTCGTGGGTATGTGTGCCCCTCATTACATTTACATTTTAGTCATTTAGCAGACGCTCTTATCCAGAGCGACATACAGTTAGTGAGTGCATACATTTTTCATACTGGCCCCCCGTGGGAAACGAACCCACAACCCTGGCGTTGCAAGCGCCATGCTCTACCAACTGAGCTACAGGGGACTCTCATGATTGTATAACATTTAAAAATGTAATTGCATGAAAAAACAACAACTTTGTAAGCAACTACTTGCCCATATTGAATATTCTTAAAAGAGGGGGGAGGGGGGTTCTAACATATGGAATTGTTTTAGGAAGGTCATACCATGGATCATTTAGCTATTTGAGTTAGAATTTTAGGACCCCTTTAGGTATCAAAAATGTATTATTGAAAAATGATTTGATAAAATATTGAATTTGGCCTTTGCTACTATAGCCCATAGTAACACACAGAATAACACATTCATAAATGGCAAAAAAGGGTTAAATCATAAGGAATAATGTTTTGAAGTGTCTGTTCTATATCTAGGAGATATAAGAAAGCTCAGGAAATATACAGTACCAGTCAAAAGTTTGGACGCACCTACTCATTCAAGGGTTTTTCTTTATTTTTTACTATTTTCTACATTGTAGAATAATAGTGAAGACATAAAAACTATGAAATAACGCATATGGAATCATTTAGTAACCAAGAAAGTGTTAAACAAATCAAAATATATTTTATATTTGAGATTCTTCAAATAGCCACCCTTTGCCTTGATGACAGCTTTGCACAATCTTGGCATTCTCTCAACCAGCTTCACCTGGAATGCTTTTCCAACTGTCTTGAAGGAGTTCCCACATATGCTGAGCACTTGTTGGCTGCTTTTCCTTCACTCTGCGGTCCGACTCATCCCAAACCATCTCAATTGGGTTGAGGTCGGGGGATTGCGGAGGCCAGGTATTCTGATACAGCACTCCATCACTCTCCTTCTTGGTAAAATAGCCCTTACACAGCCTGAGGGTGTGTTGGGTCATTGTCCTGTTGAAAAACAAATGATAGTCCCACTAATCCCAAACCAGATGGGATGGCATATTGCTGCAGAATGCTGTGGTAGCCATACTGGTTAAGTGTGCCTTGAATTCTAAATAAATCACAGACAGTGTTACCAGCAAAGCACCCCCACACGATGACACCTCCTCCTCCATGCTTTACGGTGGGAACCACACATGCGGAGATCATCCGTTCACCCACACCGCATCTCACAAAGATACAGCGGTTGGAACAAAATATCTCAAATTTGGACTCCAGACCAAAGGACACATTTCCACCAGTCTAATGTCCATTGCTCGTGTTTTTTGGTCCAAGCAGGTCTCTTCTTATTATTGGTGTCCTTTAGTAGTGGTTTCTTTGTCTGAGATATGGGAACCTCCCATATCTCAGACTCCTGGAGTGGACCACCTACCACCGGCCTGAGGAGAGACACATGGAACGAGGGGTTAATACGATACTCAGGGGGAAGCTGTAACCTATAACATACCTCGTTCAATCTCCTCAGGACTTTGAATGGCCCCACAAACCGCCGACCCAGCTTCTGGCAGGGCAGGCGAAGGGGCAGGTTTCGGGTCGAGAGCCAGACCCGGTCCCCCGGTGCACACACCGGAGCCTCACTGCGGTGGCGGTCGGCGCTCGCTTCTGCCGCCGGCTGCAGGCGTACATGGGCAGCATTCCAGGTCTCCTGCGAGCGCCGAAACCATTCATCCATCGCAGGTGCCTCGATCTGGCTCTGATGCCAAGGTGCCAGAACCGGCTGATAACCTAAAACACACTGGAATGGAGTAAGGTTAGTGGAGGAGTGGCGGAGTGAGTTTTCGGCCATCTCTGCCCAGGGGAGGAACACCGACCACTCCCCCCGCCGGTCCTGGCAATACGACCTCAGAAACCTACCCACCTCCTGGTTGACTCTCTCCAGCTGCCCGTTACTTTCGGGGTGAAACCCTGAGGTCAGGCTGACCGAGACTCCCAGACGTTCCATGAACGCCCTCCAAACCCTCGAGGTGAACTGGGAACCCCGATCAGTCTATATCCTCAGGTATCCCATAGTACCGGAAGACGTGTGTAAATAGGGCCTCAGCAGTCTGTAGGGCCGTAGGGAGACCGGGCAGAGGAATGAGGCAGCAGGATTTAGAAAACCGATCCACAACGACCAGGATCGTGGTATTCCCTTGTGAGGGATCCGTCACGAAATCCACCGATAGGTGGGACCACGGTCATTGTGGAACGGGTAGGGGTTGCAATTTCCCTCTGGGCAGGTGTCTAGGAGCCTTACACTGGGCGCACACTGAGCAGGAGGAAACATAAACCCTCACGTCCTTAGCTAAGGTGGGCCACCAGTACTTCCCACTAAGACAATGCACTGTCCGACCGATGCCAGGATGACCAGAGAAGGGTGACGTGTGAGCCCAATAGATCAACCGATCGCGGACCTCCAGTGGGACGTACACACGACCCTCTGGACACTGGGGAGGAGTGGGTTCGTTACGCAACGCCCACTCGATGTCCGCGTCCACCTCCCACACCACCGGTGCCACCAGACACGACGTCGGAAGTATGGGAGTGGACTCCACGGAACTCTCCTCCGTGTCATACAGTCGGGACAGAGCATCTGCCTTACCATTCTGAGAACCTGGCCTGTATGACAGGGTGAAACAAAAACAGGTGAGAAACATTGACCACCTTGCCTGGCGAGGGTTTAATCTCTTTGCCGCCCGGATGTACTCCAGATTGTGGTGGTCAGTCAAAATGAGAAAAGGGTGGTTAGCCCCCTCAAGCCAATGTCTCCACACTTTCAGGGCTTGGACCACGGCCTACAGCTCTTGGTCCCCCACATAATAGTTGTGCTCCGCCGGACTGAGCTTCTTAGAAAAGAACGCACAGGGTCAGAGCTTGGGTGGTGTGCCCGAGCGCTGGGAAAGTACAACACCTATCCCAGCCTCCGACCCGTCCACCTCAACCGTGAAGGCCAAGGAGGGATCCGGATGAGCCAGCACTGGAGCCGAGGTAAACAGGTTCTTCAGATGATTGAACGCCCTGTCCGGCTCAGCTGACCACCGCAGAAGCACCGGTCCCCCCTTCAGCAACGAGGTAATGGGAGCCGCTACCTGACCAAAGCCCCGGATAAACCTCCGGTAGTAATTGGCAAATCCCCCAAATTGCTGCACCTCCTTCACCGTGGTTGGAGTCGGCCAATTACGCACGGCAGAAATGCGGTCACTTTCCATTCTCACCCAAGACGCGGACATGTGGTACCCTTGGAAGGAGATGGACTCCTGAAAGAACAGGCATTTCTCCGCCTTGGCATACAGGTCATGCTTCAGCAGTCGTCCAAGTACTTTACGCACCAGGGACACATGCTCGGCCCGTAGAGCGGAGTATATGAGAATGTCATCAATATATACCACTACACCCTGTCCGTGCAGATCCCTGAAAATCTCATCGACAAAGGCTTGGAAGACTGATGGAGCATTCATCAACCCGTATGGCATGACGAGGTACTCATAGTGTCCTGAGGTAGTGCTAAAAGCCGTCTTCCACTCATCTCCCTCCCGAATACGCACCAGATTGTACGCACTCCTGAGATCCAATTTCGTGAAGAAGCACGCCCCGTGCATTGATTCCGTCATACATGCTATCAGAGGTAAGGGATAGCTGTACTTGACAGTGATCTGATTAAGCCCACGGTAATCAATGTACGGGCGTAACCCACCATCCTTCTTCTTCACGAAAAAGAATCTTGAGGAAACAGGTGAAGTGGAAGGCCGAATGTATCCCTGTCTCAGAGATTCTGAGACATATGTTTCCATAGCCGCCTTCTCCGCCTGTGACAGATGATACACGTGACTCCGGGGAAGTGCAGCGCCTACCTGGAGATTTATCGCACAATGCCCCGGACGATGGGGTGGTAATTTAGTCGCCCTCTTCTTACTGAAGGCGAGAGCCAAATCGGCATACTCAGAAGGAATGTGCACTGTGGAGACCTGGTTTGGACTCTCCACCGTAGTAGCCCACAAGGAAACCCCTACACACCTCCCTGAGCACTGACTGAACCATCCCTTGAGAGCCCTCTGTTGCCAGGAAATAGTGGGATCATGAGTGGTTAACCAGGGAAGTCCCAACACCACAGGATACGCAGGAGAATCAATCAGATAGAGACTAATCCTCTCCTCATGACCCCCCTGCATCCTCATTAAGAGTGGTGCGGTAACCTCCCTGATTAGACCTGACCCTAGCGGGCGACTATCTAATGCGTGGACAGGGAAGGGCACATCAACACGAACAGTAGGAATCCCTAACCTATGAGAATATTGACGATCAATAAAATTCCCAGCTGCGCCTGAATCTACTTGCGCCTTATGTTGGGAATGAGGAAAAAACTCCCGAAACACAACCTCTATACACAACTGACCAACAGGGAGCTCTGGGTGAGTCGGGTGCCTACTCGCCTGAGATGGTCGACCAGTGCTCTGCTTACTGCCTCGACTCCCTAGGGACCCTCCCCAGCACCGACCCGCAGTGTGTTCTCTGCGGCCACAGTTGGTGCAGGGGACGGCACCTCTCCTGGTCTCCCTAAGCGCAGCACCTCCGAGCTCCATGGGGGTAATGTCGGAGGTGCTGGGGGATGGAATGAATGGGCCCTGATCAGAACGTCCGCGGGTCTCCAACAGGTTATCCAGCCTAATGGACATCTCCACCAGTTGGTCCAGGTTGAGATTGGTATCCCTGCAGGCCAGTTCCCGCCGAACGTCCTCCCTTAGGCTGCACCGATAGTGGTCGATCAGGTCCCTCTCATTCCATCCGGCGCTGGCTGCCAACGTCCTGAACTCCAGCGCAAAATCCTGGGCGCTCCTCCTCTCCTGTCGTAGGTGCCGCTCTCCCCTCCGGTGGATGATCGAATACCACCCGGAAGCGGCGGGTGAAATCCTCGTAGCGGACCGATGCAGCGTCAATTCCTCCCCACTCGGCGTTGGCCCACTCGAGCGCCTTCCACGACAGACAGGTGATGAGGGCGGACACGCTCTCGTATCTCGAAGGGCGCCGGGTGAATGGTTACCAGGTAGAGCTCTACCTGGAGAAGGAAACCCTGACACCTGGCTGGTGTACCGTCATATGCCCTCGGGAGCGAGAGCCGAATCCCACTGGGCCCAGGTGGAGAAGGGGTTGACTGTGGTATGGGTGGTAGAGTGGTTGGAGGAGGTGTGGGAAGGCCACCTCTCTCCCAACGGTCCATAGTATTCATCACCCTCTCCATGGCGGTGCCGAGCGCCTGGATGATACTCTCCTGTCATTGAGATTGTTCCTCCATCGATTCGGACTGACGGGCTGTACCTGCTGACTCCATAAATGGTGCGTGGTTCTGTAACGAATGGATCAAGTCAGGCGCAGGACACAGAACTCGAAGAAACGTACTTTACTGAAAATGAGTAAAGAAATAAACACAGAAATACCTCCACACAGGAAGGAACTAACCCGCTCACCAACGACACACGAAACGAAAAACAACCACGCACAACACACATTGGGAGCCACTGGGTAAATAGGGAAGGCGTCAGGGGCGGTGTGTTCATTAGGGCGATATGGGCGACGCACTGCCAAACGGGAAAAGGAAGGGATTTTTTTTCTAATCAATTATATCACGGCAACAGTAGTTCAGTGTTCTAATCTAGACGCCTGATCTGCCAATAAATGTCCAATCATGCTAAAGTCGTGCTTCAAATGTCCCCGCCCGTTTTGGGGCGATTTCAGTCAGGTTGAAAATCGCCCAGAAGTCTCTCATAGCCTCTAATGTAAAATATTTTTTTTTCAAATATCTGAGCTTTCAATACAATCTCTATGGGTTTCTGAGGGCTTGCACTTACGCGCTTTCGTCATACGTAACGTAACGATGAACGTAACTAAGAAACTACTCTTTCACCCTGAAGGCGGCAAGGCAGTAACGGACATGCACCATCTTTCAGAAAAGATTAAGAAACATGAGCTGTCAAAGACCCACATGGATAGCTGTTTGAGATTGTCTGCTTTTGGGAGAGTGAATATTGCCACTCAACTGGATGAGGGATACAGGCTAGCTGTCCGCCGCCACAACGATGAGGTTAGCAACAGCAGAGTCGTGAACACTGTCTACGAGAATCGAGACGACCTCATAGAATGTTTTGAAGCCATCCGGACGGGTTCATTGGGTTCATTTGACCAGCACACCTTGAGAGAGGCAGCTGGCTACGTGAGGATACTACATGATGAAGATTTAATTTTTTTCCTGCGGCTTTTTCACAAAATCATGCCCCACGTCGACATTCTGTACCAGAAGCTACAGAAGAAGGACATCGATGCTGTGTTTATCAAACGTGCCCTCGACAGCTTCACAAGCAAGTGCAGGCCATAAGGTAAGATTAAACAATATCAAAAAATGTGGTAAAAGCTCTTGTTGATCCTGCAATCTGAACAAATACCAAGATGCTGTATTTTCAGCTGATATTTCATTTGTTTATGGAAATGCATATTGTTTATGCAGTGTTGAGGAATGTGAAAGAACACCCTTGATTATTTTTACTGTGATAACTTATTTTGCTTTTGTAAGCCAACACTTTTGAGATCAGTCAATAAATGCTTCTGGTATTGACTTATATGCTGCCCCTGTCTTCATGTTGTTGCTGGACATATCTTTTTAAAAATGTGTGTAGGTCACCTAAATCATCAGAAAAATTGCCCCCCCTGAGAATTTTTTCAGGAGCCGCCACTGGAAGGCGTGATTACAATAATGGGCAACAGGTGTGTGACATAGACAACAGGTGCAACATAGAAACATAGAACATAGATCGGCAGTAGCTAGTATTCCGGTGACGACGAACGCCGCAGCCCGCCCGAGAAAGGAGGAGGGGCAGCCTCGGCAGAATCCGTGACAGAGAGCCAGTTTCATCATAGCGCTTGATCGTTTTTACGACTATTATTGTATAAAGCTAGTTAATTATCTCACATCTCTGAAAAGATTTGTAATGTTGTGCGTGTTCACGTAATTAATGCTGTTAATTTTTTTTTGCTAGCACCCAGTTGACTTCCATTCACTCCTTGAAGGAGAGCACTCCTTGGGAGATACTCAATTGGAAAAAGTCTGTCCTCTCCTCGACTCCTCTGTCAATTCATTAGTAGGAGTACGAAGGAGTCTGCTGCCCACCTCGATTACCTACTTTGACAGAGGATGCACAAGAGTGTCCTTGTATCAAGTAGTGTGGAATTGTTATAAAATCCTCCAAACCCCCTTTAAATCAACTATTGTTTTCTCAAAGGAGAAAAGCATGCACATATTAAGAAATGATACGCTACTTATTATTTTATCTCTAAAATGTGTGGCACAAACTAAATGTGTTTGTATCACTTCATACATTTATTTTGGGAATCCACCCCTGTAAAAATACTTTGCCTGATTATGGAAAAGGAGTCTCATTTCATACAAGCGCATTTGTTTCCTCTCCTCGCCTCCGCTCCTGGATTACCTTTAACCTTTTTCAAAAAGAGGGGAGGCCGGAGGACAGAGAAGGCGAGCAAAACCAATTTACATTCTCCCTTTGTCCAAGAATCGCCCAGAATGCACAGTGCAGCCCATTGACAACATACGGGCAACGTCATAGAGAATGATAGAAGACTCTTATTTTCATCTATCACATTATGGCGTCTGTGAGCACCCACAGGCAGCCATTGAGGCCATCTCCATTTTAAAGTAGTCTATTTTCTCCTTCTACTACACTGAACAAAAATATAAAATGCAACATGTAAAGTGTTGGTCCCATGTTTCATGAGCTGAAATAAAAGATCCCAGATATGTTCCATACGCACAAAAAGTGTATTTCTCAAAAATCTGCACAACGCCACAGACATCGCAAGTTTTGAGAGAGCGTGCAATTTGCATGCTGACTGTGGGAATGTCCACCAGAGCTGTTGCCAGATAATTGAATGTTCATTTCTCTACCATAAGCCGCCTCCAACGTCGTTTTAGAGAATTTGGCAGTACGTCCAACCGGCCTCACAACCGCAGACCACGTGTATGGTGTCATGTGGGCGAGCGGTTTGCTGATGTCAACGTTGTGAACAGAGTGCCCCATGGTGGGGTTATGGTATGTGCAGGCATAAGCTACGGACAACAAACACAACTGCATTTTATCAATGGAAATGTCAATGCACAGAGATACATTGGACGAGATCCTGAGGCCATTCATCCGCCACCACCTTTTATTTGTCACATGCGCCTAATATAACAGGTGTAGACCTTACAGTGAAATGCTTACTTACAAGCCCTTAACCAACAATGCAGTTTTAAGAAAAAGTACCAAAGAAAATCACAAAATTATACAATCTAGAATAATACAAAATAAAAGTAACTAATAATTAAAGAGCAGCAGTAAAAATAACAATAGCGAGGCTATATACAGGGGGTACCGGTACCGAGTCAATGTGCGGGGGCACCGGTTAGTCGAGGTAATTGAGGTAATACAGGAGAAGAAACGGTCACTACCTCAAGAAGTCTAATAAGAAGCTGAGCTGAGACTAGATGGTGAAATTCGTACGCAAGCTACCTGGATAGCTACTAAACAATGGCTGGAACGACCTAGCGAACAGACGCGAACTGGCTGAGTCAATTCAGTGGCTAGCTTTGCATTTGGCTAGCTAACAGTAGCTGCTAGGGGTAAGTTATAACCTACATTTGTGTTTTGTTTTTACATACTGGTAGCCAGAGTCGTTCAAGGGAATTCGGGACATGGGTGACTAGTTAACGTTAGCTTGGCTCTCTCTGTGTGTTCGTGCCGTGGGAGGAGGGGTTTCTTCTTTGTCTGAAAGCAATGGCTAGCTAGTATGCTAACTATTCTAGCTAACTAACTGGCTGAATAAGTTAACGATGGACTCGCTCAAGCTGTCGGGACTAACCCACAACGTTAGACACGGACACGAATGATCTGCTTGGCGTGTTGACACACTGGTGGTTTGTTGTGGCCGAGTATTGGTGCTAAACCGTGTTGTTGGAGTCCGGCATGCTAGTTGGCTGTGGCGTCATATGACTAGGTGCCCTGGACGATTTTCACAGAAGTTAGCTAGCTGAATAAACTAAGTTAGTCTATTCCTAGAAAACATTGAACCGCTGTAGTTTACAACAATTATAGTTTCTGAGGTGGAAGTTGGGAGAGTTATATTTGGGTGTTTCAGTGAAATGTAAGTGAGGGAGGCCCCGCTCTCTCCTTTCCCAGATGTTTAGTTCATTTCATTCCGATCTCCTTTGCATTATTGTAGCCATTTTCTGTAGCCTGTCAACTATGCCTCTGTCTATCCCTGTTCTCTCCTCTCCGCACAGGCTATACAAACGCCTCACACCGCGTGGCTGCTGCCTCTCTAACCTGGTGGTCCCTGCACGCACCACCCACGTGGAGTTCTAGGTCTCAGGCAGCCTCTGAAACTGCCGTTCTGCTGCCAACAAGGCAGAGTTCATCTCAGCCTATGCTACCCTCCAGTCCCTCGACTTCTTGGCGCTGACGGAAACATGGATTACCACTGAAAATACTGCTACTCCTACTGCTCTCTCCTCGTCTGACCATGTGTTCTCGCATACCCCGAGAGCATCTGGTCAGCGGGGTGGTGGTACAGGAATCCTAATCTCTCCCAAGTGGACATTCTCTCTTTTTCCCCTGACCCATCTGTCTATCTCCTCATTTGAATTCCATGCTGTCACAGTCACTAGCCCATTCAAGCTTAACATCCTTGTCATTTATCGCCCTCCAGGTTCCCTTGGAGAGTTCATCAATGAGCTTGACGCCTTGATAAGTTCCTTTCCTGAGGATGGCTCACCCCTCACAGTTCTGGGTGACTTCAACCTCCCTACGTCTACCTTTGACTCATTTCTCTATGCCTCCTTCTTTCCACTCCTCTCCTCTTTTGACCTCACCCTCTCACCGTCCCCCCCTGCTCACAAGGCAGGCAATATGCTTGACCTCATCTTTACTAGATGCTGTTCTTCTACTAATCTCACTGCAACTCCCCTCCATGTCTCCGACCACTACTTTGTATCCTTTTCTCTCTCGCTCTCCTCCAACACTACTCACTCTGCCCCTACTCAAATGGTAATGCGCCATCGCAACCTTCGCTCTCTCTCTCCCGCTACTCTCTCCTCTTCCATCCTATCATCTCTTCCCTCTGCTCAATCCTTCTCACTCCAATCTCCTGATTCTGCCTCCTCAACCCTCCTCTCCTCCCTTTCTGCATCCTTTGACTCTCTATGTCCCCTATCCTCCCGGCCGGCTCGGTCCTCCCCTCCTGCTCCGTGGCTTGATGACTCATTGCGAGCACACAGAACAGGGCTCCGGGCAGCCGAGCGGAAATGGAGGAAAACTAGACTTCCTGCGGACCTGGCATCTTTTCACTCCCTCCTCTCTACATTTTCTTCATCTGTTTCTGCTGCTAAAGCCACGTTCTACCGCTCTAAATTCCAAGCATCTGCCTCTAACCCTAGGAAGCTCTTTGCCACCTTCTCCTCCCTGCTGAATCCTCCTCCCCCCGCCCCCCCCCCCCCCCTCCCTCTCTGTGGATGACTTCGTCAACCATTTTGAAAAGAAGGTTGACGACATCCGATCCTCGTTTGTTAAGTCAAATGACACTGCTGGTCCTGCTCACACTGCCCTACCCTATGCTTTGACTTCTTTCTCCCCTTTCTCTCCAGATAAAATCTTGCGACTTGTGACGGCCGGCCGCCCAACAACCTGCCCGCTTGACCCTATCCCCTCCTCTCTTCTCCAGACCATCTCCGGTGACCTTCTCCCTTACCTCACCTCGCTCATCAACTCATCCTTGACCACTGGCTATGTCCCTTCCGTCTTCAAGAGAGCGAGAGTTGCACCCCTTCTCAAAAAACCAACACTCGATCCCTCTGATGTCAACAACTACAGACCAGTATCCCTTCTTTCTTTTCTCTCCAAAACTCTTGAGCGTGCCGTCTTTAGCCAACTCTCTTGCTATCTCTCTCAGAATGACCTTCTTGATCCAAACCAGTTAGGTTTCAAGACTGGTCATTCAACTGAGACTGCTCTTCTCTGTGTCACGGAGGCTCTCCGCACTGCTAAAGCTAACTCGGGATAGCCCGGGATAGCCTGCCTCTTTTGGCAGGTGAGTAGAGCCGTTCGTGACAGGGCTGGGGAGCGGCCGGATGAGTTGTCGCCCCTCTCCTGATGCGCACCGCATGTTTGTGGGGAACCTGGTGCTAAATCACTCGTAGACGACCTGATTCGTAGACGACCTCTGCTCTTGTCCTTCTAGACCTGTCTGCTGCCTTTGATACTGTGAACCATCAGATCCTCCTCTCCACCCTCTCCGAGCTGGGCATCTCCGGCGCGGTTCACTCTTGGATTGAGTCCTACCTGACCGGTCGCTCCTACCAAGTGGCGTGGCGAGAATCTGTCTCCGCACCACGTGCTCTCACCACTGGTGTCTCCCAGGGCTCAGTTCTAGGCCCTCTCCTATTCTCGCTATACACCAAGTCACTTGGCTCTGTCATATCCTCACATGGCCTCTCCTATCATTGCTACGCAGACGACACACAACTAATCTTCTCCTTTCCCCCTTCTGATAACCAGGTGGCGAATTGCATCTCTGCATGTCTGGCAGACATATCAGTGTGGATGACGGATCACCACCTCAAGCTGAACCTCAGCAAGACGGAGCTGCTCTTCCTCCCGGGGAAGGACTGCCCGTTCCATGATCTCGCCATTACGGTTGACAACTCCGTTGTGTCCTCCTACCAGAGTGCGAAGAGCCTTGGCGTGACCCTGGACAACACCCTGTCGTTCTCCGCTAACATCAAGGCGGTGACCCGATCCTGTAGGTTCATGCTCTACAACATTCGGAGAGTACAACCCTGCCTTACACAGGAAGCGGCAAAGGTCCTAATCCAGGCACTTGTCATCTCCCGTCTGGATTACTGAAACTCGCTATTGGCTGGGCTCCCTGCCTGTGCCATTAAACCCCTACAACTCATCCAGAATGCCGCAGCCCGTCTGGTGTTCAACCTTCCCAAGTTCTCTTACGTCACCCCGCTCCTCCGCACACTCCACTGGCTTCCAGTTGAAGCTCGCATCTGCTACAAAACCATGGTGCTTGCCTACGGAGCTGTGAGGGGAACGGCACCTCCGTACCTTCATGCTCTGATCAGTCCCTACACCCAAACGAGGGCATTGCGTTCATCCACCTCTGGCCTGCTGGCCCCCCTACCTCTGTGGAAGCACAGTTCCCGCTCAGCCCAGTCAAAACTGTTCGCTGCTCTGGCACCCCAATGGTGGAACAATCTCCCTCACGATGCCAGGACAGCGGAGTCACTCACCACCTTCCGGAGACACTTGAAACCCCACCTCTTTAAGGAATACCTGGGATAGGATAAAGTAATCCTTCTACCTCCCCTTACCCCACCCCCCCAAATTAGATTTTTTTTAAAATACATATTGTAAAGTGGTTATCCCACTGGCTATAAGGTGAATGCACCAATTTGTAAGTCGCTCTGGATAAGAGCGTCTGCTAAATGACGTAAATGTAAATGTAAATGTAATATGTACATGTAGGTCGAGTTATTAAAGTGACTATGCATAGATAATAAACATAGAGTAGCAACAGCGTAAAAGGGGGGGGCAATGCAAATAGTCTGGGTAGCCATTTAATTAGATGTTCAGGAGTCTCATGGCTTGAGGGTAGAAGCTGTTTAGAAGCCTCTTGGACCTAGACTTGGCGCTCCTGTACCGCTTGCCGTGTGGTAGCAGAGAGAACAGTCTATGACTAGGGTTGCTTGAGTCTTTGACAATTTTTAGGGCCTTCCTCTGACACAGCCTGGTATAGAGGTCCTGGATGGCAGGAAGCTTTGCCCCAGTGATGTACTGGGCCGTACGCACTACCCTCTGTAGTGCCTTGCGGTCAGAGGCCGAGCAGTTGCCATACCAGGCAGTGATGCAACCAGTCAGGATGCTCTCGATGGTGCAGCTGTAGAACCTTTTGAGGATCTGAGGACCCATGCCAAATCTTTTCAGTCTCCTTAAGGGGAATAGGTTTTGTCGTGCCCTCTTCACGACTGTCTTGGTGTGCTTGGACCATGTTAGTTTGTTGGTGATGTGGACACCAAGGAACTTGAAGCTCTCAACCTGCTCCACTACAGCCCCGTCGATGAGAATGGGGGCGTGGTCGGTCCCCTTCTTTTTCCTGTAGTCCACAATCATCTCCTTTGTCTTGATCACGTTGAGGGAGAGGTTGTTGTCCTGGCACCACACGGCCAGGTCTCTGACCTCCTCCCTATAGGCTGTCTCGTCGTTGTCGGTGATCAGGTCTACCACTGTTGTGTCATCGGCAAACTTAATGATGGTGTTGAAGTCGTGCCTGATGGTGTTGGAGTCGTGCCTGGTCATGCAGTCATGAGTGAACAGGGAGTACAGGAGGGGACTGAGCATGCATCCTCATGTTTCTGCATGATAATACACGGCCCCATGTTGCAAGGATCTGTACATAATTCCTGGAAGCTGAAAACGTCCCAGTTCAATGTCACCCATTGAGCATGTTTGGAATGCTCTGGATCGACGTGTACGACAGCGTGTTCCAGTTCCTGCTAATATCCAGCAACTTCGCACAGCCATTGAAGAGGAGAGCGACAACATTCCACAGACCACAATCAACAGCCTGATCAACTCTATGCAAAGGAGATGTGTCACGCTGCATGAGGCAAATGGTGGTCACACCAGATACTGGTTTTCTCATCCACATCCCTATCTTTTTTTTAAAGGTATCTGTGACCAACATATTCATATCTGTATACCAAGTCATGTGAAATACATAGATTAGGGCCTAATGAATTTATTTCAATTGACTGATTTCCTTATATGAACTGAAACTCAGTTAAATATTTTAAATTGTTGCATGTTGCGTTTATATTTTTGTTCAGTATACTTCTATGAGTTGGTAAACAACCTGAAAGGGTGCATACTGCCAGCTGGAGTGTGTTATTTGAACAGGTATAAAGCCAAGGTTATCGATTTACTGCCACCTACAGTTATGGAATGTTTGCTCACAAGCATAATTCATTGGCTGATCCCATAGGAAGCCTCACCCAGCTGAGTCCTCAATGGTGCTGCCCATCCTAAAATGGGATTTTGTGCACTAGAGTCCTTATCTATCTCTATGGGAAATTAACGCAATGGGTTTTATTTACGAATTGAATTGAGTTTCCCATCTCCTCATTTCTTAGTATTTCTGGTATGGTGTGTGCTGCACGAGTTTTGCAATTTAAAATGGTCACACTGATATTGATCAGAACACACCTCACCGACCAAAGGGGAGCAAACTTACCTCAAAGGCTGTTGAAGAACAGTGCACACGGTTTTTGGGAAATGTGTTGTTCACTACAAACCGTCACGCAAAGTAGCAAATATTGAAACGAACTGAATGCACCCCGGTTTCCACTTGTGTCTTCTTCTGGAGTGCGGTGGTTTAGTTGGGGATATTGACCTGGGAGGTGAAGAGTGCCACCTATAATTCAGGAGGGAGCATTAAAATAGAGGCCAACATAAACATTTGTATAAATATTGTAATATTTAATTTAAAAAAATAAATGAAATGGAAATGTACAACATACACAAATCTGAAACATTTAGCTCGATGTCTCAACCATTGATGTGTATAAACCTTGTATTGAAGCCACCGGGCAGCCATATTGGCACTCCTTCTCAGTTATAAAAACTATTTTGGAAGCTATAGCAATGCATTTATTAATGTCTGCATTCGTTTTTGACACTTTTATTTTATTACAGACACCTTAATGCATACTTTTAAATGATATTATGTGAGCTAAACATAAATATGAAAAATATATAAAAACATTTTCCTTAAAGTATTTTTTCAGAGAGTATTAATGTTACAGTCCTCACTACAGCAAAAAAAATATTTAATACATGTAATTTTGTCCTTGTAAAATTGTATTGAAATAATGTAGAATTCCATTCATTCCCATAGAGTACCACAGCATGAGTCATAATAGCCATAAAACGTAGCAGTCAAACAGGGAAATGGTTCCAATCGTCTTTCCACCATTAATCTTTCCCATAGGGGATTTTAGAAACGCTTAAAATAAGGGCTGTGTTTCGTGTAGGCTAACCCTGGCTTGACGTTTTGATAACCATGTAAATATATCTAGGACGTGGTGACTTTTATCAATATATTTCCTGAGTGGCGCAGTGGTCTAAGGCACTGCATCGCAGTGCTAACTGTGCCACTAGATCCTGGTTCGAATCCAGGCTCTGTCGCAGCCAGCCGTGACCGGGAGACTCATGGGCGGCGCACAATTGGTCCAGGGTAGGGGAGGGAATGGCCGGCAGGGATGTAGCTCAGTTGATAGAGCATGGCGTTTGCAACGCCAGGGTTGTGGGTTCGATTCCCATGGGGGGCCAGTGTAAAAAAAATATGTATTCACTAACTGTAAGTCGCTCTGGATAAGAGCGTCTGCTAAATGACGTAAATGTAAAATATTTGTCTGTATTTACCCCCCAAAATGAAATGCTAATTAGCTGCTAATGTGGCTATAATAAAGAACTGCAAATGCCATGATGATCTGGATCGAGTTAAAGGTAAGAATCTCTGGATTAACTATCTAATGTTAGTTAAATGTAGTAATTAATAAATTGGCTAAATTTATTTAAATGGACAATTCTGTGAACTGTCTTGTGCAAGTTTTAAATTGACACAATACCTGTTAGCAAAGGTGTCAGCTAGAAATGAAGTGCAGGAGCTTGCAGGGATTTGTCATTTTGCATGATGTCTACTTTGACACTAATTATCATTTTCGATTCTTTTTTTATTTATTTATTTGATTTCACCTTTATTTAACCAGGTAAGCCAGTTGAGAACATGTTCTCATTTACAACCGCGACCTGGCCAAGATAAAGCAAAGCTGTGCGGAAAAAACAACAACAACAGAGTTACATATGGAATAAACAAAACGTACAGTCAATAACACAATAGAAAATCTATATACAGTGTGTGCAAATGTAGTAAGTTATGGAGGTAAGGCAATGAATAGGCCATAGTGCAAAATAATTACAATTATAATTTAGTATTAACACTGGAGTGATAGATGTGCAGAAGATGATGTGCAAATAGAGATACTGGGGTGCAAATGAGCAAAATAAATAACAATATGGGGATGAGGTAGTTGGGTGGGCTAATTACAGATGGGCTGTGCACAGGTGCAGTGATCTGAGAGTGAATAGAGCTGAATATATTGATAAAAGTCACCTTGTCTGAGAGAGATTTACATGGTTATCAAAATGTCACACCAGGGTAAGCCTACACAAAATACAACCCTTATTTTAAGTGTTTCTAAAATACCCTATGGGAAAAATGAATGGTGGAAAACCGATTGGAACCATTTCCCTATTTGACCTCTAGGTTTTATGGGTATTATGACACCTCCACTGTGGAGGACTGCTGCTCCTAGGGAGTGCCAATATGGCCAGTACATAGCATCAGCATTCCAGGGTTTATTTACGTCATTGCTCTAAACCATGCATCACCTCAAAATGTCATTTTTTAGGATACGGTTTTTCATGAGTGTACGGTAATGCCTACTACGCATGCGCAATGTCCTCAAGCGTCCTCAACGGTGCTTGGAAGGGAGGATATAAAGTTGGATCTATTTTTCCTTTGTCATATTGTCGATTGGTTTATCTACAGTGTTCATACGTATCGGTTGTCGTTTATAACAAACAGTGTTTCGTTATCGAAGAGTTCAATATCCTGATTTCAGCGACTGCACGGTACGTAACGCTAGCTAGCATTACTAGCCTAGCTGGCACTTGAGCCAAAGATATGTGCTTGAGCTGTAGGTTAACGTTAGCGAGCTAGTGTTGTATTCAAGAAAGAAGCTTTATGAGGATAGCGACGATTGTTAGTTAGCCGGCTTTGTACTGTAACGTTAGTTATGCTACACATTATGGTCTAACCTTAGTGGTATTGTAATAGTAGTCGAGGTAGCTAGATTACCTACATTCTAAAGCTTTTGGTAGCAATCAAGCTAACGTTAGCTAGCTAAACCTCAAGTGGTAACGCGGTAAAGATGGTTTCCCATTCACGGTGTGGTTGGTGTGCTCCTTGACTTTCCTCGCGCCTGTCTTGCTCAACTGCCGTATTTGTTGATAGTGAGTAGCTAGGTTACTATTTAATTACTAGCTAGAAAAATGATCATCCTTCAGAAGCTAGTTAGGGACTTAGCCACTGGTTTACAGGTATGTATGATGCTGCTGACTAACGTACCGGTACGGTAGTAGCTAACTAGTTGTCACTGATAATGTGACTTGGTAACGTTAAACTTAAGCTAATGCTGTTCGTGTTACAGTTGAATATCTGGCAGGTACAGTTTCCCATATCCATCGTGTGATCTTCACCGCAGCGAACCCATGGCTGACTCGGTGGAGACGTTCCAGACCCATCTAACCTCTGTCATGGACAGTTTGATCCGCGCATCGGTGTGCGAGATCACCAAACTGTTCCAGGACACGGTGAATGACTACCTGGTGGAAATATCGCTGAACAGGAAGGAAATGGACGCTCTAAAACTCCGACTCCGATTGACCGAGAACAAACTGAGAAATGAACGCAAGTACGGGATGGGGTGGGCAGAGAATCGCCGCAATGCTGGTTTGATAGTGTCGGAGGACGGTGGGCGGAAAAAGCGGAAAATTGAAGTGCCTCGTAAGTGTTCATATTTAGTAAGTACAGCCACAAAAGCATCACATACCATAAAGTAGTTTGTTACACATTTGTCTTTCCCTATGTATAAAACTGACATCATTCATCATATTATGATATGTGATTGCATTTCAAATCAACACAAGTTGATTTCTTGTGTACCATTAAGTCGAAAGCCTGTAATGCTTGTGTGAAGAGGTACTTGTTATGTTGGAAGCCATCTGGCAGAGGCTGAGCTGTCTCCTCTCTCCTTCCCTCTCTACTCCTCCGCTCTCCCTCCCCCACCTCCTCTTCATGTTCTCTCTTTCACCTCCCCCACTCCTATCTCCGCTCTCTTCTCTGCTTCCCTTCATCACGACCTCTCTCCTTCTCCCTACCCCCACCTCCTCCCTCCGCTCTCTTCTCTCCCTCCCTCTCTGCTCTTCATCACGCGCTCTCCTTCTCCAATTCTCTATTTGCTTTCCTCTCTCCTTTTCACTCCCACCCCCTCCGCTCTCCTTCACTCTCTCCCTCTGCTTCCTCTCCCGCTCTCTACTCCGCCTCCTCTCCTTCATGCGCTCTCCCTTCCCCCAACTCCTCCACTGTCACTGCTCCCCTCTCACCCCCTCTCCTTCATGCTCTCTCCCGCGCCATACTGGCCCTCCTCCTCCCGCTCTCCTCCAACATGCTTTCTCCCTTCCCCCAACTTCTCCACTTCTGTCACTGCTCCCCTCCCTCCCTCATGCTCTCTCCCACGTTCCCCCTCTCCTCCGCCTCTCTCCCGCTCCCTGCCATCTCTCCTCTTCTGTCTGCTTCCCTTCCTCTCCTTCATAATGCTCTCTCCCTTCCCCCTCTATCACCGCTCCCCTCTGTCCCTCCCACTCTTCTCTCCCTCTTTCCTTCATGTTCCCTTCTCCTCTCACCCCATCCACTCCCCTCCCTCTCTCCCATCCTCCGCAGGAGGAAAGCAGACGCTGGCCCCTGCCTTAGGAGTCGCGTGGGAGGAAGGAGGCGGAGGAGCAGCAGCAAGGGTAGTAACGGGGGGAGGGTGGAAGGAGGCACGCGAGCTCTACCTTATCCAGTTCCCTGGGGAGGAGGAAGGAGAACTAGAGGAGGAGGGGGGCTGTGTTTCGGGAGAGGGGGAGGAGACTGACAACATCAAAGAGGAGGTGAGGGAGACGAGGAGTCTGAATGTGGCACACACAACGTCACTGCATCAGAGACGACTACACTGAACAAAAATATAAACGCAGCATGCAACAATTTCAAAATGTTACTGACTTGCAGTTCATATAAGGAAAACAGTCAATTGAAATAAATTAATTAGGCCCTAATCTATGGATTTCACATGACTGTAAATACACATGTGCATCTGTTGGGCACAGATACAGCACCTTAAAAAAAGGTTGGGGCGTGGATCAGAAAATCAGTCATTATCTGATGTGACAACAATTTGCCTCATGCAGCGCGACACATCTCCTTCTCATACAGTTGATCAGGCTGTTGATTGTGACCTGTGGAATGTTGTCCCACTCCTCTCCAATGGCTGTGCGATATTGGCAGGAACTGGAACACGCTGTCATACAAGTCGATCCAGAGCATCCCAAACATGCTCAATGGGTGACATGTCTGGTGAGTATGCAGGCCATGGAAGAACTGGGAAATGTACAGATCCTTGTGACATAGGGCAGTGCATTATCATGCTGAAACATGAGTTGATGGCGGCGGATGAATGGCACAACCGTGGGCCTCTGGATCTAGTCACGGTATCTCTGTGCAATCCAAATTGCCATCAATAAAATGCAGTTGTGTTCGTTGTCTGTAGCTTATGCCTGCCCATACCCCACCACCACCATGGGGCACTGTTCACAACGTTGACATCAGCAAACCGCTCTCCCACACAACGCCATACACGTGGTCTGTGGGTGTGAGGTCGGTTGGACATACTGCGAAATTCTCTAAAACAACGTGGGAGGCAGCTTATGGTAGATAAATAAACATTCAATTATATGGCAACAGCTCTGGTAGACATTCCTGCAGTCAGCATGCCAATTGCACGCTCCCTCAACTTGAGACATCTGTAGCATTGTGTTGTGAAAAAAAACTGCACGTTTTAGTGACCTTTTTTGTCCCCAGCACAAGGTACACCTGTGTAATGAACATGCTGTTTAATCAGCTTCTTGATATGCAACACCTGTCAGGTGGATGGATTATCTTGGCAAAGGATAAATGCTCACTAACAAGGACGTAAACAAATTTGTGCACAACATTTGAGATGTTTTTCTGTGCATATGGAACATTTCTGGGATCTTTATTTCAGCTCATGAAACATGGGACCAACACTTTACATGTTGCGTTTATATTTTTGTTTAGTGTAGTTTATCAAAATAACAATGTGTATCTGCATGTGGTGAGACAGAACAATGTTCTTAAACTGCTGTGTTTGAGTGACTGAGACACTGCAGCAGTGGTCTGGTAGATGGTGTGGATGTTGGAAACACAATTTGATATTCAGGTGCAGAAGTGCTTGTTCAGTAGGGCACTCAAGTGTGGAACATTGTAGTCACTAAACATGAACATAATTTTAGGAGGGAACAGTTTTGTATTCTACCAAGTGATTGAAAGAATACAATTACATTTCTTCATGTCATCTTAAACTGTCTAAACGTATGTTTACAGAAAATGCCCAGTGTAAAACTTGACCAGTGTTCTTTGTGGCACTTGTGACTTGGGGATACTTGTGACTTGTAAATACTTATGAAAGTGCACTTTGCATGAAATGCTGGGTGTGGTACTGCACTCTGCATTGCAATCATGTGTACTGTATTGTAATCTATAGGGCTGTAGTGGTGTGTAATGTAGTTATTTTTGCTCTGTCTGTAGTCCGGTGACGTGGTGGAGGGGGGCTACCAGCCTGCGTCTCTGCGGCTGATCAAGGAAGCCCTGAAGATGGACCCGCCCAACCAGAACCGCCATGCTGGATCCAGAACCCACAGCGAAGGTACTGACACCAGCTCAAAGCTCGGAACCAAAAACATTATTACAACTTTTGGATAGACCAATAAATTCAGTGTTCCCATTGGGGTTTTCTTGTAGGTTTCACAGGACACTTGTTAAGGCCTTTGGCTCTGTACAGTGTTGTGTCTGCAGTACATTGTTTGCATATGCCCTCATAGTACTGCTCCTCTAAAAGACCCTCTCTCTCTCCATCTCTCTGCCCAGTAGGAGACATGGAGTTCAGCCCTATGGCCCAGGAGGCCCCGAAGCGTCCCCCAGCCGGGAGGCCTGAAGAGGAGGATGAGGAGTGGGACGTGGGGTCCCCTCCAACAGAGGTGTCGGAGGGGGGGCTGAGCGTGGAGGACCTGAGTGGGCTGGAGACGGCCCTGAGGGCAGAGAGGGGGCGCGAGCAGGCAGCCCTGAGGATCCCCCCCACAGCAGGCTCCATGACCCCTGACCCGGAAGTAATGGCAGGCAGCGAGTTCAGCCTGGGCCAGAAGTACATTGGTCTGGATGGTTTGGAACAGGAGGGGCAGCTGGGGAGTCCCACACCCTCAGAGAGGGACTCTAGTGATGCCCTGCAGGGTCCTGGTGCCCTTCTGAAGGAAGGTCAGAGGGCACTGCCAGGGGGGGCTGGAGGAGAGCTGCAGCCACGCTGGCCCAAGAGGCTGAGGGACGGTGAGGGGATGGGGGAGCAGGGAGGCTCAGACGAGGGCCTACATCACCCGTCTGCTCCGGGTAGCGTGGATGACAGTGGTGAGGAGGAGACAGGGGACCTGATGCATTTCTGCATGCAGTGCGGGGGGGGCTTTGCCAACGAGGCTGCGCTGGAGGAGCACCCCTGCCCCCTGGGGGACGCCCACCTACAGGGAGGAGGGACGGAGGACACCCTGTTCCCCTGCGCCTCGTGCGGCCACGCCTTCAGCCATGACTGGGCCCTGAAGAACCATGAGTGTGTGTGCGCAGCCGAGCGGCCCCACCGCTGCGAGCTCTGTGGGAAGGGCTTCACACACTCACGCTCGCTCGAGAGGCACCAGGTGGTTCACACTGGAGAGAGGCCACACCGCTGCCAGCAGTGTGGGCGGAGCTTCAGTCGCCTAAGCAACCTGGAGAGGCACCAGCGGATCCACACAGGCGAGCGTCCGTACGGGTGCGAGGTGTGCGGCAGGCGCTTCAGCAGGGTAGAGTACCTGAAAAGACACCAGCTGATCCACAGTGGAGACAGAGACAAGGCCGGCAGCGCTCACCAGTGCTCCCAGTGTGGAAAGAGCTTCAGCGAACCCGAGCAGCTCAAAAACCATGAGTGCTTTTTATAATTTTATGCGTTTGATAATTGAGATTTACCATGATTTCTTTGGGGGGGGAAAGTTGGAAGAAATTCCTGCTCAAGGTAGAAGTTGCTCCCTAACAGATCTAAGATCATTTTACCCTAGCCTCAATCCTAAAGTCTAAAGCTCTGACCTTGGGTCAGTGGTTAGGGACAACTTCTACCTCCTCTCAAAAAGAGGGGGAAAAGACTATGGTGATCATCCAGGTTGAGATGAGATGTCGAATTGTACATGGAGAAACTTGTTGTGCGTTTTGTATGTTTCTCAAATGTACATTGTCTTTATATTATTAAATTAGTATTTTCACTTTGAAAACATCAATCATGGCCTTGTTTATCTTTACTTTATCGATGATGATAACAATTGGGTATTTTGTACTATTAGTTTGTTTTCTGTATTATCCATCAGGAATAAACACTTGACTTTATTCAGTGACCAATGGTCTCCTTTCATATACTGTCAGTCCTCTCCATACTGTCAATTGCCAATGAAGCTAGAAAATTGTGTTTAGTTATGTCCCAAACATTCACACAAGCTGTCCATTTGTCACACAGAGTTAGTTTGTTTTATATTGGATATTTTATTTTCTCTCGTCAATAGCTATTGAAGCAAGCATGCCATGACGAACATTTTATATTTTGAATCTGAGGATGGAGAACAATCAACACCTTTATTGTGTGAATATTTTTATTTATTTATTCTGATTTCAATATTTAAAAAAAAATCAAATTCAATACATAAAAGTGTGGATTGTTCTCCATCCACTGATTCAGAATCTACAATTTTCATTGTCATGACATGCTTGGTTCAATAGCTATTGACGAGAGAACTGAATATCCAATATAAAACTAATTTGACCTTGGCGCCAAACCAACCTACTGGCTCTAAAAAGTGAGAAACAACACTTTCCTGTGGATATTTTGTCTCGAGCAGCTGAAAGAAAAAACGCACAGACAACTGGTAGAGTAAGTTTAAATGTGATTGTATTCATCATTCTTGCTTGTAAGGAACATTTCCACGATGTTTCAGGCTTTATATACCAATATGTACAGCCTGATTAATCAGACTAACTTAATGCTCTCCATCTCTCTCCCTACAGAAGCAGTGCAAACTTCTGTACTATAGTCACACACACAACAATTTTGGTGGACTACAAAATATAGGAAGAGGGGTGTGTTCACATCAGCTCCTCTAGGTCCTTGTACCAGAGCAAAGATCAACTCAAGGTGAGCGTCTACAGACAGAGCGACGCTGACAGACAGTGATGTGGACATAGAGGGAGGGTTGGTTGATCAGCTGGGCCTAGAGAGAGCCAGGTGCCAGGGAGCGGTTGGGATGGGGAATCCCTGTCCTGACTGTGGGAAAACATTACGGTCAAACTATGGTCTGACCGCCCACAGGGTTGTACACCACACCAGGAGAATTTACCGGTGTTTTTTTTTTTGGCCGTACCTGATATTTGGCAGGCTGATTGATCACGAGAGAACCCATGCTATTTTGACCAGCGCAAGTGTATCATCTTTAAAGCCAGGTCAAACACCAAGCAAGGGTAGAAAGAACTAGCTCATGTGACACATGTTCAGAAAGGACTTGTTTTCATACCCTGTTGGTTTACAGTGTGTATATTGGTTGTATGGTTTTTTGGTTTGAGAAATGGAAAATGTATAATGTAAAGAAGAACCAGTTCAGTGTTTACTCTGCTCAACTTACTTGTAATGCTAGTTAGGTGAGTGAGTGTTCTGGTCCTGGTCTGACAACCTCAAGAAGTGCTGCCATGACAATGGGATTTTCTTCCCAGTCACCAACGGATTCACAGCGTAGATCTATAGGAGGATTTTCCCCTTTTCCTAAGTAACCTCATCTCAAAATACATGTGATTTGCATTTATCGGTGACCTTGACACATGCTGCATGTGAACAAGGTTTCATTTGTATTTGGAGAAGATTCCATTCGAAGCTGAGAAGCTCTGTGTTGAGTGAGTGTGTTTTGTTTTCATTCATGCGGTTATCATACTTAAACAATTTGTATCTGCTTTTATCTTTGCTCGTGTAATTATTCAACGCATGTCCTCATCTTCACGAAACAAGATATTCTCTAGCAACCATTAAAACAGATTAGTGCTCAGTGGGTGTGTGTACTGTAACTGGTGTGCAAACGGTAGCATTTTATTTTTCGCTGAATATGGACAGTCCATAACAATCACACGAACTAACACACCTGCTCACCGACATTGGGTGTGAAACAGGCTGATGTGGATGCCCAGTCTCTGCTGTAGAATAGTCTCCACGGTGTCCAGGGGCATCTGCCTCACATCATACCCCCGAACAGAGGCCTTCACCTGGGGGTCCACCGGCACAATCTCCCCTCCACTCTGGGGGCCATTCCGACCCACAGTGGAATATGATGGGAAGTAGGGTCTCAGGCGGGGAGACTAGAGTTGTAGGAGGGGCAGCAGTAGGCAGACCACGTGTACTCTGGCACCGCCACCCGGTTGGCCATCCAGTGCTCAGAGAGGTATGGCAGTGGCCCTGTCACCACATACGCTGGCCCCATGCAGTAGTCACCCATCCGGGCCCTCATCTCAACCTCCAGCTGAGCCCAGGGGCCGGAGTTTGAGGCTGCCTGCTGAGGGACCACGTTGCTGAGGGTGAAGGTGGCCCGGTGGTCCTCTGGGGCCTAGTGGTGCAGGCTGGGGTTGAGGTGACCCTTGGTATAGGAGGAGCTGGTGTGGTCCTGGAGCATCTCCTGGCTCTCCACCACGTTCTGGTCCACGGAGCCATGCTGCGGGAAACAATGCATCTCTGGACTGGCACCAGAAAACGCCAACTTAGAACACAGAGAGAGAGAATATAACCAACACAGAGAGAACGATGGTTTAACCTACATGTTTATACTTTTTTTTTTACAGTGCTTATTACAGTGTAATAATTCTACCACTGGTAATTACTCTGAGCTGTTGGGTATAAGAATATAATTTAGAAAAAGAAGAACAAACACAGTCCTGAGCATCAAGTTATGATCCAGTCTTTTTATTCCTGGAAATCACTAGGTAGTGGTTTGAGTTTAAAATGGAACTGACAGCGTTAACTACTTTGCAGATATGAAACAAACAGGCAATCGTAATATTAGTAAAAAATATCAAATTCCCAGTTTATGCTTCAAAACCAACTTTATAAGAGGTTTTAAAAATAGGTTCTATTTGACTCAAAATTCCATAATGTAAAGTGAGGTATTGTTAGCAGAATAGATGGATGCAGTTCAACGCATTATTCATATAATTCACCAATACATTTCTTGGTACTCCAAAAAATATTGCTATCTGGTTGTAAATCACAGCTGGCCTGGTACATTGTTTGCTGCCTCCACCCATTAGGGATGCACTGTTTCAGTTTAAGTTACTCAATGTTTTGAACAAAAACGGCCGACTGTAACTAAGGCTGGAAATGTCAATACAATGAAACTAGCAAGGGCAATGATCACAAGTCAGTCATAACATGGCTAATAGGCTAGCGCACGTGTCAAATACAAGGCCCGCGTGCCAAAACAGAGCAAGTATAAATGAGTCAACCTGTTGAGGCATCTACTGCGCTGGCATCAGTGAATTCAACTTCAATTGCGCTTCTTTCGTGTGTCCGGTTTACAACGCGCAGCAGAGGGAAAGTGTACAGTCCTAACTAGGCTACTAAAATATTGCAGTCTGGCTTCGGTTTTTTAAAGCTTGACAATGGATAACCAAAAAATAAAACCTGCAACAAAGCACCATGCAATGGAGAAAAATGTAGGCCTATTACAGCAACATTTGAGCAGTAGCCTAGGCTGGCTACTCAACTACAATACATTTTGAGTGCACTGTACAGCAATGCTGCATTCAACCCCACCAGGGATCCATGCAGTGCAAAAAAAAAGGTAAAACATGTTTTAAGTTAAAATTTTACAACAATCCTATAGCTACGTTTTTGTTATTAAATATTGTCTATTAATGTTAAGGTTTGTATCATTTGATTTACACAACATGCCTACCACTTTGAACATGCAAAAAAAGTTTTATTGTGAAACAAACAAGAAATAAGAAAAAAAAACAGAACTTGAGCGTGCATAAATATTCTCCCCCCCAAAGTCAATACTTTGTAGAGCCACCTTTTGCAGCAATTACAGCTGCAAGTCTCTTGGGGTATGTCTCTACAAGCTTGGCACATCTAGCCACTGGGATTTTTGCCCATTCTTCAAGGCAAAACTGTTCCAGCTCCTTCAAGTTGGATGGGTTCCGCTGGTGTACAGCAATCTTTAAGTCATACCACAGATTCTCAATTGGATTGAGGTCTGGGCTTTGACTAGGCCATTCCAAGACATTTAAATGTTTCCCCTTATACCACTCGAGTGTTGCTTTAGCAGTATGCTTAGGGTCACCTCTGTCCCAGTTTCAAATCTCTGGAAGACTGAAACAGGTTTCCCTCAAGAATTTCCCTGTATTTAGCGCCATCCATCATTCCTTCAATTCTGACCAGTTTCCCAGTCCCTGCCGATGAAAAACATCCCCACAGCATGATGCTGCCACCACCATGCTTCACTGTGGGGGTGGTGTTCTCAGGGTGATGAGAGGTGTTGGGTTTGCGCCAGACATAGCGTTTTCCTTGATGGCCAAAAAGCTCAATTTTAGTCTCATCTGACCAGAGTACCTTCTTCCATATGTTTGGGGAGTCTCCCACATGCCTTTTGGCGAACACCAAACGTGTTTGCTTATTTTTTTCTTTAAGCAATGGCTTTTTTCTGGCCACTCTTCTGTAAAGCCTATTTCTGTGGAGTGTATGGCTTAAAGTGGTCCTATGGACTGATATTCCAATCTCCGCTGTGGAGCTTTGCAGCTCCTTCAGGGTTATCTTTGGTCTCTTTGTTGCCTCTCTGATTAATGCCCTCCTTGCCTGGTCCGTGAGTTTTGGTGGGTTTGTTGTGGTGCCATATTCTTTCCATTTTTTAATAATGGATTTAATGGTGCTCCGTGGGATGTTCAAAGTTTCTGATATTTTTTTTATAACTGAACCCTGATCTGTACTTCTCCACAACTTTGTCCCTGACCTGTTTGGAGAGCTCCTTGGTCTTCATGGTTCCCCTTGCTTGGTGGTGCCCCTTGCTTAGTGGTGTTGCAGACTCTGGGGCCTTTCAGAACAGGTGTATATATACTGAGATCATTTGACAGATCATGTGACACTTAGATTGCACACAGGTGGACTTTAACTAATTATGTGACTTCTGAAGGTAATCGGTTGCACCAGATCTTATTTAGGGGCTTCATAGCAAAGGGGGTGAATACATATGCACACACCACTTTTCTGTTATTTATTTTTTATAATTTTTTGAAACAAGTTATTTTTTTCATTTCACTTCACCAATTTGGACTATTTTGTGTATGTCCATTACATGACAACCAAATAAAAATCCATTTAAATTACAGGTTGTAATGCAACAAAATAGGAAAAACGCCAAGGGGGATGAATACTTTTGCAAGGCACTGTAAAGGTAGATCTACCAATTAGTTAGTGTTTTTACTGATATCAAGTTTTTAAAACAAATTATTCAGTGATTAAAACGTAATTCTGTTACCAAATCGGTAACGTAATTACCGAATAATCTTCAAAGGAATTACTGCAATTGAATTGGCTACATTGGGAAATACTGCCATACTGTTATGTTCAGCTAGCTCATAACTGTTTTCTTTCTCTTTCTGTCATCTGGTGGACAAAGCAAGACTGTGAAAACAGTCTGGACAACCCCTCACTCTCCCTCTCTCTCTCTCTGCCGCTCTCTCTCTCTTCTCTCTCTCTACAGTTAATGTCACCTCTCCTGGCTCTTACTGACACCTACCATGACACCTACCACCTACCCTCTTTCCATTTACTGTAACAAGTATCCTCGCCCACTGAGCACCGACCGACACCGGACGTCCATGGACGTTGAAAAGTAGTTGAAATTTGGTTAGTCCGCCCTGGCCGGACCAAATCTGAACCAATCATAGACGTCTATGTTTCACAAGTTTGGACAGCACAGTACAGAACAGTACAGTAAAATAGAGTACAGTAGAGTATTGTAAACTAGAGTAAAGTTCAGTACAGTAAAGTAAAGCACACTAGAGTGCAGTATAATTTATCAATAAGGCCTGAGGTGGTGTGGTATACAGTGCATTCAGAAAGTATTCAGACCCCTTGACTATCTCCACATTTTGTTACGTTACAGCCTTATTCTAAATTTGATTAAATAATTTTTTTCCCCTCATCAATCTCCACACAATACCCCATAATGACAAAGCAAAAACTGTTGTTTTTTTGTGTGCAAATTTATAAATAAATAAAAACTGAAATATTACATTTACATAAGTATTCAGAAACTTTACTCAGTACTTTGTTGAAGCACCTTTGCTAGTGATTACAGCCTTAAGTCTTATTGGGTATGACGCTACAAGCTTGGCACACCTGTATTTGGGGAGTTTCTCCCATTCTTCTCTGCAGATCCTCTCAAGCTCTGTCAGGTTGGATGGGGAGCGTCGTTGCACAGCTATTTTCAGGTCTCTCCCGAGATGTTCGATCAGGTTCAAGTCCGGGCTCTGGCTGGGCCACTCAAGGACATTCAGAGACTTGTCCCGAAGCCGCTCCTGCGTTGTCTTGGCTGTGTGCGTAGGGTCGTTGTCCTGTTGGAAGGTGAACCTTCGCCCCAGTCTGAGGTCCTGAGCGCTCTGAAGCAGGTTTTCATCAAGGATCTCTCTGTACTTTGGTCCGTTCATCTTTCCCTCGATCCTGATTAGTCTCCCAGTCCCTGCCGCTGAAAGATATCCCCACAGCATGATGCTGCCACCCCCATGCTTCACCGTAGGGATGGTGCCAGGTTTCCTCCAGATATGACGCTTGGCATTCAGGCCAAATAGTTCAATCTTGAGAGATCTTGTCCTTCTGGAAGGTTCTCCCATCTCCACAGAGGAACTCTGGACCTCTGTCAGAGTGACCATCGGGTTCTTGGTCACCTCCCTGCTCCCCCGATTGCTCAGTTTGGCCGGTCGGCCAGCTCTAGGAAGAGTCTTGCTGGTTCCATTCTTCTTCCATTTAAGAATGATGGAGGCCACTGTGTTCTTGGGGACCTTCAATGCTGCATAAATGTTATGGTACCCTTCCCCAGATCTGTGCCTCGACACAATCCTGCCTCGGAGCTCTACGGACAATTCCTTCGACCTCATGGCTTGGTTCTTGCTCTGATATGCATTGTCAACTATGGGACCTTTATATAGACAGGTGTGTGCCTTTCCAAATCATGTCCAATCAATTGAATTTACCGCAGGTGGACTCCAATCAAGTTGTAGAAACAGCTCAAGGATGATCAATGGAAACAGGATGCACCTGAGCTCAATTTCCAGTCTCATAGCAAAGGGTCTGACTATTTATGTAAATAAGGTATTTCTGTTTTTATTTGTAATACATTTGTAAAAATGTATAAAAACCTGTTTTCGCTTTGTCATTATGTGTAGATTGATGTGGACATTTTTTTAGTTAATCAATTTTAGAATAAGGCTGTAACGTATCAAAATGTAGAAAAAGGGAAGGGGTCTGAATATTTTCAAATGCACTGTATGGCCAATATACCATGGCTAAGGGCAGTTCTTAATCACGACGCAACCCGGAGTGCCTGGATACAGCCCTTAGCCATGGTATATTGGCCATATACCACAAACCCCTGAGGTGCCTTATTGCTATTATAAACTGGTTACCAACGTAATTAGAACAGTAAAAATACATGTTTTGACATACCCGTGGTATACGGTCTGATATACCACGGCTGTCAGCCAATCAACATTCAGGGCTCAAACCACACAGTTTATAATATACTGGATTGTACTATACTATACTGTACTGAACATATCTACTTTACTGTACTCTACTGTACTGAGCTTTACTCTACTGTGCTGTACTGTACTGTGATGTCCAAACTTGTGAAACATAGACGTCTATGATTGGTTCAGATTGGGTCTGGTCCGGACCAACCAAAGTGGTCTTGTTTGGGGGCGGAGCTCATTCGAATAATAGCCAGTGTGTAGAATGATACCCAAATATGCCAAAGAAGGATATTGCATATTTCTACCTTTTTGTACTTATTCAGGTGTCACGGAATCAGCCGAGGCTGCCCCTCCTCCTTGCTCGGGCAGGCTTCGGCGTTCGTTGTCCCCGGAGTACTAGCTGCCACCGATCTATGTTTCGGTGTTTGTCTAGTTTGTCCTGATTGTTTTCACCTGTTTCCCATTATGTTATATTGTATTCCCTTTATAACCCCCTGTCTCTCATTGGTTATTGTGTGTGATTGTTTTCCGTGAGGTCGGCAGTGTTCGGGTGTATGCGTATTTTGTTTCCTCCCTGTATGGAGGTTTTGTTTGTATTTTGATTACTGTGCTAGTAAAGTTTGTCTGCCAGTAGCTCGGTGTCCTGCGCTTGACTTCGCTCACCGCATACACGTCGCCCTGACATCAGGATACATCACCATAAAAATAATGTTATTCTTATCCATAATTATGCATTTCTGTGTAGTACAGGTCAGGGACCCATGATGTTATTCAATTTCCATAATTCTGTTACCGGATGCAAATCCACTTCATCTACTGTAGTTCAATAACCAAAACTCAAGGTGTCATGTCATAGCTGACACTGGGGACTGACTGGGGGACAAGCACTGACCTGAAGCTGACCATAGAATAACCAAAAATGTGACAGATAACAGGTTTCATTTGTAGACCCATAGGTATTTCCCCGTTCCCCCTTGGTGGAATGGAATGTGCTGACTTCCAACTGATGGATGGGTTAAAGGTCCAATGCAGCCATTTTTATCTCAATATCAAACCATTTCTGGGTAACAATTAAGTTCCTTACTGTGATTGTTTTAAATTAAAATGGTCAAAAAGAAACAAAAATAACTTCTTAGCTAAGAGCAATTTCTCAAGCAAGAATTTTGCTAGGACTGTCTGGGAGTGGTCTGAGTGGGGAGGGGAAAACTGAAAACCAGCTGGTATTGCCAGAGAGGTTTGGAACTCTCTTTCTTATTGGTCTATTAACTTATTTCCTGCCTGATGATGTCACCAGGCAGGTCAAAACTCCATCCCACCAAAACAGGCTGAAATTTCATGCGCTTTTCAAACAGCTCTTACACTAAAAGGGCATTATCATAATTTTAACAATTTCACAGTATTATTCCAAGCTCATAGTGTGAAAATATACACTGTGTACAAAACATTAATAACACCTGCTCTTTCCATGACATAGACTGACCAGGGGAATCCAGGTGAAAGTTATGATCCTTATTGATCCACAGTTTCCTGTGTGTATCAAGAATGGTCCACCACCCAAAGGACATCCAGCCAACTTGACACAACAGTGGGAAGCATTGGAGTCAACATGGCCCAGCATCCCTGTGGAACGCTTTCGACACCTTCCAGAGTCTATGCCCTAATGAATTGAGGCTGTTCTGATGGCAAAAGGGGGGGGTGCAACTCAATATTAGGAAGGTGTTCCTAACGTTTCATATATACTCAGTGTATATAAAATACAGGAAAATCACATTTTTGGCTGCACTGGGCCTTTAAGGTTAAAGACTTTAATCAGAGTGCTGACTCCTTTTCAAGGCAGTGTTCTGGAACGTTTCAAACCCTCAGGACAACACCTGGTTTAAAGCCTAGTCACAGACCCCTCTGACACTATTACATTACATTATTACAGTTAGGCCTACACCACATTTATGCAGCTCCTTTAACCCTATGGCTCCACCCTTCCCTCAAATACAACCTAATTAAAATTCAAGCATACATTTGATTTCACCTATTCAGTCCATTTAGATGTATGATTGCTTCAGGGGTGCATTAAAGGAGGAGCCAGGAACCGAAATGGAACTGGGCCAGAGCAATACCTGGTTCACTACGTGTCTGCCCACGGGGCTCTGTGGACATGTAGACACAACGTTCCAGAACACTGCCTTGAAAAGGTGAGGCTCGTACATACCGCCCCAACAGATCCAGGACAACACAATTGCCATGGCACTGCACACTGCCCTATCCCACCTGGACAATGTAAGAATGCTTTTCATCGACTACAGCTCAGCCTTCAACACCATAGTGCCCTCCAAGCTCATCACTAAGCTCAGGGCCCTGGGTCTGAACCCCTCCCTGTGCAACTGGGTCCTAGACTTCCTGATGGGCCGCCCCCAGGTGGTGAAGGTAGGCAACAACACCTTCGCTACGCTGATCCTCAACACGGGGGCCCCTCAGGGGTGTGTGCTCAGCCCCCTCCTGTACTCCCTGTTCACCCATGACTGTGTGGCCACGCACGTCTCCAACTCAATCATCAAGTTTGCTGACGAAGTGGTAGGCCTGATTACCAACAATGACGACACAGCCTACAGGAAGGAGGTGACAGACCTGGTGGAGTGGTACCAGGAAAATAACCTCTCCTTCAACGTCAACAAAACAAAGGAGCTGATCGTGGACTTCAGGAGACAGCAGAGAGAGCACGCCCCCATCTCCCATCCACATCGACAGCGCGGCAGTGGAGAGGGTCAAATGCTTCAAGTTCCTCGGCGTACACATCACTGAGGACCTGAAATGGTCCCTTCACACCGACATCGTGGTGAAGAAGGTGCAACAGCACCTCTTCAACCTCAGGAGGTTGTAGAAATTAGGCTTGGCCCCTAAGACCCTTACAAACTTCTACAGATGCACCATCGAGAGCATTCTATCGGGCTGTATCACCGCCTGGTACGGCAACTGCACCGCCCGCAACTGCAGGGCTCTCCAGAGGGTGGTGTGGTCAACACAACGCATCATCGGGGGCCCAATGCCTGCCCTCCTGGATATCAACACACCAGGTGTCACAGGAAGGCCAAGAAAATCATCAAGGACCTCAGTTACTCGGAACGCACAACTCATCGGTCCTTGTCACAGATGGGCTATTGCAGCAGAAGACCACACTGGGTTCCACTCCTATCAGCTAAAAACAAGAAGAAGTGGCTCCAGTGGGTCTTAATTTCTTGTTATTTTTTAACTTCTGGATTATGTGTGTATTGTTATTGTATTGCTAGATATTTCTGCATTGTTGGATCTCGAAACATAAGCATTTCGCTGCACCTGCAAAACTGTACACGACCAATAAACGTTGATTTCATTTGCACGTCTTCACCCTCTTCCGTGTAAACAGAGGAGTCTACTGCCTCAGACAGACCACACCCTCGTCGCCCTCTCACATACGGAAGAGTGAACGTTTCCCCTGCAGCCGCCAGCTACTTTCTGAGCGCAACCCCCTATCCTTTCAGTATGCGGACGGCTCGGAATGGCTACTGACGCCAGCGCGCTTGAGGAGCTACACAGCGAGCTCACCTGTCCAGTGTGCCTCGAGCTCTTCCGTGAGCCAGTGATTCTCGAGTGCGGACACCACTTCTGCCGCGTGTGCATTACGCAGTGCTGGGAGGCCAAGTCCGATGAGCACCCGACCTGCCCGAAGTGCCGGAAGACATGCCCTCGGAAGCTGCGCCCCAACTCGCTTCTGTGTAACGTCGTGGACAGCGTGAAGAGAGCTCGAGCCATGGATGGAAAACCCGGGGACCCGGAGAGCGCACAGGAGGATACTGAAGAACGGCAACGTGGGGCCATTATGCCCAGCTCCGGGTTCAGTTTCACCGGTTCTTCTTCGCGCCTCGAGTCGGACCTGTGCGAGGAGCACGAGGAGAAGTTGAAGCTATACTGTGAGGATGATCAGCTCGCGATCTGCCTGGTGTGCGGAATGTCCCGAGACCACAAGACGCACAATGTCATCCCCATCAACGAGGCGTTCGAGAACTACAAGGTAACACTTTTAGAACACTATTTTGTATTTATGTATAAACCTATGTAGGTGTTTAGAATACATATAGCCGGGTTAGTACATCATTGTCACAGGGACCTGACGCATTGGAATGCATAAGGTATTGCATAACCTGTCCATAAATCTCAAACTGAGCAAAGTTCAAAAATGACTATTCAATCAGATATTTTAAGTCTTGTAATATAAATGTGGACCCAAGACAATTTAGTCTTTCACATGCTAGAGCGCGAGACATGAGCAGACACTTAAGTCATTGTGGGTGTAGCCTATACTTGGAGTTCGAGAGGAATTTGGCATGCTGGTGTCAGGGCTTAGTTCCCAGACATATTTAACCTTTTATATTTGCCTTGAATGTTTGATGACATACATCAGACACCACACTGTTTTCACAAATCTTACCCTTCTACATTGTAACTTTTTGGGGGTTAATTTGGGTAACTTGTTGAAATGAAGCCAGTTAGTTGGAAAGGCCCGCTGATCATATGAGTCATATTAAGCTTGTTGTCAGACTACAAAGGATCCAAAACAGAAAATCTAATATTGACAAGAGAGTTGGGCCTAATTCAATTAATCTCTGTATAACGAAAAAAACGCTCTGTTTATCAGTTCAACTCTCGTAACTTCAAGCTGTGTGTGTGACTTATTTTTCCTCTTCCTCGTCTGCAGGACAAACTGTCCATAGCCCTGGAGAGAGTAATGATCCAGACTGAACAGGCTTCTTTCTATCAGGTCCAGACCAACAACAAGATCATGCTCATCAAGGTATATTGACTGTGCGTGTGTGTTCGTGCTGTCAGCGAGAGGCTTCTCATTTACAGTGCCCATCATCCTTGAAACATTTCAAGTGGCCAGTCGACATTCTGCTGCGTTGTCTCACCCAGGCACATTCAAATGAGTTAAATTATACAGGGTTTGTCAATGTGATTATGTTGTTACAGGTGTAACGTCAGTATTGGAGTGTTGGGAATGTCTAATGCACAATGACACTGAGATTATGACTAATTATGAATAGTGTTTTTACCCATTCTTTCTCTCAGACACAGTGCAGACACACACACACACACACACACACACACACACACACACACACACTCTCACACCCCTAATGTAAACGTACACAGCATGACATAAAATACAGGCCTTAGTACTGATAAGATCAGTGATAAAAATGTAGGATGGTCCCAGGTCTCTCCCTCTCTGTTCTAACACAGGCTTCACCTCACAAGGCTTTGTGAAGTAAATAAGAAATGTACAGGCTCTAAGTGTACATGTGTGTGAGGTAGATACCGAATGTGTACGATGTCAGCGGGGCGGTGGAGTCCTGCGTTTAAGATAACCACAGCACAGACATCGGGACCCCATTAAGGAGGCATGCCCTGTGTGTCTGTTTGTCTGTCACATGTTGAAACACTCTCTCCTCCAATCACTTGTTCTATCACTTCCCTCTGTCTCTCTGTGGGGCACCGGAAGTGGGTACGAGCAAGGATGTGTGTCAGCGATCTAGCAATCACGTAACAGATGTGGCAAATGTTTATGTGTGTGTTACTGTGTGTATGTTCATGTTGCTGTGTGTGTGTGTGTGTATGCAGCGGAGGTGGTTAGGTGTTCATGTGACGAGTGACTGTGTCTGAGAACTGAGAGGACTTTGTTTCTATTGACTTGTTTTAGTAAACTGACTGAGATTTGAATCATGAGATTTGAATCATGAGATTTGAATCACTATGTGTTGATCTCCTGCCTCCATTATCATTTAATGCGCTGTTGCCGTGTGTCTGTCTCATTGTGTTTCGTGATGTCTTTGTTTTGTATTGTTCTAAATCACTGTTGTCTCTGCCTCTTGATAGCCCGTCATTGTAAGTAAGAATGTATTCTTAAGTGACTTACTTGTATCATTTTAAAGGTTAAATAAAATAAAACAAACTTGACTAAAGCTCAGAGGGCTAACACAGTCTCTAAGATGTATTCCAACCCAGTCGGTAAAATTTCAATTTTTCTCTGTCCTACATCAGGAGCGTGCTGGGGACATGGAGGAGAAGGTGAGTGCAGAGTTTGGATGTCTGAGGGAGTTCCTTCTCCAGGAAGAAGAAAGAGTGAAGGAGAGACTGCAGAGGGAGAAGGAAGAGAGGCTCAACCAATTGGAGGAGGTCCTCAAACACACCACAGAGCAAATCAGCCACTTAGAGCAAACTGCCGACCAGCTCCGCATCAAACTCCGAGAGGATCAGAACCCGGCACAACTCAGGGTGAGACGAGAGAGGGGGGGGGGAGAAAGGGACTGTAATGGAGAGAAGAAACAAGGGAGAAAATCTAGATTGTAGAGGAGGAAGGGAGAGGGGTTAAGGGTGGTGGTGGGGGGGATAAAGAAATAGAGGGACAGTGAAAACGGAAAGAGAAAGGGGTGAATTAAAACAAGAATAAAGTAAAGGGTTTTTGAGGAGGAGAAGAAGTGTGTGCATGTCTCAGCAGGGCCTTATCACTCTGTTATTCTTTCTTTCAGGGAATCAAGGATTTTATTGGAGGGTAAGTAAAACAATCCATGCTTCTTATCTGATGCTACGGTTCATAGAGCTCTGCAATATCCACATGACTCCATATGAAAAAAACAAAAACAGTAACCCAATGTTCCTCACAGTGTTTCGTTATTATTTACAGTGCATTCGGAAAGTATTCAGACCCCTTGAGTTTTTCCACATTTTGTTACGTTACAGCCTTTTTCTGAAATTGATTAAATTGTTTTTTTTCCCTCATCAATCTACACACAATACCCCATAATGATAAAGTAAAAACAGGTTTTTAGACATTTTTGCTAAGTTATTAAAAATAAAAAACGGAAATATCACACTTACATAAGTATTCAGACCCTTTACTCTGTACTTTCTTGAAGCACCTTTGGCAGCGATTACAGCCTCGAGTCTTCTTGGGTATGACGCTACAAGCTTGGGACACCTGTATTTGGGGAGTTTCTCCAAATCATGTCCAATCAATTGAATTTACCACAGGTGGACTCCAATCAAGTTGTAGAAACATCTGAAGGATGATCAATGGAAACAGGATGCACCTGAGCTCAATTTCGAGTCTCATAGCAAAGGGTCTGAATACTTATGTAAATAAGATATTTCTGTTTTTTATTCGCAACATTTTCTAAACCTGTTTTTGCTTTGTCACTATGGGGTATTGTGTGTAGATTGATGAGGAACATTTTTAATTCAATCCATTTTAGAATAAGACTGTAACGTAATAAAATGTGGAAAAAGTCAAGGGGTCTGTATACTGTCTGAATGCACTGTATTCATACTATAAGGCAGTGGTCGCCAACAGGTCGATCGCTGGTCGATCTTCAAGGCATTCCTAGTCGATCACCAGACATTTCTGTAGAAAAGCCAATGATAAAGGCTTGCGCTCCTTTTTTAATTATTGGTTTTGTGCTGTTGGCGGTAGGTACACTTGATTCAGAAGCCCTGCGCACCTGGTAGGCAAAGTGTTTACATTTTGAACCATTTCATTTGTCTGAAAAGACTAACTCCGCCCACCTGGTGGACTGGGAGATCTGTGGCTAAATCGTGTGCGCCTACTGCGTTGGCCAATCGGATAGCTCAAATCACTGTGCCTACAGAACTTCCCCGGCCACAGCAAAGTTTGATACTAGCCTACATAAGATTGAATAACTTTTAAAACCAAGACCACAGAGAGACTATCAAATAATACAGCAAAGAGTTGCTGTTTTTATGAGTGAGTTTATGTCTAAGTTTTTATTTAGCACTGTCAACGCTGTTTTATTCAACACTATTACAAAACATAAAACACAGTTTTCCATACTTGCGCTGCAGCTGCAATGAATGAGTAACCAAGTGTAGGCCTATCGATAGCCCTGCATTTTTATTATTATTAGCAGCTCGTCGTGTCTACTTTAATATTGAGGAACATTTCACATTCTCTGGTCATAGGAGCAACATTCATTTGTGCATGATTGAGGCAGATGCGGTGCGACTCGAGTTTCCCCATCAGGTGGATGACTGTGTCCCCTCTCTGATCAGTCTCACCGGCGGAAAGGAAGAGGAGAGCAGGGATCGTGAGAGGCGGACCATCTGCTGCTCTCTCCCTCCGCTGAGACTAATGCCGTGTTCAAAACAACTTGGAACTCAAAAATCTCAGACTTCAGTGCGTTCAAGACAAATTGGAACTCGGAAAAAAACTAGATCCGAATGGGAGAAATCGTTTTGAATGGTCATCCAACTCGCAATTCCAAGTCGGAAACTCTGGCATCTTTCTAGAGCTCCGACATTCCGACCTGAAGATCATGATTTGACCTCGTTTTTTTTCTGAGTTCCCAGTTGTCTTGAAAGCACCATGACCATCAGATGTAGGTACCATCAGTCCAGTAAAATAAAACATCTAATTATTTAAATTAATGGTCCACAGTGCCTCACAAGTGCTACACCAACTGATCTATTTTGTTATCAAAGCTCGAATTTTGAAATATAATATGGTCTGAGAATAACAATATTGGCAGGCCAGGTATATAGCCAATATGCTGTGATAATGTTTTAGTCCTAGTGCCCAAACATCATTCCTACAGAACTGTGCTTATCTGTTTTTATTAGGTTAATGTTACATTGTTTAAGTCATGTTTAAAAACAAATCTGAGCGGTAGAGCTCGGCTTGCTTTTTGACTGCGAAAGGGATCTTGACTCAGAAAAGGTTGGTGACCACTGCTATAAGTGTACTTTCCAATTAGAGAAAGACTCAGAAACCGGCCTTTCTAGGTAAATGGTGTAAACAAACGTTCTCTCTCTCTCGCTCCTTCGCTCTCAGAGCGGAGATTATGTTTGAAAGACCCCAGGAGGTGTGTGTGGATCTGCCGGAGGGGGACTTCCTGGGACCACTGCAGTACCGCACCTGGAGGAGGATGAACGCTGTGCTTCAGCCAGGTACAACCACAGCAATATAGAGTTAGACCACACTTGACCAAATATAGACAATACCTGACCACATATACAGTGCATTCGGAAAGTATTCAGACCCCTTGACTTTTTCCACATTTTGTTATGTTACAGCCTTATTCTAAATTTGATTAAATTGGTTTTCTCCTCATCAATCTACACACAATACCCCGTAATGATGAAGCAAAATCAGGTTTTAAGATATTCTTGCAAATTTATATGATATGATATATGATATTCAGACCCTTCACTCAGTACTTTGTTGAAGCACCTTTGGCAACGATTACAGCCTCGAGTCTTCTTGGGATATGACGCTACAAGCTTGGCACACCTGTATTTTGGGAGTTTCTCCAATTCTTCTCTGCAGATCCTGAGTGCTCTGGAGCAGGTTTTCATCAAGGATCTCTCTGTACTTTGCTCCGTTCATCTTTCCCTCGATCCTGACTAGTCTCCCAGTCCCTGCCGCTGAAAAACATCCCTGCATGCTGCCACCACCATGCTTCACCGTAGGGATGGTGCCAGGTTTCCTCCTGATGTGACGCTTGGCATTCAGGCCAAAGAGTTCAATCTTGGTTCCATCAGACCAGAGAATCTTGTTTCTCATGGTCTCAGAGTCATTTAGGTGCCTTTTGGCAAACTCCAAGTGGGCTGTCATGTGCCTTTTACTGAGGAGTGGCTTCCGTCTAGCCACTCTACCATAAAGGCCTGATTGGTGGAGTGCTGCAGAGATGGTTGTCCTTCTGGAAGGTTCTCCCATCTCCACATATGAACTCTGGAGCTCTGTCAGAGTGATCATTGGGTTCTTGGTTACCTCCCTGACCGAGGCCCTTCTCCCCCGATTGCTCAGTTTGGCCAGACGGCCAGCTCTAGGAAGAGTCTTGGTGGTTCCAAACTTCTTCCATTTAAGAATGATGGAGGCCACTGTGTTCTTGGGGACCTTCAATGCTGCAGAAATGTTTTGGTACCCTTCCCCAGATCTGTGCCTCGACACAATCCTGTCTCGGAGCTCTACGGACAATTCCTTCAACCTCATGACTTGGTTTTTGCTGTCAACTGTGGGACCTTTTATGCACTGTCAACTGTGGGACCTTTTATAGACAGTTGTGTGCCTTTCCAAATCATGTCCAATCAATTGAATTTACCACAGGTGGACTCCAATCAAGTTGTAGAAGCATCTCAAGAATGGTCAATGGAAACAGGATGCACCTGCGCTCAATTTCCAGTCTCATAGCAAAGGGTCTGAATACTTATATAAATAAGGTATTTCAGTTTTGTATTTGTAATACATTTGCAAACATTTCTAAAATCCTGTTTTTGCTTTGTCATTATGGGGTATTGTGTGTAGATTGATGAGGACATTTTTTATTTAATCCATTTTAGAATAAGGCTGTAACGTAACAAAATGTGGAAAAAGTCAAGAGGTCTGAATACTTTCTGAATGCACTGTAGACCACACCTGACTCCATTAGACCACAGCTCTCACATATCTGACCACATTCCACCACAGGATCCACCTGATTGCATTCTATCAAACCTGATTGCACCTGACAGTATCCTACCACACCAATGTGTTGACCGCATACAGCCTGTCCTTTCTTTCGTATTTCAATGCCTCTGTCTCTCCCTAGGTGTGACAGTGGTGACTCTAAACCCAGACACGGCCTACCCCAGGCTGTGGGTGTCCCCATGCTGCACCCAGGTCAGTGTCGGGGACATCCAGCCCAACCTGCCCAACAACCCTGAGCGCTTCACCCGCTACAACATCGTCCTGGGAAGCCAGGCCCTCACCTCAGGGCAACACTACTGGGTGGTTGAGGTGGGCACTAAGACGGCCTGGGGGCTGGGGGTGGCAGCCGCCTCGGTCAACAGGAAGGAGGAGATCTGCCTGTGTCCCGACGACGGCTTTTGGACCCTGGTGTTAAGAGAGGGGCGGGAAGGGAGTGAGTACGAGGCCTGCACCAACCACGAAGAGAGCCTGTTGCACCCCCCTCGCCCCCCCAGGAGGGTAGGGGTGTACCTGGACTACAGGAGGGGTGTGGTGGCATTTTACGATGCAGGGGATATGAGTCACCTGTTCACGTTCTCCGACGCCATGTTCAAAGAGCCGGTGTTCCCCTACTTCAACCCCTGGCCAATCATCAAAGGGAGAAACCGTGAGCCTCTAATTATTGTTAGCCCTGACCCGGAGATATGAAAGAACTGTTAAGATCTGTCAGAGAACACTGAGAACCAAAGACAAGAAAGTAGAACAAGATAGAGAACCTGTGAGAGAAACAGCAATGTCCTATTCACTAATGTACTAACACTTGACTATTGTTCACAGTTTTGTCATTTATGAACATTTCCTGTAAATATGTTGCCATGGAGAATATATGAGTGTTTTGTGTTTAAAGAGAGCACATGCCAGAGGACTCTGAAGTAAGCCACATGGATAAACTCATTTAGAACACCTTAAACATGACATTCTTATCCTAACAAATGAGCATGGCCAAAGAATGAAATGACAATTTCATACTATATTTATATAAAAGTATATATAGTATGCTGACACTGTTTTACAGTGTATTTTACATTTTAATAACAGAGTATATACCTCGTCAAATCAGATCATGCCTCCATTCTGCTCCTCCCCACCTATAGGCAGAAACTTAAGCAGGAAGCACCCGTGGTAAGGACTGTTCAACGTTGGTCTGACCAATCAGAATCTATGCTTCAAGATTGTTTTGATCACGCAGACTGGGAAATGTTCCGGGTCGCCTCTGAGAATAGTATCAACGTATACACTGACTCGGCTAAATGACTAAAATGTAAATGTAAAATGTGACTGGGTTCATCAGGAAGTGCAGAGAGGATGTTGTTCCCACTGTTAAGATTAGAACTTATCCAAACCAAAAACTGAAAGCATGAACCACCGCATTTAACCACGGCAAGGTGACTGGGAACATGGACATGTATAAACAGACCAGCTATGGTTGCAATTCTACAGCTCAAATACGAAATGATAATCACAAATTATAAAGGGAACGCCAGCCACGTCGTGGACACCAACACCTCGCTCTCGGACAAGCTAAACACCTTCTCCCGCTTCGAGGAAAACAACATTGTGCTGACAACGCAGGCCCTTGCCGCTCATGAGGACTGTGTGCTCTCGTTCTCCGTGGCCGATGTGAGTAAGACATTTAAGCGTGTTAACCCTAGCAAGGTTGCCGGCATCCCAAGCCGTGTCCTCAGCATGTGCAGATTAGCTGGCTGGACTGTTTACAGACATATTCAATCTCTCAATCTCTCCATATCCCAGTCTGTTGTCCTGTACCCAAGAAAGCGAAGGTAACTAAACAAATTAAATGACTGGAATAGAGAAATACCTATGTAAGAATGTTGTTCGACTAAATCTCAGCCTTCAACACCCTAGTGCCCTCCAAGCTCATCACTAAGCTCAGGTTCCTGGGTCTGAACCCCCCCCTAGACTTCCTGACAGGCCAACCCCCAGGTGATGAAGGTAGACAACCACACCTCCGTCACTCTGATCCTCAACACGGGGACCCCACAGGGGTGCGTGCTCAGCCCCCTCCAGTCCACCCATGACTGCGTGGCCACGCACGTCTCCAATTCAATCATCAAGTTAGCAGACCACAACTCAATAGTAGGCCAGATTACCAACAATGACAAGACAGCGTACAGCAGGCTTTTCCAACTGGCGGACTGCGGGCCAAATTTTAAAAATATATTTTTGAACATAAGACTGTAAAAACATCTGCAAATCCGCTCCAAGTGATTTTAATTTTGGAAATCTGTTCCAAAGTATTCCCACTCATAATTGAGAGATATATGTGACCGTATACAAACGTAAGCAAGGTTTGAAATTATTATGTTTTTGTCAAATATTCTACCTGTTTGGGCTTCTTACTGTCAATTTTCAGTCTACAAATTATTTGCAACTATTAAACAGTCACCATTAGCCTTAGTCACTGTTCTACCCAGCTACCACCCGGTACTCTACCCTGTACCTTAGATACTGCTGCCCTATGCACATAGTCATTGAACACTGGTCACTTTAATAATGTTTTCATACTGTTTTAGACACTTTATATGTATATACTGTATTCTAGTCATGGCTCATCCTATATAACTACTGCTGTACACACATTTTCTATTCATATACTGTCTATACACACCATTATATACAGTATATACAGTGCATTCGGAAAGTATTCAGACCCCTTGACTTTTTCCAAATTTTGTTACGTTACAGCCTTATTCTAAAATTGATTAAATAGTTTTTTCCCCTCATCAATCTACACACAATACCCCATAATGACAAAGCAAAAACTGAAATATCACATTTACATAAGTATTCAGACCCTTTACTCAGTACTTTGTTGAAGGACCTTTGGCAGCGATTACAGCATCAAGTCTTCTTGGGTATGACGCTACAGGCTTGGCACACCTGTATTTGGGGAGTTTATCCCATTCTACTCTGCAGATCCTCTCAAACTCTGTCAGGTTGGATGGGGAGCGTCGCTGATCAGCTATTTTCAGGTCTCTCCAGAGATGTTCGATGGCTGTGCGCTTAGGGTCGTTGTCCTGTTGAAAGGTGAACCTTCGCCCCCAGTCTGACGTCCTGAGCGCTCTGGAGCAGGTTTTCATCAAGGATGTCTCCGTACTTTGCTCCGTACTTTGCTCCGTTCATCTTTCTCTCGATCTTGACTATTCTCCTAGTCCCTGCCGCTGAAAAACATCCCCACAGCATGATGCTGCCACCACCATGCTTCACCGTAGTGATGGTGTGAGCTTTCCTCCAGACGTGACGCTTGGCATTCAGGCCCAAGAGTTCAATCTTGGTTTCATCAGACCAGAGAATCTTGTTTCTCATGGTCAGAGTCCTTTAGATGCCTTTTGGCAAACTCCAAGCAGGCTGTCATGTGCCTTTTACTGAGGAGTGGCTTCCGTCTGGCCTCTCTACCATAAAGGCCTGATTGGTGGAGTGCTGCAGAGATGGTTGTCCTTCTGAAAGGTTCTCCCATCTCTACAGAGGAACTCTGGAGTTCTGTCGGAGTGACCATTGGGTTCTTGGTCACCTCCCTGACCAAGGCCCTTTGCCACCGATTGCTCAGTTTGGCCAGGCGGCCAGGTCTAGGAAGAGTCTTGGTGGTTCCAAACTTCTTCCATTTAAGAATGATGGAGGCCACTGTGTTCTTGGGGACCTTCAATGCTGCAGAAATGTTTTGGTACCCTTCCCCAGATCTGAGCCTCGACACAATCCTGTCTCGGAGCTTTACGGACAATTCCTTTGACATCATGGCTTGGTTTTTGCTCTGACATGCACTGTCAACTGTGGGACCTTTTTACATAGATGTGTGTGCCTTTCCAAATCAAGGATGATCAATGGAAACAGGATGCACCTGAGCTCAAGGTAGTGTACAGGTAGTAATGTACAGTGGGGACTGAGGATACAGTGGTCTGGTGGAAACATTGACTGACTGTATCAAATCAAATGTTATTGGTCGCATACACAGTTTTGCAGTTGTTATCGCAGGTGCAGCGAAATGCTTATGTTTCTAGCCCCAACAATGCAGCAATATCTATAGTCTTAGAAAAAAAAAAGTGCTATCTATAACCTGAAATGGTTCATCGGCTGTCCCCATAGTAGAACCCTTTGAAGAATCCCTTTTAGTTCCAGGGAGAACCTTTTTGGTTTCAGGTAGAACCCTTTTTGGTTCTATGAAGAACCCTTTCCACAGAGGGTTCTACATGGAACCAAAAAGGGTTCTACCTGAAACCAAAAAGGGTTCTACCTGGAACCAAAATGGCTTCTCCTATGGGGATAGTTGAAGAACCCTTTTGGAACTTTTTTCTACGAGTGTAGCAGTACAATAACAATACACACACACAATCCCCCAAAAAGACAAACAAGAAGTTAAGACATATCAGAATGAGCAAAATCAGAATGAGCATTAGAAAAGGTGTGTACAGCAGTAGTTATATAGGATGAGCCATGACTAGAATAAGGTATATACACTGAATAAAAATATAAACGCAACCTGTAAAGTGCTGGTCTCATGTTTCTTGAGTTGAAATAAAAGATCCCATAAATTGTCCATATGTACAAAAAGCTTATTTCTCTCAAATGTTGTGCACAAATTTGTTTACATCCCTGTTGGTGAGCAGGGGGGGTGCAGAGGAGTATTTATGTCTGTAATAAAGCCCTTTTGTGGGGAAAAACTCATTCTGATTGGTTGGGTCTGGCTCCCCAGTGGGTCGGCCTGGCTCCCAAGTGGGTGGACCTATGCCCTCGCAGACCCACCCATGGCTGCTCCCCTGCCCAGTCATGTGAAGTCCATAGATTAGGGCCTAATGAATTTATTTTGACTGATTTCCTTATATGAACTGTAACAAAATCTTTGAAATTGTTGCATGTTGCGTTTATATTTTTGTTCAGTGGGTTAAACCGTATGTAAACATTATTAAAGTGGCCAGTACTCAATGATTCTATGTACATAGGGCAGCAGTCTCTAAGGTACAGGGTAGAGTACCGGGTGGTAGCAGGCTAGTAACAGTGACTAAGGTTCAGGGCAGGGCCCTGGGCGGAGGCTGGCTAGTGATGACTGACAAAGTTGGCTAGGAGCTAGAAACAGGGCGACTGTCTGTCGGCACCATCTTGTGTCATCTATAATAAAAATGTGTTGTGCTACCTCCACAATGTAGTCGTTCTACAGATAGATTACACAAATTGTTGTTTGGGAACATGCAGATAATGAACTGTCTGGCTGCCTGTTGGAGCTTGACTCTGGTGTATTGAGACTGTTGTTCCCTTTCAGTCCACTGGAGGGCGATCAAACAATATCCACCCTATAATTCATTCTCACACTGGTGACCACAAAAGAGAATGAGCTTTAGAAGATGAAGTGCTGCACTTAAGAAATCATTGATTAAAATCCATAATCCGTGATCAATTATTTTTGGTAGAACTAACAGCTCAGAAAGGGGTTCAGATTAGAGCAGAGGGTCAAGGTGGTGCTGAGCTACTGAGAGAGCACCACATGATCATGTGTGTCTCTGTGTGTGCTGTGTGTGTGATCAGGAACAGGTGAGTGTGGTGTGTATTAGCAGGAAGTGTGTGTTGTGTGTTAGGATTATCACCCAGACATTGTTTCAGCCTTCTACCTCTGACACGTTAAGCTTGATAAGCCAGGAGCTACCAGCCTATACCACAATACCATATGAAAAAATACAAAATCTGTTAAATACTTTCAATATTTGGCGCTGGACATGTATACGCTTGTGTATTACATAATTTATACATTACAAGTCTATACAACATAACAACACAGGCTATAGACCCCTTTCTGTGTTTGCAAACATTTCCACATGAGGGCGATGTGCGCAAGTTGGTGGCAGAACAAGGGGGAGTTCTTATAGAATGGCAGCAAAAAAATACTATATTTACATGTTGCTTATGAGTGTATTCCACACTACTTTTGGATTATAATTAGATTTTAAGGCTCGTTTGAATGTCATGCTTAACATAATGTTTGTGTCATCATTGTAAATCAACTGCATGATACTTAAAAAACACTTCATCTTCAACCAGTCTCTTTGGCTAGATTTTATTACAGCCTATATCAATTAGTGTTAGCATTCTAGCTAACAACTGCTGCATCCAAAATAGTTATTTTGCAAAGATCACAACCAAATATAATCTTAGCGACTGTTCAAGCAAGACTCAAAACATCATTGTAAGCGTATGAGAACCCCAAAAAGTTATTTTATTTAGAAGTGATAAAAACTTCAATCTAGGCTATGTTGAATGGACGCAGATGGCGATGGCTTTCTTTCTGCCTCCAAGAGTCGCGTGCATCAGTGCGTGACGTCAGTGTGTTGTGTACTGGAAAAGGGACTATTGTATCCTCAGACGGGCACACAACTATTATAAGGCCTATTCAGACTTGAGATAAGTTGACTTAACATGGACTTAAGTAAAAAAAAGTCCATGTTAAGTCTACTTATCTAAAGTCTGAATCGGGCCCATCGTGAGTTCATTGTCTATTCTTTCTTTAATTAACAAACAAATTAATGATGAAGGTTCATCTAGTTCAGCCCCTCTGTCTATCGTATCTGTAATTAGATATCACTCCGAGGCTAATCTACATGCAGTAACAGGAGCCTTCCGTTTTACATGACTGTTTATCCATCTATCCATCACCTCCCTCTCTCCTTTCTTCCTTCCCTCTCTCATTCTCTCTCTGTAAAAGGAGAGATAACACGTCGTAGGCTTACAGGTAGATCTCTGGGATCAAGGAGAGGACTTTGTTTAATGGTTGGAAGAGTAAACAACCTTGGATATAATTTCAGATATATTTTCCAGTGTTTAATAAACGTCATTCAGAGCCTCACACCACTAAACCTGGATCCCATAATCATCAGAGAGGCCTAAATCACCTCACCTCTGGATACTCCTAACTTGCCCCCCCCCCCCCCCCCCCCCATCCCCTCTCCTTTAACTACCTGTCTAACTCTCATAATTTTTCTCTCGGGCCCCTGAGTTATCACTTCTTAAAATACGTCCCTCTATTTTTAACCCCCAGTGTCTCTCTGGATGTTTTTACCATAATTGATCTCCTTTCTCCCCCAGTCTGGGTTTATGCTCCCCCATCAATAATAAATGACTGCATGAGGGAGAGAGATAGGCTTAAAGTGATTAATGGAAACCTCATTAGGAACTGGAGAAATGTTTGGCAACATACGCTTACCCTTCGGCTTGCATGCTATCAACTTCTCTTACAGCCGGAAAGGGGTTAATACTGGCTAAGAAAGGTGAATTGAGGGGTCAGAGGTCAACAGTGAAGAGGCGACTCCGGGATGCTGACCTTCTAGGCAGAGTTGCAAAGAAAAAGCCATATCTCAGACAGCCCATCTTAATCTTTTCTTTTTATTGGCCAGTCTGAGATATGGCTTTTTCTTTACAACTCTGCCTAGAAGGTCAGCATCCCGGAGTCGCCTCTTCACTGTTGACATTGAGACTGATGTTTTGCGGGTACTAATTAATGAAGCTGCCAGTTGAGGACCTGTGAGGCGTCTGTTTCTCAAACTAGACACTCTAATGTATTTGTCCTCTTGCTCAGTTGTGCACCGGGGCCTCCCACTCCTCTTTCTATTCTAGTTAGAGCCAGTTTGCTCTGTTCTGTGAAGGGAGTAGTACACAGCGTTGTACGAGATCTTCAGTTTCTTGGCAATTTCTCGCATAAAATAGCCTTCATTTCTCAGAACAAGAATAGACCTACGAGTTTCAGAAGAAAGTTATTTGTTTCTGGCCATTTTGAGCTTGTAATCGAACCCACAATTGCTGATGCCCCAGATACTCAACTAGTCTCAAGAAGGCCAGTTTTATTGCTTCTTTAATCAGCACAACAGTTTTCAGCTGTGCTAACATAATTGCAAAAGGGTTTTCTAATGATCAATTAGACTTTTAAAATGATAAACTTGGATTAGCAAACACAACGTGCCATTGGAACACAGGACTGATGGTTGCTGTTAATGGGCCTCTGAATGCCTATGTAGATATTCCATTAAAAATATCAGCCGTTTCCAGCTACAATAGCCATTTACAACATTAACAATGTCTACACTGTATTTCTGATCAATTTGATGTTATTTAAATGGAGAAAAAAAAAGGTTTTTCTTTCAAAAACAAGGACATTTCTAAGTGACCCCAAACTTTTGAGCGGTAGTGTATATACACATAGTAGATGTAGGAAGTAGAACAAACAGTATGAGGCTAGGTTGTATTTTATAGTCCTTGTTTAGTGAACTGAAACTGATTGGAGATAGGCCCAAGTGATAGAGTGAGAGAGAGTGATGCTCACCATTTATCCTTGAACTATTGTATTTGAGCACCTTCACGATCTTATGAGGACTAAGTCAGTGGAAGCTTGTGGGAGGAGCTATAGGAGGACGGGGTCATTGTAATGGTTGGAATGGTATACATGGAATGGTATCAAACACTTCAAACATATGGAAACCACATGTTTGACTCCGTTCCATTTATTAATTTCAGCCATTACAATGAGCCCGTCCTCCTATAGCTCCTCCCACCAGCCTCCACTGGACTACGTACAGTTCTGGAATTGGAATGAGAAGACGAGTTGGCGAGGAAGAGCAGAGGTAGTGTTATTTATAGAGGCTTTTAGTTTAATTAAATATCTGTGGAGCCGTCAAGCATGTCCGTATAAGGACGAGCTTATAGTTACATTGTAGAGTCTAAACATGAAACACAGGCAAGCTGTGTGTGTGTTTTGAAACACTATACCCTCAGTAGGCAGGATGTGTGTGTGTGTGTGTGTGTGTGTGTGTGTTTAGTCGTGCCTATATGATGTATTTATCCATGCATGCATGTTCGTGTTTGATGGTGATGACACGTCATGTTTTTAACTCCTATGCAGCAAAACAGCCTTTGAATCTGTATGCAGCCCCTCTTCCCTCCTCCTCCTCCTCCTCCTCCTCCTCTTCCCTTAGCAAATGAAAGGCTGACCTGAACACCTCCCTGAGAATCCAATTTGCGTTCCAACAAAGGCCAGGAATATGACAGGGTAGAGGATTGGGGACAGATTGAGCGACAGAAAAAAGGGGGAGAGAGAATAAACGCAGAGGATTATTGTCAGGGCGAGCCACAGAGCGTCACAAAAGAGAGGGATGGAGGGAGTAGGTTAAACACATGTCAACCTGGGTAGACAACATATCACTACACAAAACAGGTCACAGGCAGGCAACATGAGAGAGAGACAGGAAAAAGGGGAAAGGAGAGAGAAAGAGAGTGTGAGAGAGAGAGAGAGAGAGCGAGAGAGAGAGAGAGAGAGAGAGAGAGAGAGAGAGAGAGAGAGAGAGAGAGCGAGCGAGAGAGAGAGAGAGAGAGAGAGAGAGAGAGAGAGAGAGAGAGAGATAGAGAGAGAGAGAGAGAGAGAGAGAGAGAGAGAGAGAGAGAGAGAGAGATAGAGATAGAGATAGAGATAGTGTGACACCTGAGGGACTCAGAGACAGCGAGAAGGGCAGAGAACTCAATCCCTGAGCTACAGGACACCTGATGATAAAACCCCACTCAACCTGGACACAGGACAAGAGATGGAGAGAGGCACCCGCTAACATCCACCGAACGGGATAGATGGAGACGGGAAACGGGGTAAAAGAGTAAGGGGAGGAAATCGAGCGAAGTAAAAAGGTAGACGATTTTATTTAGAAATATTCAAGTCAGTTTGAGGTATCTCTAAAATAAATCCACTAGGAAATCTAGAGAGGAGAGGGAGAGAGAGAGAGAGAGAGAGAAGAGAGAGAGAGAGAGAGAGAGAGAGAGAGAGAGAGAGAGAGAGAGAGACAGAGAGAGAGAGAGACAGAGAGGGAGAGAGAGGGAAAGGGAGGGGCAGCAAGAGAGTGAGCGTGTAAGCAAACAACACCGAGATGTTCATGATCATTCAGAAAGACTCTTCCGTCGGAGAAAGCGTTACAGAAGGGATGAGCACGCCGCATGAGAAAACTGCAAAACAGGTGTGTGTGTGTGTGTGGTTTGTGTGTGTTTGTTTTCATGTGAATGCTTCATTTACAGTTAATTACACAATGTATTTAGAATGTGGCTGATATATTAATTATACTGTGTCATTTCTCTTACTCTAATAAACAAACTTTGATGTTTTAGCGTCTTTTTGTTTTTCAGATTATATTATGTGGCTATATGTCTGTCTGTCTGTCTGTCTATGATTGAGGGGCTCACTGCTGTGTATTAGGGGGAGTTGAGGGGTAGAAGATGAGAGGATTGATATAGAATGAGGTGGGGGTAGGGATTTTCTTGCAGGTATGGTATATGAAACCAGTGAATCTTAAGGGTTTTGGCAGAGGTTATGGGATGAGATACATTTTTTGAGAATTTTACCTGTGAATTTAACCTCAAACACTAATTTATTCATTAATCAATGACTGTTAATTATTCAGTGTGAAATAATAACATCTTATTAGTTTAATAGTTTTTATGAAACTTTAGTATGGAAATTGACTCAGTCCCTGACTATCAGTATGAATGTTGTTATAATGGATCTCTCACATGTACTTTCCCCATGCAGGTAAAAGCAGCGATCAGTAAGAAGGTTCAGAGGCAGCAGAAGAAGCAGAGGAGGTGGTCCAGTGAGCAGAGTGGAATCTCAGAGGTCTCAGCGGCTGGAGTCAAGCCCCCCCATGGTAGGAGGTACACTCCCTTCCCCGTGACAGCGAGAGACAGAGAGAGGGGTACAGGGGATGAAGAGGAGGAAGAGGAGGACCTGGATGTGGAGGAAAAGGTGGCAGAAATGATGAAGACGGGTAGTCAGAAGCAGGAAGAGAAGGAGCCCATAGACCTGCTGCCTATAATGGACCCAGCGTTCGGACCGGTAAGAACCAGGATGACCTGGCATAGACCTGCTTTAGCCGTGAGTGTGAGTGTGTGTGTCCATCCATGCCCATCCATCAAGGCATGATTGAAATCTACCCAGGTCCCAATTGAAATTCTAAGCCCCCCTGCTCCAAATATAAACGCTGACTCTGTCCCAATACTCTACGGTAGCTGCTTATGCTATATCCTATGGCCCATGGTATATTCTGACCTAAGCCACACTGACTGGACAGGTTATAGTGTGCATTTTGTTTAGCGCTCATGCTAATAGTCAGACTGGACCTTGATATAATGTTAGCCTTAATGCTAACAGAGTTGTGTTGTTTATCTATGTGTTCAGGGTTCATGTGGTAGAAGCATGAGGATGTAAGCTCCTTCGTTGGCATCCTCTACATTATGAAAGTGTAATCCATAACAAATATCATGTTACGCCCCAGGACTTATTAACACCAAACAGTTCTCATCCCCACCCATTGTATCAGCGGCTATCACCACCCTCCCACACGATAAAAGCATGACACGACACACTATACAACTCAACATCACAACATCTGCCCATGGCTTCAGAGTCTTGGAGGCCACGGTTTGCCCTCAGGAGGCCGGTTCTTCCTCCCTGCCTGCCCTGCCAGCCTGCCTGCCCTGCCTGCCTGCCTGCCCTGCCTGCCACATCCTGGCCTGCTCTCCCCCTTGCCCGTATTCAGCTCTGGTTCTGAGTTACTGCAGACTTCCTGTAGTCTGAAACATCAAAGACAATGACTCACAACTAATAATAAAGACTCATACACCTGGATAGGTCAACTCATTGATTTTGTTGGAGAAAATAGATTGATTCTGTTGGAAAGATAAAGAGAGCTAGGAATGATAAAGAAAGCTAGGAAATCAATGGAAACGGAAAATGGTAAAGAGGTCAATGGTAGTAGCAGTGAAGCAATATGGTGAGAGTTTGAGAGAGGGAGAGAAGCCGAAGGGTGGAGGAAGGAGAGGAGAGAAGAGAAGCTCATGTGGTGCTCTAACGGACAGATGCTATAAATGTCCAGTATGCCGGTGATATGCGTGTGAGAGCCGTGCAGTAAGTGTGTGGTGTGTAGTGACCCCCCTGCCCCTCATATAATCAATTTGTCAACCATTTACGGACAACATACTAAGAATTGAGAACATGTGAGAACAGATTGGTGCTTGCATAAACATCCACACCTACACAAACAAAACAAGCTCACATACAAACACACAAACAGTCTATCTTTTCCCCTCAAAAACATACACAGTAATACAGTAATATCCATACTCATCCTCTCAAGCTTTCCCTCTTTTTTATCGTTCTACCAGTGGAGGCTGGTAGGAGGTGCTGTAGGAGGATGGGCTCATTGTAAAGGCTGGAATAGAATCAATGGAAAGGAGTCAAACGTGGTTTCCATATGTTTGAGGTGTTTGAAACCGTTCCATTTATTCCATTACAGCCGTTACAATGAGCCTGTCCTCCTATAGCTTCTCCCACCAGCATCCACTGCTTTCTACTGTACCTTTTATTTTGTATCTTTCTCAGTCTTTCACTCCCTCTCCTTCCTCCCTCTCAATCTTTCACTCCCTCTCCTTCCTCCCTCTGTCTTTCACTCCCTCTCCTTCCTCCCTCTGTCTTTCACTCCCTCTCCTTCCTCCCTCTGTCTTTCACTCCCTCTCCTTCCTCCCTCTCAGTCTTTCACTCCCTCTTCTTCCTCCCTCTCAGTCTTTCACTCCCTCTCCTTCCTCCCTCTGTCTTTCACTCCCTCTTCTTCCTCCCTCTCAGTCTTTCACTCCCTCTTCTTCCTCCCTCTCAGTCTTTCACTCCCTCTCCTTCCTCCCTCTCAGTCTTTCACTCCCTCTCCTTCCTCCCTCTCAGTCTTTCACTCCCTCTCCTTCCTCTTCTTCTTCTTCTCTTTCTCTGTTTCTGATAGACAGGTTGAGTTACTGGATACTAGTGTCAGTATCTAAGACCTGATCAGAACACAATAGCTCAACATAATTACCGGCTCCTACACGCATATCGCCATAGTGACCAGAGTCTTACTTCCAGTCAAGGGTTAGAGTAATGTTGCATGACGCATGTCTACCTGAGTCTGTCACAATATGTGTGTGTGTGTGTGTGTGTGTGTGTGTGTGTGTGTGTGTGTGTGTGTGTGTGTGTGTGATACCTAACAGAGATCAGATCCTGTTGAGAACACACAGAACCAGAAACCCAACAGTCACATGATTAATTGACACTATCAATACTTAAATAACAATTAGATAGATAATCAGTCTTCATCGCATTGGTTGCATCAGTGACTAGTCCTCAAATCCAATTTGATTTGTCACATGCTTGGTAAACAACAGGTGTAGACTAACAGTGAAACGCTTACTTACGGGTCCTTTTCCAACAATGCAGAGTTAAAGATAAAATAATATAATGAAAATAGAAATAGTGACACGAGGAATAAATGAATACTATATATAATAATATTCCTGAGTTTAGCCCTGGGTCTAGACCTGATTAATCCTCAGTACTAGAACCATCCTCTTAGGCAGTAACTCTATCATGGCTAGGAGACAAATGCAGTTACTGGTCCTTATGCAACCACTGGTCTGTGTCCAAGGAGAGAGCCTCATCACTTGAACTGGGACCAAATGTTGTTTACCAACTAGGCCGGCTAAGAGTTTTAATGAAGCACCATATTGGCATAATCTGTGGTGTGGTGTGGTGTGGTGTGTCGTGTATGTGTGCGTGGTATATAAATAGCATTCTTAGCAGGATATATTCCATGAACACTTAAAGATGAGGGGATTACCAGTTTTAATTTGGCTTTAAATTCTGCCAAATATTTATGGGATAAGTACTGTACTATATTTTGGACAGAAGCTGCCCTCTACTGGTAATACATTGACACTGCAGCATAGAAATGACCTCAATATGCCCCTGACTAGGCACCCTATCACTGCTCACATAGAAATACATTTGATTGGTAAATTGAATTGTAAATAGAGTTAGTGTGTCAGCGCAAAAAGCGAAACAAAAAACAATACTTTGATACTAGGCATGTACTTGTTATAGTTAGATACTAGTACTTACTGAGGATTTATCCAAAATGTTCATTTGGCCCCAAAAGCCCAAATCTGTCCACAAAAGTATACAGTGAGGGAAAAAAGTATTTGATCCCCCGCTGATTTTGTACGTTTGCCCACTGACAAAGAAATTATCAGTGTATCGTTTTAATGGTAGGTTTATTTGAACAGTGAGAGACAGAATAACAACAAAAAAATCCAGAAAAACACATGTCAAAAATGTTATAAATTGATTAGCATTTTAATGAGGGAAATAAGTATTTGACCCTCTCTCAATCAGAATGATTTCCGGCTCCCAGGTGTCTTTTATACAGGTAACGAGCTGAGATTAGGAGCACACTCTTAAAGGGAGTGCTCCTAATCTCAGTTTGTTACCTGTATAAAAGACACCTGTCCACAGAAGCAATCAATCAATCAGATTCCAAACTCTCCACCAAGGCCAAGACCAAAGAGCTCTCCAAGGATGTCAGGGACAAGATTGTAGACCTACACAAGGCTGGAATGGGCTACAAGACCATCACCAAGCAGCTTGGTGAGAAGGTGACAACAGTTGGTGTGATTATTCGCAAATGGAAGAAACACAAAAGAACTGTCAATCTCCCTCGGCCTGGGGCTCCATGCAAGATCTCACCTCGTGGAGTTGCAATGATCATGAGAACGGTGAGGAATCAGTCCAGAACTACACGGGAGGATCTTGTCAATGATCTCAAGGCAGCTGGGACCATGGTCACCAAGAAAACAATTGGTAACACACTACGCCGTGAAGGACTGAAATCCTGCAGCGCCCGCAAGGTCCCCCTGCTCAAGAAAGCACATATACAGGCCCGTCTGAAGTTTGCCAATGAACATCTGAATGATTCAGAGGAGAACTGGGTGAAAGTGTTGTGGTCAGATGAGACCAAAATCGAGCTCTTTGGCATCAACTCAACTCGCCGTGTTTGGAGGAGGAGGAATGCTGCCTATGACCCCAAGAACACCATCCCCACCGTCAAACATGGAGGTGGAAACATTATGCTTTCGGGGTGTTTTTCTGCTAAGGGGACAGGACAACTTCACACATCAAAGGGACGATGGACGGGCCATGTACCGTCAAATCCTGGGTGAGAACCTCCTTCCCTCAGCCAGGGCATTGAAAATGGGTCGTGGATGAATATTCCAGCATGACAATGACCCAAAACACACGGCCAAGGCAACAAAGGAGTGGCTCAAGAAGAAGCACATTAAGGTCCTGGAGTGGCCTAGCCAGTCTCCAGACGTTAATTCCATAGAAAATCTGTGGAGGGAGCTGAAGGTTCGAGTTGCTAAACGTCAGCCTCGAAACCTTAATGACTTGGACAAGATCTGCAAAGAGGAGTGGGACAAAATCCCTCCTGAGATGTGGCAAACCTGGTGGCCAACTACAAGAAACGTCTGACCTCTGTGATTGCCAACAAGGGTTTTGCCACCAAGTACTAAGTCGTGTTTTGCAGAGGGGTCAAATACTTATTTCCCTCATTAAAATGCAAATCAATTTGTAAATTTTTTTATGCGTTTTTCTGGATTTTGTTGTTGTTATTCTGTCTCTCTGTCACGAACGTCAGGGTAAGGAGTAGACCAAGGCGCAGCGTTGCAGGCAAACATACTCATTTATTGAGCGAAACGCGAACAAAACAACAAAAGACGGTAACGTGACAGTACACGGTCAAACACAACCAACTTGAAACAAGAACCCACAAAACACAAAGGAAAACCGACAGTTTAAATATGGCTCCCAATCAGAGACAACCAGCAAACAGCTGACACTCATTGCCTCTGATTGGGAGTCACTCAGGCCAACATAGAAAATGACAAACTAGAACCCCCAACATAGAAATATAACACATAGAATAAACACACCCTGGCTCAACAAATAGAGTCCCAGAGCCAGGGTGTGACAGTACCCCCCCCCCCTAAAGGCGCGGACTGCGACCGCGCCTCAATAAGAGCTAAACAGGGGAGGGCTGGGTGGGCATACCTCCTCGGCGGCGGTTCTGGCTCCGGCCTTGCCCACCACCCTCCAATCAACCCCCCATAGCGCCCCTGGTCCGGTCTAGCCCCGCTGGCCGGAGCCGGACTGACGACACGCACCCCTGGCTTGGTGCGTGGAGCAGGAACGGACCGGACCGGGCTGACGATGCGCACCCCTGGCTTGGTGCGTGGAGCAGGAATGGACCGGACCGGGCTGACGATGCGCACCCCTGGCTTGGTGCGTGGAGTAGCAACTGGCCGGACCGGGCTGACGACTCGCACCCCTGGCTTTGTGCGTGGAGCCGGAACGGGCCTCAACGGACTGACGACTCGCACCCCTGGCTTGGTGCGTGGAGCCGGAACGGGCCTCACCGGACTGACGACTCGCACCACTGGCTTGGTGCATGGAGCCGGAACGGGCCTCACCGGACTGACGACTCGCACCCCTGGCTTGGTGCGTGGAGCCGGAACGGGCCTCACCGGACTGACGACTCGCTCCCCTGGCTTGGTGCGAGTAGCAGGAATGGGCTGGACCAGGCTGACGACTCGCACCCCTGGCTTGGTGCGAGTGGCAGGAACAGGCCGGGCCAGGCTGACGACTCGCACCCCTGGCTTGGTGCGAGTGGCAGGAACAGGCCGGGCCGGGCTGGCGACTCGCACCCCTGGCTTGGTGCGAGTGGCAGGAACAGGCCGGGCTGGCAACGCGCACCTTAGGTTTGGTGCGAGTGGCAGGAACAGGCCGGGCCGGGCTGGCGACGCGCACCGTAGGTTTGGTGCGAGTGGCAGGAACAGGCCGGGCCGGGCTGGCGACGCACACCGTAGGTTTGGTGCGAGTGGCAGGAACAGGCCGGGCCGGGCTGGCGACGCACACCGTAGGTTTGGTGCGTGGAGCAGGGACAGGCCGGGCTGGGCTGGCGACGCACCCTGTAGGCTTGGTGCGTGGAGCAGGGACAGGCCGGGCTGTGCTGGCGACGCACCCTGTAGGCTTGGTGCGTGGAGCAGGAACAGGCCGGGCTGGGCTGGCGACGCACCCCGTAGGCTTGGTGCGTGGAGCAGGGACAGGCCGGGCTGGGCTGGCGACGCACACCGTAGGCTTAGTGCGAGGGGCAGGAACAGGCCGGGCCGGGCTGGCGACGCACATCGTAGGCTTGATGCGTGGAGCAGGAACAGGCCGGGCTGGGCTGGCGACGCACCCCGTAGGCTTGGTGCGTGGAGCAGGGACAGGCCGGGCTGGCGACGCACACCGTAGGCTTAGTGCGAGGGGCAGGAACAGGCCGGGCCGGGCTGGCGACGAACATCGTAGGCTTGGTGCGAGAGGCAGGAACAGGCCGGGCTGGGCTGGCGACGCGCACCGTACACTTAGTGCGGGAAGCAGGAACGAGCCGGGCCGGGCTGGCGACGTGCACCGTACACTTAGTGCGGGAAGCAGGAACGGGCCGGACCGGACTGGTGACGCACACCACTTGCTTGGTGTGAGGAGCGGGACTGGGTTTCATCATAACCCTCCGCTCCCTCAGCTGCCTACCGAGTTCCTCTCGCCGTGCCTCATTTCTCACCCTTTCCCTAATCGCCTCTAATAGCTCCATCCTCTGCAACACTAACTCCTGCTCCCTCTTCGCCAGTAGCCCCCTTAACCTGGTGGCCTCCTCACCTAATCGCCCTGTGGCAGCCTCCTGCTGCCCAGTCGCCCCTGCCGTGTGCCCCCCCCTAAAAAATTTCTGGGGTTGCCTCTCGACCCTCCGATGCTGCTCCCACGTCCAGGCTGCCTGTTCCTGGACACGCTGCTTGGTCCTGGTATGGTGGGTTCTTCTGTCACGAACGTCAGGGTAAGGAGTAGACCAAGGCGCAGCGTTGCAGGCAAACATACTCATTTATTGAGCGAAACGCGAACAAAACAACAAAAGACGGTAACGTGACAGTACACGGTCAAACACAACCAACTTGAAACAAGAACCCACAAAACACAAAGGAAAACCGACAGTTTAAATATGTCTCCCAATCAGAGACAACCAGCAAACAGCTGACACTCGTTGCCTCTGATTGGGAGTCACTCAGGCCAACATAGAAAATGACAAACTAGAACCCCCAACATAGAAATATAACACATAGAATAAACACACCCTGGCTCAACAAATAGAGTCCCAGAGCCAGGGTGTGACACTCTCACTGTTCAAATAAACCTACCATTAAAATTATAGACTGATCATTTCTTTGTCAGTGGGCAAACGTACAAAATCAGCAGGGGATCAAATACTTTTTTCCCTCACTGTAGAGGAACAGTGGTCAATTGATCTTGTAACGGACATCTGTCACCCAGTCAATCTTAGCACTCGTACTTCTTATCTACTACTATCACCATACTTCCAGGTTTGTGTGGCCGTGAGCGAGAGAGAGAGAGCGAGAGAGAGAGAGAGAGAGAGAGAGAGAGAGAGAGAGAGAGAGAGAGAGACATTACCAATCTACAGTACTGTATAATCAAATATTGAATAAATATTTGGCAGAATTTGAAGCCAAGTTACATCGGATAATCCTCATCTTCGAGTGTTCATGGAATGTCACATAATTTATATCCCACTGTTGTAACACACACACACACACACACGCACAAGTGTGCACACACACACATTACCCAATAGCCTGGAAGTTGCCAAAGTACTTAGTTCACAGCTGTGCATCATACCAAGTCCCAGCTGGAGGACCAGGCCTATCCCAGAGTTCACCCCTCTGTTGACCTCTGCCCTGACCTCTGAGGGTATGGAACTCTCTGGACGGTAGTTGGGTCCCGCTAGGCACCAATGGGCATAGATCTGGCATCAGCTTAACTTCTGCCAGTCCTAAGCTAAACCATATGGGGGTGAAACACAAATCTGACCTTACACCAGCGTCTATGGACCCTTGCCTTAGCCTTATACCCCAAACTAACGTTCATCAGAAGGACAATGGCATAGAATGGTATGCATTAGTTTTCAGATCTACAAAGTCAAGCTACAGTATGTTAACATCTGCCCTTGTTGACAATACAGAAATCCTATAGGTATCTCTCTCTCTCTCTCTCTCTCTCTCTCTCTCTCTCTCTCTCTCTCTCTCTCTCGCTCAGCCTGTCCTTATACAACATGTAATTCCCATCACTAGTCATAGTATTTATTTTTTCATGTGAGTCAGTGTTGTGGCACAGAAACACAGTTTTGTCCTGGAGTGTCTGATATTATGGCTTGTGTCTCTGGATTAGAACCTCTGTAATGTTGTTATCATGCACCAATCAGAGAGAATACTACATTTGACATCCAATGATAGCCTGAAGCCTTTATCAATGCTAAAACAGACCAATCAGAGCAGTCTACTGTGATGTGTGTATTTAGAATTGGATACGGTTAACACACACATACACACATGCAGTTAAACACACACACACACGCTCATCCAATGGTAGCCCAAGACCGCGGCTTCCAGGCTGTTTGAGCATCTGTTTCACTCTTGGCTCTTTTCTTCCTCGTTCATTTTCTCTTTCTTTCGCTGTCTCTCTGTTTTGTTCTCTTATAGCTTTCCCATTGCTTTTCATCCCTTGACCAGTTTCATTTTCTCTTTCCTTGTCACTCTGAAATGTCCATCATCTCTCTCTCCACCCTGGACTCAATTTCTTCTTTCCCTCAATCTCCTTACTCTATCCGTTTCTCTTCTTACCCCTCCATCTCTCCCTTTAATCTGAAATGCAGGGATTAAATCCCTTGCGTTTTGCCTCCTCTAATTCTCTCTATCTATCTCGCCCTCTCTCGCTCCGTCTGCCTCTCAACACCCTACGTATATGTAGTCATTTGAATGGTGTAACAAGCCTTGCTCCAGGGAGAGAGAGAGGGGTAGAGAGATAAGGGGAGAGAGAGAGTGGGAGAGAGAGAGGGGTAGAGAGATAAGGGGAGAGAGAGAGTGGGAGAGAGAGAGGGGTAGAGAGATAAGGGGAGAGAGAGAGTGGGAGAGAGAGAGGGGTAGAGAGATAAGGGGAGAGAGAGAGGGGTAGAGAGATAAGGGGAGAGAGAGAGTGGGAGAGAGAGAGGGGTAGAGAGATAAGGGGAGAGAGAGAGGGGGAGAGAGAGAGGGGGAGAGAGATAAGGGATTAAAAGAAGGGGTACAATTGAGGGTTGGTGAGTGAGTAGGAGAGAGAGAGACAGAGTAATGCACGCATGGACAAAATGTCATGCAGCTCTTTTCTGTTCAGACATAGAAGTGGGCTAGGTTCATGTTTGTTTTAGGCAACCGTAGTAAAAAAAAACATCACTCTTCAGACCACGATGTGAATGGGTGATAGGATGTCCTGGACCCCTCCTCCGAACTCCAACGTTGGGTGGGACCTTTAAAACTCCACAGACAGGGGTGGAGGGAGAGAGAAGGACAGAAAATAGAGTAACAAGAAAAAGAGAAGCGAGAGGGAGGGAAGAGAGAGGGAGGGAAGAGTGTTACTTCACACTGAGGATAGGGGATGGGAAATTGTACCAAGCCATCCATGAAAAACAAAATGAAGAAGGTAAGAGCAGTTCAATTTGCTTTGTTTTTTCAAAGATATGGGAGGAGAGAAGCCTTTGCCTGCTTGCTTGCTATTGCCTTGTATTTATGTATGGAGTATCATGAAGATATTGACAAAATGTAGTTGTTCTGTATTTGTTCTCAATTTACAAAAGGACCTGTGTATTTATAAGCAACTTTGCTATTGATCTAAATGATTGTCACAACATTGATCTGAAACAATATAAAGTCATTCTTCTGAATATCTCAAGTAGAGACAATCTGTGACGTCTCTTCTTCGCCTATCTGCCTAATGTTTCTGCATCTGCAGTATTGTACAATGGAGACCTTTCTTTGATTATCTCAGATAAGAAGGAGCAGTGTTATTTCCCAGAGTTCTTTATCCCTGTGTTTTCTGAAAGGGCAGGCCCCGAAACAAGATCAATGGTATCTGGTTTTATCAACTCAATACTCAAGTTACGTGTAGAGTAATTATTGACCAGACGTACTCTGTAAGTGTGTTATGTAACATTGTGCTAAGTCCCTGCGGTGAGCTGAGTGTTCTTTGGTCTGAACACTTAGCAGAATGAACACCCCAATCCAACACTGAACGAATACTGAGCATCGAAAAACAGAGTGAGAGAAAGAGAAAGAGGAACAGGGACAGAGAGAGGGGGGGGGGGGGGGGGGTGGGCATGGCTTCTTGTAACCAATACATATACCGCCATGTAAACAGACAGAGAGTTCTACTTATTAGGCTGATGAGCCACTGGCTGATAGGGTTTGCTATGTAGCTAAATGACTAAAAATAAATAGACAGGCAGAGTTAAACTTCTTAAAAGAGAAGAGATTGCCAATCCTGTCCTGTACTGTGTGCTGATGCAACATCTGATCTCCCTGAGGACTAGTGCTGTGGACAGCTGGCTGTCAGACCCCAGCAGACAGAGAGGGAAACAGAGTGTGAAACTAACGACTGTTGGGTTCACTAGTTCTGTATAATTCGGGTTCTAAGGGGGCCGTCGAGCCCCACGGGGGAAAGGGGGGGGCAGGGGGCCAGGAGGGGCCACGGTCGGAGGGCGAGGAGGAATCGGGCGAGGACAAGGAGTTTAAGGCGCCGCTGTCTGCATTGGTCCAGAACTGCACCGTGTTACACAGCATCGTGGGCCCCGCCTGCATCTTCCTCAAACAGGGCTTTGCAAGCAGCCAGATCGTACGTACACACACTAGTGAACAGACACACACACACTCATCACACTTACAATTACATACTAAATCATTCATGCACACAACGACACTAACACACACACACACCCACACACACACACATCATCATCTTCATGTCACTTCATTTTCACCACATAACATTCTCTCCACAATTAAGGTGTCATTTCACTTTCATATTCATCATGGGACAACCAATCAAACTTGATATATAAATGATATACTGTAAAGTAGTCTGAGAGGAGCCGAACCAAACTTTGATGTGGTGGTGCACTGTGTACACTGAGTGTACAAAACATTAGGAACATCTTCCTAATATTGAGTTGTATCCCCTCTTGCCCTCAGAACAGCCTCAATTCGTCGGGGCATGGACTCTATAAGGTGTCGAAAGCGTTCCACAGGGATGCTGGCCCATGTTGACTCCAATGCTTCCCACAGTTGTGTCAAGTTGGCTGGATGTCCTTTGGATAGTGGACCATTCTTGATACACACAGGAAACTGTTGAGCGTTAAAAACACACTCAAACCAGTGCGCCTGGCACCTACTACCATACCCTGTTCAAAGGCACTTAAATATGTTGTCTTGCCCATTCACCTTCAGAATGACACACATACACAATCCATGTCTCAATTGTCTTAAGGCTTAAAAATCCTTCTTTAATCTATCTCCTCCCCTTCATCTACACTGATTGAAGTGGATTTAACAAGTGACATCAACAAGGGATCATAGCTTTCACCTTGATTCACCTGGTCAGTCTATGTCATGGAAAGGGCAGGTGTTCATAATGTTTTGTACACTCAGTGTAGCTCATATACAGGGAGATTCCAAGAAGAACATCTATAGTAAAGACTAAAAGGAAAAACAGATCTACAGGGATTTTCTCTTCCCATATTTCTCTGCCATCAAAGCACTCAACCTTACAATCTGCCACACCAAAACAGGCACGACCTACCACACCGAAACAGGCACGACCTACCACACCAAAACAGGCACGACCTACCACACCGAAACAGGCACGACCTACCACACCAAAACAGGCACGACCTACCACACCGAAACAGGCACGACCTACCACACCAAAACAGGCACGACCTACCACACCGAAACAGGCACGACCTACCACACCGAAACAGGCACGACCTACCACACCGAAACAGGCACGACCTACCACACCAAAACAGGCACGACCTACCACACCAAAACAGGCACGACCTACAGTGTGTGTGTGCAAACAATGCACATTATGTGTACAAGGGTCTCACTCATACTAAACCTCCCAAATCTCCTAATCTCCAGCCATTGCCAGGGGCAACCCCCCCTACGGTAATTTACATTTTGTAAAAGTGTTTTACCGGTTCCATAATAGAAAAATGGCTCATACAATGTAATCTGTATAGATTTAGATTCAGAGATATTCCATCCTTTAGACTTAATGTACTAGATAGATATACTATTTAGTCTAACTTTGCAGAGCATCCTGGTTTACTCTTTCTAATAATGTGTGTCTACTGGCATGCTGCAAATCACATGTACTGCCCTGCCTTTGTATCTGAATCCTTTAAAAAGTGTTATCTTTTATCAAGGAAAACCAAATGGCAGACTTTCTCTCTTTCCATCCCTTCTTTTCTCACACCTCTTTCTTTCTTTGGCTAATTGGTTCCCATGGTCTTATGTGATTGAAGCTCATTGTGCATGCGCATTTCATAACATCAGTGGTTGTACATTGTGTGTTTGTCGATCGTTAGATTTGCATCTGTGTGTTTGACTGCAGTTTTTGTATCAAGATAAAAGCATGCGCGTATGGTGTTTGTCTGATTGTGGGTATGTGTGTAAACAGATTGTGTGTTTGTGATGTACATGTACGTATGTGAGTGAGTGAGTGAGTGAGTGAGTGAGTGAGTGAGTGAGTGAGTGAGTGAGTGAGTGAGTGAGTGAGTGAGTGAGTGAGTGAGTGAGTGAGTGAGTGAGTGAGTGAGTGAGTGAGTGAGTGAGTGTGTGTGTGTGTTTCTGGTTTTACTATCCTTGTGGGGACCAGATGTCCTCACAAGGATAGTAAAACAAGGAAAATCCGGACAGGTGTTGAAACTTCACCGGTCCCCACAAGCAAAAAGGCTATTTTAGGCTTAGGGGTTAGAGTTAGGGTTAGGGTTAAAATTAAGATTAGAATTAGGGTTAGGTTTAGGAGTTAGGGTTAGGGTTAGGGTTAGGGGTTTGGGGTTAAGTTTAGGGTTAGGGTTAGGTTAAGGAAAATAGGATTTTGTTTGGTCCCCACAAGGATAGTAAAACAAATGTGTGTGTGTGTGTGTGTGTGTGTGTGTGTATGTGTGTGTGTTCATGTGCAACTACCAGTCTGCTTATGTGTGTCCCTCTGCTACCTCCAACAGGACAGGGACCTACGACCAGAGGAGATTGAAGGTAGATTATACCCCTCTATCTGACATAGTCGTAATCAGACCATTACATGTTTTACAATATAAATGATCTAATTCTTACCCTGTGTGTGTGTACTTGTATGTCTGTGTTTGTGTGTGTGTACGTACGTGCGTGCCTGTGTGTGTGCAGAGCTTCGCGAGGCGTTTGCGGAGTTTGATAAGAAGAAGAATGGCTACATCAGCTATAAGGACCTGGGAGAGTGCATGAGGACCATGGGCTACATGCCCACAGAGATGGAGCTCATCGAGCTGGGCCAGTCCATCTGTGAGTCTGATGGCATCGTCAACATGAGGCAGGGGAAACACCACAGAATCATAGAATATCTGAAACTCTAGAGTGCTATGGCAGAAACTAGGTTGATTATTACAACGAATTATGAACCAAGGAAGCACAAAGTCAGGAAATATTTAGGCGAAGAAAGGTATTATCCATATCCATATTGTACTATGAGTAATAGTAGTCATGTTTTTATCTGGTCTGTAGGTGGCGGCAAACTAGACTTTGAGGACTTTGTGGAGCTGATGGGCCCAAAGATGCTGGCAGAGACAGCAGACATGATCGGAGTGAAAGAACTGAGAGATGCATTCAAGGAGGTCAGTCTCTCTCTCTCCCTTAGATTGTGTTGGCTCAAAGCTGACAGAGATGGTTGCTGTCTCTCTCATGTGAGTAAATGTCGCTATATCCTCCCTCCCCTCTCTCTCCCTTTATCTCTCTCTCTCTCTCTCTTTGTCTTTCTCTATCTCTCTGTCTCGCTCTTTCTCTCTCTCACTCTCTCTTTCTTTCTATTTCTTGGACTCTGTCTCTTTCTTTTTCTCTGTCTCTCTTTCTCTGTCTCTGTCTCTCTCTCTCTCTCTCTCTCTGTGTCTCTTTCTCTGTCTCTCTCTCTCTTTCTCTGTCTCTCTCTCTCTCTTTCTCTGTCTCTGTCTGTCTCTCTCTCTCCGTCTCTTTCTCTGTCTCTTTCCCTCTCTCAGTTTGATGCTAACGGTGATGGTAAGATCAGTATAATGGAGCTGAGGGAGGCCATGAAGAAGCTGATGGGAGAACAGCTGACCAACAGAGAGATTGACGAGATCCTCCGAGATGTGGACCTCAACGGGGACGGACTGGTCGACTTTGAGGGTGTGTGTGTGTGTGTGGGTTGGTTCTTCTATCCTTGTGGGGACCTAAAATCCCCAAATGTCCCCACAAGGATAGTAAAACAAGGAAAATCTCCCTCATAGGGACATTTCCCATGTCCCCATGAGGACAAAGGCTATTTTAAGCTTAGGGGTTAGGTTTAGAGTTAGGGTTACAATTAGAGTTAGGGTTACAATTAGGGTTAGGGTAAGGATAAGGGGTTAGTGGTTAGGTTTAGGGTTAGGGTTAGGGTTAGGGTTAGGAGTTAGGAGTTAGGTTTAGGTTTAGGTTTAGGGTTAGGGTTACGGGTTACGGGTTAAGGTTTGGGTTAGGGTTAAGGTTAGGGCAAGGTTAGGGTAAAATCAAATCAAATCACATTTTATTTGTCACATGCACCGAATACAACAGGTGTAGAACTTACAGTGAAATGCTTACTTACAAGCCCTTAACCAACAATGCAGTTAAGAAAAATAAGTGTTAAGTAAAAAATTGATAAGTAAAAATAAAAAATAAGAAAAATAAAAAATAATTAAAGAGCAGCAGTAAAATAACTTAGTGAGGCTATGTGTGGCTATGTACTGGTACAGAGTCAATGTGCGGGGGCACAGGTTAGTCGAGGTAATTGAGGTCATATGTTCTTGTGGGTAGAGGTAAAGTGACTATGCATAGATAATAAACAGAGAGTAGCAGCAGCGTAAAAAGAGGGGTTGGGGGGGGGACAATGCAAATAGTCCGGGTAGCCATTTGATTATCTGTTCAGGAGTCTTATGGCTTGGGAGTAGAAGCTGTTAAGAAGCCTTTTGGACCTAGACTTGGCGCTCTGGTACCGCTTGCCGTGCGGTAGCAGAGAGAACAGTCTATGACTAGGGTGGCTGGAGTCTTTGGCAATTTTTAGGGCCTTCCTCTGACACCGCCTGGTATAGAGGTCCTGGATGGCAGGAAGCTTGGCCCCAGTGATGTACTGGGCCATACGCACTACCCTCTTTAGTGCCTTGCGGTTGGAGGCCGAGCATTTGCCATATCAGGCGGTGATGCAACCAGTCAGGATGCTCTCGATGGTGCAACTGTAGAACTTTTGAGGATCTGAGGACCCATGCCAAATCTTTTCAGTCTCCTGAGGGGGAATAGGCTTTGTCGTGCCCTCTTCATGACTGTCTTGGTGTATTTGGACCATGATAGTTTGTTGGTGATGTGGACACCAAGGAACTTGAAGCTCTCAATCTGCTTGGTCCTCCTTTTCCTGTAGTCCACAATCATCTCCTTTGTCTTGATCACGTTGAGGAAGAGGTCAGGATTAGGTTTAGAGTTAGGGGTTAGGGAAAATGGAAATTAATTTGAGGTCCCCACGAGGATAGAAGAACCTAACGTGTGTGTGTGTGTGTGTATGTGTGTGTGTGTGCGCATGCAAAGTTTCAGTGTTGATTTATGTTTGTCAGAAACCGTGGCTTCAGCTTTTTCGTTGGTTTGTGTATAGGATAATAATTTCTCCTTTTTGTCTTTCTGTCACTATCTCTCCCTCTTTTCACAGAATTTGTTCGAATGATGTCACGCTGAGATAAACAGATGGAGTCATTGTGTAACAACTGGAAAAGGGACCACTACATTTGTAGTGAACATTCTTGCATCGTTCTAATGACTGGGCATCGATTTTATAATGTTATTTTTGTTAAGCAGCACTTACAGTAAATTGAGTGAACACCTAAGGTAGTTCTACAAATCTTATAACTCAAGCTGTGACAAACGTGCATAAAGATGGCAGAATTCAGATATGACATAATTGTTTTAGCACTATGCACTCGGTAGCGGTGCGTGGGTAAAATCACTGGGGAAGCCAAGCCAGGAAAAAAAAGCCATATTACAACTTATGTGTTGTGATAATTGCGTTGGTTGCTCTATAACCTGTTTGTTATATGCCGTGCCACCTTGATATACAGGCCTAAGGCCGGTGAAGTCCACAAAGTATTTTGCATGTAACAAACAGTTACATGACCTACAGCATGGTTAAGCAAGTTAATGTTTCCAACATTTTCGGACCACTAAACAACTATTGATTTAGAACCACGGTGAGTTACCGCAAGTCGAAAAGAAAACAGGAGCAGCCTCCACTATTCCAGCACCATTTCAACTTCAACATTTAAACAATATGTGGTCCTCTGTAGCTCAATTGGTAGAGCATGGCGCTTGTAACGCCAAGGTAGTGGGTTCGATCACCGGGACCACCCATACATAAAAAAAATTTGTGCGCACATGTCTGTAAGTCGCTTTGGATAAAAGCGTCTGCTAAATGGCATATTATTATTATTATCAAATCACATCCCCAAAGCTTAGTTTAATACAGTGACAACTAAAATATTTCAAAAACCATTTAGTCCAATCAACGTAAGCTAAATATGATGTGGCTGTCCATGGTTCTGATTTGTGTGCGTGTGTGTGCAAGTAGAAAAAGCATGTAGACTCATCCTACTTGTAAAGAAATGCCAATGACATCTTACTCTCTTTCATGTTGCTGAAACGGTCTATGACCGTCATACAGTACATGCTTTTAGTTTTTGTTGCTCTTGGCTACCAGGCTAAAATGCTTGCTAGCTAGCCTAACTTCCCTTCATGGGCAACGATGCGCCAGGCCAGCTAGTTAACATTAGCCTACTACATCTAGCTACAAATTGAACTTCCATCCTATCAGGCCAGGGGCACAATGTATGAATTTATGGTTGGATCAGAATCACCGTTATACTCATTGGCCAGTACGGAGAATTAACTAAAAACCACAAGTCCAAATCCCTATATCCATCCATGGCTAATTTAGGAAAGGGACTATTTTAGCTATCTAGCTAGCCACCAGGGGACAATGACACAACGAGATGCAACAATTCAAGTTTTTTTCTCTAAATGACATTCTGCTTTTGATGTGATGTGATTGGAGTGAAGCCAAATCCAAACTGGCTTGACCCTTTTTTTTTTGGTGCACCAGGACCATTCACAGTTGAGCTCACTCAGTTTAGCTCAATGCTGATTGGCTATAATTTATTTACTTTTTTTATCAAGGGAGGCCAAATGCTTGCTGGCTTCCCTTGCGTTCAATGCTATGGGCGGCAACAATGTCATACTCTTTTTGACCAGTCAACATCAGCTGGGCTACACATACTGAGAAAGAGAGGCGCTGTTTCACTCGTTCGGATGCTTTCTCCAGTGAGATACATTCAGCCTCTTGTGAATTTAAGGAAAATTATGAAACACAGAGAGACAAAGGTAATAAAAACATACACTACCGTTCAAAAGTTTGGGGTCACTTAGAAATGTCCTTGTTTTCTAAAGGAAAACATTTATTTTGTCCATTAAAACAACATCAAATTGATCAGAAATCAGTGTAGACATTGTTAATGTTGTAAATGGCTATTGTAGCTGGAAACGGCTGATTTTTTATGGAATGTCTACATAGGCGTACAGAGGCCCATTATCAGCAACCATCAGTCCTGTGTTCCAATGGCACGTTGTGTTTGCTAATCCAAGTTTATCATTTTAAAAGGCTAATTGATCATTAGAAAACCCTTTTGCAATTATGTTAGCACAGCTGAAAACTGTTGTGCTGATTAAAGAAGCAATAAAACTGGCCTTCTTGAGACTAGTTGAGTATCTGGAGCATCAGCAATTGTGGGTTCAATTACAGAATCAAAATGGCCAGAAACAAATAACTTTCTTCTGAAACTCGTCAGTCTATTCTTGTTCTGAGAAATGAAGGCTATTCCATGCGAGAAATTGCCAAGAAACTAAAGATCTCGTACAACACTGTGTACTACTCCCTTCACAGAACAGCGCAAACTGGCTCTAACCAGAATAGAAAGAGGGGTGGGAGGCCCCGGTGCACAACTGAGCAAGAAGACAAAATACATTAGAGTGTCTAGTTTGAGAAACAGACGCCTCACAGGTCCTCAACTGGCAGCTTCATTAATTAGTACCCGCAAAACACCAGTGAAGAGTGAAGAGGTGACTCCAGGATGCTGACCTTCTAGGCAGAGTTGCAAAGAAAAAGCCATATCTCAGACTGGCCCATAAAAAGAAAAGATTAAGATGGGCAAAAGAACACAGACACTGGACAGAGGAAGATTGGAAAAAAGTGTTATGGACAGACGAATCAAAGTTTGAGGTGTTCGGATCACAAAGAATAACATTTGTGATACGCAGACCAAATGAAAAGATGCTGGAGGAGTGCTTGATGCCATCTGTCTAGCATGGTGGAGGCAATGTTATGGTCTGGGGGTGCTTTGGTGGTGGTAAAGTGGGAGATTTGTACAGGGTAAAAGGGATCTTGAAGAAGGAAGGCTATCACTCCATTTTGCAACGCAATATCATACCCTGTGGACGGCACTTGATTGGAGCCAATTTCCTCCTACAACAGGACAATGACCCAAAGCACAGCTCCAAACTATGCAATAACTATTTAGGGAAGAAGCAGTCAGCTGGTATTCTGTCTATAATGGAGTGGCCAGCACAGTCACCGGATCTCAACCCTATTGAGCTATTGTGGGAGCAGTTTGACCGTATGGTACGTAAGAAGTGCCCATCAAGCCAATCCAACTTGTGGGAGGTGCTTCAGGAAGCATGGGGTGAAATCTCTTCAGATTACCTCAACAAATTGATAACTAGAATGCCAAAGGTCTGCAAGGGTGTAATTGCTGCAAATGGAGGATTATTTGACGAAAGCAAAGTTTGAAGGACACAATTATTATTTATATAAAAAATCATTATTTCTCACCTTGTCAATGACTACATTTACTATGCATTTTGCTATATTTCCTATTCAAACTCATTTCAAGTATGTTTTCATGGAAAACAAGGACATTTCTAAGTGACCCCAAACTTTTGAACGGTAGTGTATATATTGGTAAATGTTTTGGGGAAGCCTGGCTTCCCTTGGCATCCAAGCCACTGTATCCACTGAGTATTTAAACTACCACGCGTGATATGGTTCAATTAATCAATAAATCAGCACAATTGTTCCGTTTTTCAAATTGCCGGTGCCTTGATGCAAAAATTGAGATCATGTATAGTATACTCTGCTCAAAAATGTAGCAAAATTAGGAATGTGTGGTAAGTGCATCTTTATGCACCTCCGCTATTGGAATGAACATTGATCGGTTGTAACATATCAAGATCCTAATGCATGGCTGTCATTATTATATCTGATCTTTTTTAAGTAATTTTTTTTAGAAGTGAATGTTTTTACTCTGGTTTTATGTATGTTCAAGGTTTTAACCTTGTTTGTAAAATGTGACGTTATTTTCAAATAAAAAGCACTCTGTGTTGTTTCTATTGCTGTTTATATGGTATCTCAAATGTAATCATTTATAAGACAGTTTTTGACAAATTAATTTAATTGATGATAATTTGATAATAAAATGAGACACATTTTAATGCAACGTAAGACTAAGGGGGACAGGAGTCTAGTTAATGATCATTCATGTTTATGATAGATTTACTTTCTGTCACGACTTCCTCTGAAGCTGCCTCCTCTCCTTGTTCGGGCAGGCTTCGGCGTTCGTCGTCACCGGCCTTCTAGCCACTGCCGCTCCTCATCTCATCATTCCATTTGTTTTGTCTTGTTTATTACACACACACCTGGTTCATATCCCTTCATCAGTACCTGTATACGTGTTCCCTCTGCCCCCTTGTTTTTGTGTGTGATTGTTTATTGTGGAGGAGAGAGAAGCTCGGTGGAGCTCCGTGTATTTTGTATCGCCGTGAATATTTCCCGCGTGCCTTGTATTTTCCAGTGCGCCTGTTTTGCGCACTGGAGTGTTTTTACGCATTACTGCGTAACTCTGTGGTTCAGAATAAATCATGTTATTCTGTGATTTACCCTCCTGCGCCTGACTACTTCAAAATCACCTCATCATACTTTCTCCACACACGGTATGGCACCTCTTCTGTTCAAGGCAAATGAGCACACGGTGGGTGGGAAAAGACTTGCTTCAACCAACTCAACTAAGCAATTTTATGAACTTCTAAACATGACAATCAGAAAGTATTCACACCCCTTGACTTTTTCCACATTTTGTTGTGTTACAAAGTGGGATTCAAATGGATTCCATTGTCATTTTTTGGTCAACGATCTACACAAAATACTCAAAGTGGAAGAAGAATTATGTTCTTTTTTAAAATTATTAATGGTAAATTAAACAATAATATATCTTGATTAGATAAGTATTCACACCCCTGAGTCAATACATGTTAGAACCACCTTTGGCTGCAATTACAGCTGTGAGTCTTTCTGGGTAAGCCTCTCTAAGAGCTTTCCACACCTGGATTATACAATATTTGCTGATTATTCTTTTCTAAATTCTTGAAGCTCTGTCAATTTGGTTGTTGATCATTGCTAGACAACCATTTTCAAGTTTTGCCATAGATTTTCAAGCAGATTAAGTCAAAACTGTAACTCGACCACTCAGGAACATTCACTGTCTTCTTGGTAAGCAACTCCAGTGTAGATTTGGCCTTCTGTTTTAGGTTATTGTCCTGCTGAAAGGTGAATTCATCTTCCAGTGTCTGGTGGAAACCAGACTGAACCAGGATTTTGCCTGTGCTTAGCTCCATTCCGTGTCTTTATCCTGAAAACTGACCAGTCCTTAACGATTACAAGCATACCCATAACATGATGCAGCCACCATTATGCTTGAAAAACTGGAGAGTGGTACGCAGTAATGTGTTGTATTGGATTTGCCCCAAACAAAACACTTTGTATTCAGGACAAAAAGTGAATTGCTTTGCCACATTTTTTGCAGTATTACTTTAGTGCCTTGTTGCAAACAGGATGCATGTTTTGGAATAATTTATTCTGTATAGGATTCCTTCTTTTCACTCTGTCAGTTAGGTTAGTATTGTGGAGTAACTACAATGTTGTTGAGCAATCCTCAGTTTTCTCCTATCACAGCCATTATACTCTGTTACTGTTTAAAAATCACCATTGGCCTCATTGTGAAATTGCTGAGCAGTTTCCTTCCTCTCCGGCAACTGATTTAGGAAGGGTGGCTGTATCTTTGCAGTGACTGGGTGTATTGATACACCATCCAAAGTATAAAATTAATAACTGCACCATGCTCAAAGGAGTATGAATTCACTATGGTAACCGACAATCATCTCCAGGGAGACGTGGAGCAGGGAGAGGTGTGGGCCACAGAGGAGCTGGAGGCCAGTCAGCAACCCTCCAGTCGGGGCACCCTGAAGCCGGCTAATCTCAGGGAGGACCTGGGGCTGGGTGAGGATCAGGAGGAACTGGGGAGGAGGATATGTAGACCCAGGTTGTTCACTTTCACAAACATTTCGCTACGCCCGCAATAACATCTGCTAAACACGTGTATGTGACAAATACAATTTGATTTGATTTGAGTATGGAGTGGGTCCTGCGCCACCATCTTAGTTAGAAGACACAGAGTGGGGACAGGGGAGGAAGTTGAATGGTCGCTGGGTCATGTCTGCCGTCATTGCGGCAGAGGCATCTGAAAACGGAAAGGTCTGTCAACGAGAGCACACACACCAGGTAGCGAGCCTTCGAGTGTTCTATCTGCCACAAACGGTTTCTCCACACAGGAGCGCTGGGTGGCCAACAGATGAAGCACCAGGCAGACCGCCCGTTCCTCTGCCCGCACTGCTTCAAGGGGTTCCGCTGTACCAATAACCTGGTCACCCACTCCGAGGTGCGGCCCCACAAGCTTAAGGCGCACGTGATCTGTCACCGGCTGGAGCGCCCACACCCCTGCCCCGACTGCGGGAAGAGCTTCAAGACGGACTATGAGGTTTTGCTGCACTGCCAAGTGCACAACAGCGAGAGCCCTACCCATGTGACCTCTGCACTTTGAGGTTCAAGCGGACGCATCACCTGGCGTCCCACAAGCTCATGCACACTGGAGATCAGCCGTATGAGTGTGAGCTGTGCCAGCGCAAGTTCTACCGGCCTACTGATCTGCGGATCCACAAAAAGAAGTTGCACCAGAGCGAGCAGCCATACAGACAGACTTCCCTAATCTGGCCCTCTTGGAGGCACACAACTGCACCTCTCACCCTGACCCCCTACAGACGCCACAGGCTGAGGTACTGATTCAGGGCCACAGGTTCCCCAAGATTCTACCACAACCAGAGGGGGTTGAGAGAGTCCCGTCCGCCTCACCTGCCCTACCCAAACAAGGGGAAACACAGCTTCAGCCCCTGGTCAGGTTTTGTATCAATGGGTCCAATCAAATGGACCCCTGACACCCTTCCTGTTCAGTCACCCGCTACTGCCGTATCCCCCATGGCGAGCCAGACCAACGCCACACCAGCAGGGCCCCTCAAACTACTGATGCCGGTTACACCAAACACACCTACCACCACTATTACCAGGGTTGCACCACAAGCCACCAAACCCAGACAAAAAGCTACCACACTCAGACCCAAGAAGCTTTGCAAATCTCTGAACAGAAAACCCCCAAAACCACCTGCACAACTTGACCTCACTGCTAAGGTCAGCACTGAAGGTCAAGGGTAATCTCAGTCCCAGACAGCAGAGCAGCCAATGACTGAAACCACACCTAATACTGCCAAACAATCCAACGACAAGTCCTATACCAAAGTTCCTGGTCCTGACCTGAGCACAGCCCAATCAGAGACTGAGCCTGTAGGCTGCAGGCTAGTTCATTTAGCAGACAAGATATGCTTATACTGTAAGTCCTGTATCATTATTTTTTTAAATATGATTTTATAGTAAGAAGAATATAATTGAACTTAGCTGAATAATATATGAAGGATATTTTTTCCCCATTATGGAGCGAGTGCACATATGAAGTGGCTATGTTGAGCATAAAAGTGATCATTTGAAACAGGTCCTATACGCTAGATTTAGAATTATTTGGCAACTTTAGTTGTGAATGATACAAACCTTTGAATGTCTTAGAAAAATCGAAACATATACGGGCTGCATGATGCGACTATACAGTAGGATATTGATGATTGGAAAAAGTCGCAAAAAAAGCTTGCGCTCTGTTCCTTGCCTCAGGCTGCACATGCTGTTTTCTCATCGTGTTCATATTTTCACCCATCAGACTATTCTCAATTTAATCTAGTCTTTGCTAATATGTCAAATTAGTTAAGATTTTAAATGGTCCATTATCAAATGGCCAGAAACAGGGGCAGGGGGAAAAGACATGTCATGACTCATCTATATGCACTCCAATAGCAATGCAGGCCGTTTTCTTGCAGTTTGTTTTTCAATCATGCCGGGTAGGCCATTCAGGTGTTATAGCATGTGCTTAATAGCAGCTGAGAAATAAATATAGTAGCAGCTGGGATCACTCCACGTATCAACCACATGCTGCACGACAGGTGATATTCCGCCCGAACTCTGTATGCCATGGGATCTCCAACCCTGCTCTTGCAGCTACCCAGTGCTTAATTTGGGAAACCAAGTGAAATCTGTTCGAGAACATCGATAGCAACATGTTTTCACAAAGAAACATATTTCATTAAACTATTGACAGCCCCTCTCTCTGCTCGCTCGAGAAAGGAATGAAGGAGAGAGATGAGATGGAAATGCACAGTGGTGAGATATTCTTAAGCTAAAGGTAATGTGTCAGCCTATTAATTACAAAAATATACAAAATTCCCTATTACTAGGCTATTCAAAATCAAATACTAATTGACTATAATAGCAGGCTAACTCAAAGCCGCACTGCACAATCAATGAACCAACAGGCCTATTCGTTCTCTTCCAGACTCATGGAGAGAAAGTTTGGAGCATAGCATAAGGTAACCAGTCCATCCAGTATGCATAATAATACAATCCGCACTTAAAGGCGATTACTAGAATTTGTTTAATTTTGGCATAAAGGCTAGTCCAATTATGTACCAAACACTTCTTAAATCTATGTTGTTGTTTTTTTATGTTTTTCTGCCGTGTGTAATATGCTGTAACTATTAGGCTATGTATTGTAGGCTATTAGGGCACAATCATTATTTTAATTCAGGTTTTTTGGGGGGCTTGGGCTCATGCACTGAGTATACAAAACATTAAGAACACTATTTTCCATGACATAGACTGACCAGGTGAATCCAGGTGAAAGCTATGATCCCTTATTGATGTAATTTGTTAAATCCACTTCAAATCAGTGTAGATGAAGGGGAGAAGACAGGTTTAAAAATTATTTTAAAACCTTGAGACAATTGAGACATGGATTGTGTACGTGTGCCATTCAGAGGGTGAATGGGCAAGACAATATATTTAAGTGCCTTTGAATGGGGTATGGTAGTAGGTGCCAGGCGCACTGGTTTGTGTCAAGAACTGCAACGCTGCTGAGTTTTTCGTGCTCAACAGTTTCCCGTGTGTATCAAGAATGTTCCACCACACAAAGGACATTTGGCCAATTTTACACAACTGTGGGAAGCATTGGAGTCAACATGGGCCATCATCCCTGTGGAACTCTTTCGACACCTTGTAGTCCATGCCCTGACGAATTGAGGCTGTTCTGAGGGCAAAAGGGGGGGTTCAACTCAATATTAGGAAGGGGTTCCTAATGTTTGGTATACTCATTGTATATAGGCCTATGCTTATGAGTGTTTTGAATTAATCATCACCTTAGAAAGCACTGTCCATTTCTTTGTGTTAGGCTTTGAAACAACATCCACAATGACCATGTTTTACACTCAGTTTCAACCAGTTGTTGAACTTCTTTCTTCAAATTGATCAATCACAGTGAGGTGAGTTTTAAAGCATGATACTGTTTTGATGATGTGTTTGATGTGATTTTCGATTTCATTTGCATTGATTTCAGAGTGGTTAGAGGGACAATAGAGCGCTGAGTACCAGGCCATTAGCAACCTGACAGTCATTAGCGAGATGGATACTGAACGCATGTCCAGAGTGCATAAGAGGAGATTACTGTGACTCAACGATCACGTGGAATTTGACTGCGGTCATGACTCATGACTGCCTGTGTACATTTACATTTTACATTTTAGTCATTTAGCAGACGCTCTTATCCAGAGCGACTTACAGGAGCAATTAGGGTTAAGTGCCTTGCTCAAGGGCACATTTACGTCATTTAGCAGACGCTCTTATCCAGAGCGACTTACAAATTGGTGCATTCACCCTATAGCCAGTGGGATAACCACTTTCCAATTTTTTTTTTTTGGGGGGGGGGTAGAAGGATTACTTTATCCTATCCCAGGTATTCCTTAAAGAGGTGGGGTTTCAAATGTCTCCGGAAGGTGGTGAGTGACTCCGCTGTCCTGGCGTCGTGAGGGAGCTTGTTCCACCATTGGGGTGCCAGAGCAGCGAACAGTTTTGGCTGGGCTGAGCGGGAACTATGCTTCCGCAGAGGAAGGGGAGCCAGCAGGCCAGAGGTGGATGAACGCAATGCCCTCGTTTGGGTGTAGGGACTGATCAGAGCCTGAAGGTACAGAGGTGCCGTTCCCCTCACTGCTCCATAGGCAAGCACCATGGTCTTGTAACGGATGCGAGCTTCAACTGGAAGCCAGTGGAGTGTGCGGAGGAGGGGGGTGACGTGAGAGAACTTGGGAAGGTTGAACACCAGACGGGCTGCGGCATTCTGGATGAGTTGTAGGGGTTTAATGGCACAGGCAGGGAGCCCAGCCAACAGCGAGTTGCAGTAATCCAGACGGGAGATGACAAGTGCCTGGATTAGGACCTGTGCCGCTTCCTGTGTAAGGCAGGGTCGTACTCTCCGAATGTTGTAGAGCATGAACCTGCAGGATCGGGTCACCGCCTTGATGTTAGCGGAGAACGACAGGGTGTTGTCCAGGGTCATGCCAAGGCTCTTCGCACTCTGGGAGGAGGACACAACGGAGTTGTCAACCGTGATGGCGAGATCATGGAACGGGCAGTCCTTCCCCGGGAGGAAGAGCAGCTCCGTCTTGCCAGGGTTCAGCTTGAGGTGGTGATCCGTCATCCATACTGATATGTCTGCCAGACATGCAGAGATGCGATTCGCCACCTGGTTATCAGAAGGGGGAAAGGAGAAGATTAGTTGTGTATCGTCAGCGTATGATATGACAGAGCCAAGTGACTTGGTGTATAGGGAGAAAAGGAGAGGGCCTAGAACTGAGCCCTGGGGGACACCAGTGGTGAGAGCATGTGGTGCGGAGACAGCTTCTCGCCACGCCACTTGGTAGGAGCGACCGGTCAGGTAGGACGCAATCCAGGAGTGAGCCGCGCCGGAGATGCCCAGCTCGGAGAGGGTGGAGAGGAGGATCTGATGGTTCACAGTATCAAAGGCAGCAGACAGGTCTAGAAGGACAAGAGCAGAGGAGAGAGAGTTAGCTTTAGCAGTGCGGAGAGCCTCCGTGACACAGAGAAGAGCAGTCTCAGTTGAATGACCAGTCCTGAAACCTGACTGGTTTGGATCAAGAAGGTCATTCTGAGAGAGATAGCAAGAGAGTTGGCTAAAGACGGCACGCTCAATAGTTTTGGAAAGAAAAGAAAGAAGGGATACTGGTCTGTAGTTGTTGACATCAGTGGGATCGAGTGTTGGTTTTTTGAGAAGGGGTGCAACTCTCGCTCTCTTGAAGACGGAAGGGACATAGCCAGCGGTCAAGGATGAGTTGATCAGTGAGGTGAGGTAGGGGAGAAGGTCACCGGAGATGGTCTGGAGAAGAGAGGAGGGGATGGGGTCAAGCGGGCAGGTTGTTGGGCGGCCTGCAGTCACTAGTCGCAAGATTTTATCTGGAGAGAGAGGGGAGAAAGAAGTCAAAGCATAGGGTAGGGCAGTGTGAGCAGGACCAGCAGTGTCATTAGAGAATGTGGCAAAGAGCTTCCTAGGGTTAGAGGCAGATGCTTGGAATTTAGAGTGGTAGAAAGTGGCCTTAGCAGCAGAAACAGATGAAGAAAATGTAGAGAGGAGGGAGTGAAAAGATGCCAGGTCGGCAGGGAGTTTAGTTTTCTTCCATTTCCGCTCAGCTGCCCGGAGCTCTGTTCTGTAGCAGTAACATGATCACCGCAACAGCCCTACTCCGGACTATAGCTCCAAAACCAATTGTAGTTGTACAGGCTCCCTGAGTAAGGACTGCTTTTTAACAGTAGATTGGATCCTCAGCGTGTTTTCTGGTGTTTAGATGGGTTTGATCTGTTGGATACCTTTGACAACTCAGGGTTGTATTCACTAAGAAAGAAACGGAAGCAAACAGGCCAAAAAGGGGCGAGACCAATATGGAACTTGTTTTTGTTTTCAGTTGCAAAATGTTTTGCTACGGTATGCACTAATGAATATACGTTCCAGCTTCCTACTGTTGTGCCTCTAGACAATGTGGGACACTTTATATGGCTGTTTCATGGCAGATTCAAATAAAGTATCACGTTTGGCTGAAGCTAATGCAAGCACAGGTTAGTGATTCATTCACCTTTTCTCTGGTACTCCTCACTTGGGGTTGTGTAGATCCATAACTCATGAAACCTGTCAGAATGCTCTATTCATCACCTTTATTCTCCTTCAGTGTGTACCTGGTTCCAGAAGTGTATAGGCAAGTTACCTTCACCCAAACCCCTTGTTGTGATTATGGGAGACAATATTTAGACATGATTCAATGCAAGGGGTGATATAGCGCAGTGCACTAGACAGCCGACAATGTGCATTTCAAATAAAATAAAATACAATTCTATTTGTCACATGTGCCGAATACAACAGGTGTAGACCTTACCGTGAAATGCTTACTTACTAGCCCTTAACCAACAATGCAGTTAAGAAAAATAAGAGTTACGAAAATATTTACTAAATAAACTAAAGTAACACAATAAAATGACAATAACGAGGCTATATACAGGGGGTACCGGTACCGAGTCAATGTGCGGGGGTACAGGTTAGTCAAGGTAATTGAGGTCATATGTACAGTACCAGTCAAAAGTTTGGACACACCTACTCATTCCATGTTTTTTCTTTATTTTTACTATTTTCTACATTGTAGAATAATAGTGAAGACATTAAAACTATGAAATAACACATAAGGAATCATGTAGTAACCAAAAGTGTTAAACAAATCAAAATATATTTTATATTTGAGATTCTTCAAATAGCCACCCTTTGCCTTGATGACAGCTTTAGACACGCTTGGCATTCTCTCAACCAGCTTCATGAGGTAGTCACCTGGAATGCATTTCAATTAACAGGTGTGCCATCTTAAAAAGTTAATTTGTGGAATTGCTTTCCTTCTTAATGTGTTTGAGCCAATCAGTTGTGTTGTGACAAGGTAGGGGGGGTATACAGAAGAGAGCCCTATTTGGTAAAAGACCAAGTCCATATTTTGGCAAGAACAGCTCAAATAAGCAAAGAGAAATGACAGTCCATCATTACTTTAAGACATGAAGGTCAGTCAATCCGGAAAATGTCAAGAACTTTGAAAGTTTCTTCAAGTGCAGTCGCAAAAACCATCAAGCGCTATGATGAAACTGGCTCTAATGAGGACCACCACAGGAATGGAATACCCAGAGTTTTCCTCTGCTGCAGAGGATAAGTTCATGAGAGTTACCAGCCTCAGAAATTGCAGCCCAAATAAATGCTTCACAGAGTTCAAGTAACAGACACATCTCAACATCAACTGTTCAGAGGGACTGTGTGAATCAGGCCTTCATGGTCGAATTGCTGCAAAGAAACCACTACTAAAGGACACCAATAAGAACAAGAGACCTGCTTGGGCCATGAAACACGAGCAATGGACATTAGACCGGTGGAGACGCTGTGTGGGTGAACGGATGATCTCTGCATGTGTATTTCCCACCGTAAAGCATGGAGGAGGAGGTGTTATGGTGTGGGGGTGCTTTGTTTTTGACACTGTCTGTGATTTATTTATTCTACAGCGATACGCCATCCCATCTGGTTTGGGACTATCATTTGTTTTTCAACAGGACAATGACCCAACACACCTCCAGGCTGTGTAAGTGCTATTTTTGTTTACTACATGATTCCATATGTGTTATTTCATAGTTTTGATGTCTTCACTATTATTCTACAATGTAAAAAACAGTAAAAAATAAAGAAAAACCCTTTTAATGAGTAGTTGTGTCCAAACTTTTGACTGGTAGTGTACATGTAGGTAGGGGTAAAGTGACTATGCATAGATAACAAACAGCGAGTAGCAGCAGCGTAAAAAAAGGGGGGGTCAATGCAAATAGTCCGGGTGGCCATTGTATTAACTGTTCAGCAGTCTTATGGCGGGGGTAGAAGCTGTTAAGGAGCCTTTTGGACCTAGACTTGGCGCTCCGGTACTGCTTGCGGTGCGGTAGCAGAGAGAACAGTCTATGACTAGGGTGGCTGGAGTCTTTGACAATTTTTAGGGCCTTCCGCCCGGCCCTGGATGGGCAGGAAGCTTGGCCCCAGTGATGTACTGGGCCATACGCACTACCCTCTGTAGCGCCTTGCGGCCAGATGCCGAGCAGTTGCCATATCAGGCGGTGATGCAACCAGTCAGGATTCTCTCGATGGTGCAGCTGTATAACTTTTTGAGAATCTGAGGACCTATACCAAATCTTTTCAGTCTCCTGAGGGGGAATAGGCGTTGTCGTTCCCTCTTCACGACTGTCTTGGTGTGTTTGGACCATGATAGTTTGTTGGTGAAGTGCTCGGCCCACCTTTTCCTGTAGTCCACGATCAGCTCCTTTGTCTTGATCATGTTGAGGGAGAGGTTGTTGTCCTGGCACCACACTGCCAGGTCTCTAACCTCCTCCCTATAGGCTGTCTCATCGTTGTCGGTGATCAGGCCTGTCGGTATTGGCAAATTCTGTGCATGTCGGCTCAAGGGTGAACTACCCTTAAAAGTCCCTTATTGTGCACTGCGCTATAACGCGACTTGAATTGAATCCAGGCCTTAAGATTTAAGAAACATACTACACAGTATGTTTTCCATGACTGTTTACTTTAACAGTTAAGTACAGATAACCACATTCATAAAGCACTTCTCTCTGTCTCCCCTCATAAAGGCGCTCGCGGAGAAAGCCCTCTCTTTGTGAGGACAAACATGAACATACATTCAGTCATCCATGTCCAGTCGTCATCTTATAAAGTTTTAAGAATATAAAATGGCAGAATTTTTTTTTTTTTATTCACGAAAAAGTCTTAATGGTGGTATTGTATAATAAAATATAGGCTAGAAATAATCTCTTCATCTATCATATAGATTTTTTTACTAATTTTCTCTGTTCATATGCACTGTTTTTCATAATCAATGTCATTATGTTCTCTCTATTCATGAAACTACCCATCCCTCAATCCTCCCTCCCCCTTATACTGCAAGAAATACCTTGCCATAAGGAATCACCGAACTCTCCCAGCGAGCTCTCTAGTCATCGGCCGGCCGTTAAGTTGCTGAATGTTTCCTCCCCCCATTGATCGCTGGAGGTAGTGCCTGGTGAAACTGGGCCATAATTGTAGGCCCCTAGAATTACTGGGCCAACCCAGAACAGGCTCCAGATCTGATGTGATCCAGACCTACTTTACTATGTAGAGTGCATTCGGAAAGTATTCCGACCACTTGACTTTTTCCACATTTTGTTACGTTACAGCCTTATTCTGAAAATTGATTAAATTGTTTTTTCCCCTCCTCAATCTACACACAATACCTCATAATGACAAAGCAAAAACAGTGTTTAAACATTTTTTTTTTTTTAAACCACTGAAATATCACATTTACATAAGTATTCAGACCCTTTACTCAGTACTTTGTTGAAGCACCTTTGACAACGATTACAGCCTTGAGTCTTCTTGGGTATGACGCTACAAGTCTGGCACACCTGTATTTGGGGAGTTTCTCCCATTTTCAGGTCTCTCCAGAGATGTTCGATCGGGTTCAAGTCCGGGCTCTGGCTGGGCTACTCAAGGACATTCAGAGACTAGACCCGAAGCCACTCCTGCGTTGTCTTGGCTGTGTGCTTAGGGTCGTTGTCCTGTTGGAAGGTGAACCTTCGCCTCAGTCTGAGGTCCTGAGTGCTCTGGAGCAGGTTTTCATCAAGGATCTCTCTGTACTTTGCTCCGTTCATCTTTCCCTCGATCCTGACCAGTCTCCCAGTCCATGACGCTGAAAAACATCCCCACAGCATGATGCTGCCACCACCATGCTTCACCGTAGGGATGGTGCCTGGTTTCCTCCAGACGTGACGCTTGGCATTCAGGCCAAAGATTTCAATCTTGGTTTCATCAGACCAGAGAATCTTGTTTCTCATGGTCTGAGAGTCTTTAGGTGCCTTTTGGCAAACTCCAAGCGGGCTATCATGTGCCTTTTACTGAGGAGTGGCTTCCGTTGGGGACCTTCAATGCTGCAGACATTCTTTGGTACCCTTCCCCAGATCTGTGCCTCGACACAATCCTGCCTCGGAGCTCTACGGACAATTCCTTCGACCTCATGGCTTGGTTCTTGCCACAGGTGGACTCCAATCAAGTTGTAGAAACATCTCAAGGATGATCAATGGAAACAAGATGCACCTGAGCTCAATTTCGAGTCTCATAGCAAAGGGTCTGAATACTTATGTAAATAAGGTATTTCTGTTTTATATTTTTAATACATTTGCAAAAAAAACTGTTTTCGCTTTGTCAGTATGGGGTATTGTGTGTAGATTGATGAGGGAAAAAAATAATTTAATCCCATTTTAGAATAAGCCTGTAACGTAACAAAATGTGGAAAAAGTCAAGGGGTCTGAATACTTTCCCGAATGCACTGTAGGTCTTCCCACAGTCCTCACATTGGACTGTGGGAATACTGCCGTGGATGTGGGCCCTGTGCCTGCTGAGATTCCCCCTCTCTGAGAATCCCCTGCCGCAGTCTAGACAGAGGTGGTGCCTCACACCTGAGTGGATCAGCATTGTGTTTATGCATGTTCCCCCTGTCGTTGAAGCGTTTGTCGCAGAAGTTGTAGGGGAATGGTTTCTCCCCGCTATGAGTGCGAATGTGCCTTTCCCGGTCACGCCGGGATATGAAGGCCTTCCCGCACTCCTGGCAGGCAAGATTTTTGGGTTTCTATTTGGGTTCTGGAGACAAGGAGGAGGACACCACCTCCGCCTCTACCTCTTCCTCTTTTACCTGGACGTGATGATGTTGTTATTTTCCTGTGCCGCAGGGGGGATGCCCCTCGAAGAGCGAGGATGTCGGCGTCTGGGCCGTCCTGGAGGGTCTGGGGGTCAGTTGGGGCCAAGGTGGGGTCCTCTTCCCCCTCCTTGTCATCTGAGTCTGAGCCCAGCATGGCAGAAAAGGAGCGGCTCGCGGACTCAAAGCCCTGTCGGCGCTGGGACTCACCCAGGGCCTCCTCGACCTCCATGGGGGCTAGCCAATCCTCAGGGCTCTTGTCCTCCTGTACCTCTGGTTCTGTCTCACACTCCTCCCTACTACTCACAGGACTGGAGCTTGCAGCCTGCGAGGGCTGAGAGGAGGGCTGAGAGGAGGCCTGAGGCTTAGGGAGAGTGGAATTCTTTGGATGTCCTCCAGACTTTTTCTTCAGCTCTGCTTTCTCCTCCTCTCTGTTTGTGCATGATTGGCTGGATGGATTGTGAGGCTCAGGTTTCATTGGTTTAGGGACAGGAATCTCCTCGTCTTCTCTCTCCTGTTTGGTAGGTAGTAAAAGTGGCGTGACTGTGATCTCAGACTCCTCCTCTTTAATTTACGGTGGCCTCTGAGGCTCAGTGTTCGTAAGTAATAATTCCGGCCACTCCTGTTTGACACGAGGTAGGGAGGGATTCCGGACCTCTGGAGCACAGTTCCACCTCAGAATGTTCCGTTTTGGGCAGAACTCTTCGTGGTGACCCTGGCCCTTGAGCGCTCGCCCTCTCCCAGGCCATCACCAATAGGACAAAACAAATGGTGTTAGACACATGCCATACAATTCTTGTTTACATTTCATAACCACAATCAGCTGTCATCGTAGAAAACCTGTGGTAGGATTTGCATGGTTCTGACTTCAAGTGGGCTAGTGGGGAAGCGGTGATTATGGGATACGCAGTTTCTCCTCGTCTTGCTGAGGCTGACGAGAGGGCGGGGTCTTCTAACAACATCCAAGTTGCTTGGAATTGGGCAGAAAAGTAGTGAAGTTGTAAACACGACTATTATCATGTATCTATTTCATTTACTAGTTATGAAAGAAAGCTACAACAGTTGTACATTTGTCATGTTGTCGCTTAGCTAAAGGTTAATAGTAAAAGAGTTCATTCTCGACTCACCGCATCGTCACTTGAATTTGTTTTGATCTGCTAGAAGATAGTCTGTTGTTAGCTTGCTGGATAGCTGCTAGCTTGCAAAAAAAGTCCACTTATTGAGCGGGAAAAAAACTTTACAGATCCGCATGATACAACCATAATTCTTGAAAAGTTTATTATTTACAGAGCGTGATTAGCCAGCAATTCTGAACCTTTCTTCAGCAGGAGGCATGAACATTCTGGAAACTATACTGTTTCGTGGGTGGACAGTTGAGGCAACCACTGCTTTATATGATCTAAGAGCGCCACCTAACGTACAGGAGTGGACAGGACTGAGGAGTTGGAAATGATCTGCAGTGCTCAGCTCTGACTTCATCTCAAAATGTTTCATTTATACAGTGGGGGAAAAAAGTATTTAGTCAGCCACCAATTGTGCAAATTCTCCCACTTAAAAAGATGAGAGAGGCCTGTAATTTTCATCATAGGTGCACGTCAACTATGACAGACAAACTGAGAAAAAAAAATCCAGAAAATCACATTGTATGATTTTTAATGAATTTATTTGCAAATTATGGTGGAAAATAAGTATTTGGTCACCTACAAACAATCAAGATTTCTGGCTCTCACAGACCTGTAACTTCTTCTTTAAGAGGCTCCTCTGTCCTCCACTCGTTACCTGTATTAATGGCACCTGTTTGAACTTGTTATCAGTATAAAAGACACCTGTCCACAACCTCAAACAGTCACACTCCAAACTCCACTATGGCCAAGACCAAAGAGCTGTCAAAGGACACCAGAAACAAAATTGTAGACCTGCACCAGGCTGGGAAGACTGAATCTGCAATAGGTAAGCAGCTTGGTTTGAAGAAATCAACTGTGGGAGCAATTATTAGGAAATGGAAGACATACAAGACCACTGATAATCTCCCTCGATCTGGGGCTCCACGCAAGATCTCACCCCGTGGGGTCAAAATGATCACAAGAACGGTGAGCAAAAATCCCAGAACCACATGGGGGGACCTAGTGAATGACCTGCAGAGAGCTGGGACCAAAGTAACAAAGCCTACCATCAGTAACACACTACGCCGCCAGGGACTCAAATCCTGCAGTGCCAGACGTGTCCCCCTGCTTAAGCCAGTACATGTCCAGGCCCGTCTGAAGTTTGCTAGAGTGCATTTGGATGATCCAGAAGAGGATTGGGAGAATGTCAGATGAAACCAAAATAGAACTTTTTGGTAAAAACTCAACTCGTCGTGTTTGGAGGACAAAGAATGCTGAGTTGCATCCAAAGAACACCATACCTACTGTGAAGCATGGGGGTGGAAACCTGCTTTGGGGCTGTTTTTCTGCAAAGGGACCAGGACGACTGATCCGTGTAAAGGAAAGAATGAATGGGGCCATGTATCGTGAGATTTTGAGTGAAAACCTCCTTCCATCAGCAAGGGCATTGAAGATGAAACGTGGCTGGGTCTTTCAGCATGACAATGATCCCAAACACACCGCCCGGGCAACGAAGGAGTGGCTTCGTAAGAAGCATTTCAAGGTCCTGGAGTGGCCTAGCCAGTCTCCAGATCTCAACCCCATAGAAAATCTTTGGAGGGAGTTGAAAGTCTGTGTTTTGCCCAGCGACAGCCCCAAAACATCACTGCTCTAGAGGAGATCTGCATGGAGGAATGGGCCAAAATACCAGCAACAGTGTGTGAAAACCTTGTGAAGACTTACAGAAAACGTTTGACCTGTGTCATTGCCAACAAAGGGTATATAACAAAGTATTGAGAAACTTTTGTTATTGACCAAATACTTATTTTCCACCATAATTTGCAAATAAATTCATAAAAAATCCTACAATGTGATTTTCTGGAGAAATAAAATCTCATTTTGTCTGTCATAGTTGACGTGTACCTATGATGAAAATTACAGGCCTCTCTCATCTTTTTAAGTGGGAGAACTTGCACAATTGGTGGCTGACTAAATACTTTTTTCCCCCACTGTATATATTTCATGTTTTTTTGTTGTTGCATATTCTCCTATCGGTATGTGTATTTTGATGACCTTTTCATCAACATTGATTAATCTGTACTGATATGATTTTCATGTTATGACCTGATAGCCCTTTTATTCACAGTGTCATCTTGGTCATGAGAGTCATTGGTCACAATACAAAGACAACGTTTTGAAATCAAGATTTTCCTTTTTATTGAAAAGTTGGCCAGGATTCTGCACAGCAGAGAGGGTGTGCGATACACAGGGTTAGGAAGTGGGGGGAGGAGATAGAAGCTCCTTTTACCATGGTGCATCATACCCTGAGCCGAGAATCATCAGCAAGATATTTCTCGTTCCCTCTTTGGTGCTGCAATGGAAAGGAATGCAGGACGAGGGGGGGGGGGGGGGGGGGGGAGCCAAGGTTGGACCACAGGAGAGAAGAGTAGAGATAGAGAGTGATGGAGGGGTTGTCTGATTTTCAGGTGTTCTCTAGCCAGGTGGTCCTTCCATTGAGGTTTCACAGAGTGGGAGATATTTAACGTCACCCCTCTCCCTTGCTGTTTCAGATGGTTAGCTTCAGCCAGGGGTTCGGCAAGGCCTCAGACATCTCTCCCCCTCTCTCTCTTCCTCCGCCCCTCTCCCTCTCTTCCGCTCTTTCTCTTTCTCTCCTTCCCTGAGCCTCACTTGCTGGCCATGGTGTAGCATCCCTGCTGGTGCCACTGCATGTCGCGGATACGCCTCACGGACTGGAACTGGGGGTGGCGGGCGCCGAACTCGTTGAAGTGTTTGAAGTCGCCCTTCTCCAGCAGGTACTGGGAGCCACGGTATCCGGGGAACTGGTAGCCCACCCAGCTGGGAGGAAAATGGAGAAGACCAAATTATGCCACTACGTAGGTCACTAATATAACAGCCGTTCTCCCACAATCTTTTCTTTCTAGATCTATGGGATCTTAGTTGTGAGATTAAACTGATTGCTTTTGCTAATTGCTTTTGCCATCTCCATAGCAACACTTACGTTCCGCAGCTGACCATGATGCTGCCGACCCTGTCGGTGAAGCCGTAGGAGAACAGAGAGGGAACGTCATCATCCATGATCTCCATCTTACGACCCTTGAACTCTCCAACCTCGAACAGGCAGATCTTGTGCTTCTCTGGGTCCTGGGAGAGAGGGGAAAGGATAGATGTGTGTGAGAATGAGGGAGGTGTTACGAAGGAGAGACATTTACAGGAGAGAGACAAAAATGGAGAGAGTTAGAGAGTAAAGAGAGAGCGAGAGAGAAAGAGAGGTCAGAGAGAAAAATGAGAGAACAGAATTGACAGATGACAAAGAGAGAGGAATGGTGGAAGGCGAGAGGAGTGTACCCACCATGCGGACGGGCCTGAAGGACAGCAGGTAGTCGTTCTTCTGGCAGTTGCTCCAAGAGTCCCAACGGGGGTACTCTCCCTTCTCCAGGATGTAGTGCTCACCACAGAAGTTCATCTGCTCGAAGCCCACGAAGCTATACAGAATAGAAAGAGAGTGTTACATGATTGTACAGCCGCATTGACATATCTAATTATGATTAAAAGGCATGTAAATATACTGCTACTTCTACCATTATCCCACAAAGCTACAGAGATAGCAGGACAATATTACATTCTAGCAACTAACATATAGTTAAAGAAACTGGAGTGGTTGACTCACGGTCCACACTCAACGCGGAGGGAGCGGACGCGGTCCATGCCCATCTCACACACGTTCATGCACTCGTTGCTGATCTCAACCATGCGACCCTGGAAGTTCTCCTGGTCGAACACAAACATCTGAGGGGGAAACAGAGAACGAGAGACAGGCAGATAAGTACAACATAAACACTGATGACGTCTGACTGTTTCAGTGATCCAATGATATTCCATTAGATTGGAGCCAGGAGAAGTCCTGTTAGTTGGGGACTACTTGCCTTGTAGGACATCATGCCCATCTCAGACTTCTTGCTCTGGGTAGCCTTCCCGTCGGTCTGGGAAGCAGCCTTGGACTTATCACTGGACATGATGACTGGAGGGAGAGAGAGGATGAGCATGAAACAGTCTCAAAACAGTAAAGGAGACACATTCAACGCGCTGGGAATACTTCCCTATTATGAAATAAGGAAGACGAGATGAGGATGAGTGAATGGATGGAGGGTATTAGGGGAAGAGGGATATTTGGAGAAAGGATGGGGTTGGGGATGCAGTCTATATGTTTTACTATAGTGATGTGTAATATCAATGTAACGTATCATTATAACTAGCTACTTCTAATTACTGATTTCAAAGTGAAAATGCTGCTGAGCAGTTGACAATCTTCTGTCTCCCCCTACTCCCTTTACCGGTGTATGCAGGTGCCGCCAGCATGTGTATCATGTGTGTGTGTCTGCTGCTCTTACCTGTGTGTGTGTGATCTGCCTCACTCAGAGAGTGTGTGTGGCTCGGAGCGTGCCCTGCCCTTTTATACGCTGGCGCCCAGAGGAGGGGGATTAAACACAGAGAAACAAACCTGCTGAGGTCAGAACCACGGGACAATAGAACCACTGCATCATCAGAGAGGGACAGCCAGAGGGGAGGGTGCAGCCACAGGGACCAATGAGATCCATAGTTCATTGAGAAGGATTGGAGGGGGGTTGATAGTGGAATACTGTACATGATGATAGGGTCTACCACAAACAGATACAGTATCTGAGAGCTAGAGACATAACACAGAAGTATCTGTGATAAGCAAGCACACAAACTGATTACGTTTTTATAACCAGTGACAAAGACCTGTATGTACATTGCTCTTGTGTGGATATTGGTTTAATTCATTGTGTTCATGATATTTACTGAATAGGCTCCCTATTTACAATATGAGAGGACATGTGAATTGTGCTATATCATCTGACAATGATCATAATCAGTCACCAGCTTACATTACAAAAATAACATTTCTGATAGTCTCATCTCATCCGTTTTGAAACTGTTGAATAGGAGCTCAGGCCTGAAGCCGTAATCAATAAATACTGTTTAATTGATGCATTATTGGAACTCAGACTATAGGGTTTTGATTAAGAGAGTATAAGGTCTATAGGGTGTTAGAATGATTTAGGTGAAGTATGAGGAGTGAAGTTGAGTGGTGCAGTGTTTCTTTAATTTTTTGTTACCTTGTTAAGTTTCTTTGCTTGAGGGGCCAGGATACCATGGACAGTATATAACTAAAGGATGGATGGGGGACTCAAGGATGGATGTGTGGCATGATTCAGGCCTGTGTTTGTGTGTGTGTGTTTGGTGACTGAGGCCATACTATAGAAGATATGTCAAAAACGTTCTCATACTCAAACTTTTCTATCCTGTCCATATTCTATTATATGCATATTTGTATACTGACATTTTCTCTACACAAACGGTGCCTGTCCACCTTTAATCTCCACATTCTCCACCTCTATCCCGGTCTTTGTGACCGCCACGCTCCTACTGCTGACCGGCACGAACTGACCGGGTCACTATTGTTCCTTTCCCATTCAGGGCAAACCCCGATCGCTGTGCACAGCAAGGACTGGCGTTCCATAGTATGTGCTGAGCTGGCGTGTCGCGCGGTTTCGATGGAACGACCAGCAAGAACAGGAGCACGCTGTCGTCCAGTGTTCCTGGTGGGAAAAAAGGTATTGTGCGCGCACCAAAGCCCTGCACGATGGACGCGCTCCAAGAGGCGCGCTTCTCGTCAGTCCATATAAAACTGAAGCGCCAGGATCTCTCAAAGCTCTACGCGAGATAGCGTTAGGCGCGTGCCACTTCCGAGCTCATCACGAATAAGTGCCAAACTAGGTAAGGTGCCAACTCCGTTACGCATTTAATGCAAATTATAGGGACAGTCAGTCAGATATGTTATAACGGGCTTCTTCAAGACGCCTTTGCACATTAATTTAAAACTCACCAAAAAGCACTAACCATGTAATAACACGTTAACCTGCAGTTCACATTGCATAGATTGGATGCATAATGTATAGACTCGTTTAACTGATCCTGGTCTCCATATTACGCTGTTCTGTTCGGGTGAAGCCTACTAACTTGAATGGACAATAAACGATGTGCTGTCTAATCGCTAGGTCACACTAATATCGATTTGTTGTGTATTATTTGTCTCATACGATTGGCTATACTAGGGAGCGAGCTTGTTAGATAAAAAATAAATAATAATGTTGCTTTATCATAGATTAATTAATCGGCATTATTAGTATCAATTTAGTTTAGCGGACAGGTCGTTCATTGAAGACTGTTTGTCAAAATAGTTCATAGTGGATACGAGAAATGTTAAAGGGAAAGGTTTTTGGGTGAAATTGATACTTAGTCGTGTACACTTGAATACCAGTGTGAAGCTTTGATTACAGAATAACATAGAATAGAATACAAATAAAAAAATAAATGTACTCTATGTGTGTATTGTTGGTGTTGAGGTGACTGAGTGTTAAGAGAGTTGGGGAGATTGTGTAACTGAACGTTTCCTCCTGCCTTTTAGGTGTAAAGATGCACAGAACAACTAGATCCCCAATGATGCAACCCCTGGTCAACTCGGGAATGGGTGTGGCTCCTTTCTTCAAGGTAACACACCCTTAGATTTAGACACATGCAGGAGCACACACCTTTGCATAAGTGGGATGGGCTCTGTCACATTAAATGTCCCTTTTCTCTACCTCATCTTCCATTTCTTCCCTCTCTCCCTCCCTCCGTCTCTCTGTAGGTGACTGTGTTCGAGCAGGAGCACTTCCAGGGCAAGTGCCAGGAGTTTACCTCTGAGTGCTGTAACATCCACGAGTGTGGTCTGGACATCATCCGCTCCATCAGAGTGGAGAGTGGAGCGTGAGTCTCACATTGTTCCATCTGTTTAGTGTGTATATTTGGTTAGGGATAGAGGAATCCAGGTGTGTTCTCTCTCTCTCTCGCTCTGTGTGTGTGTGTGTGTGTGTGTATATAGACTTTACCATGAAATGCTTACTTACAAGCCTTTTCCCAACAATGCAGTTAAAAAGTAAGAACATTTGCAAATAAAAATGTAAAATAGTAACACAATAAATAACAATAACGAGGCTATAGAATGTGAAAGTGTGTGTATGTGTCATCAATGTGCGTGTGTGTGTATGTGTGTGTGTTGGAGTGTCAGTGTGAGTGTGTGGGTAGAGTCCAGTGAGTGTGCATAGTCAATGTAAGAGAGTCGGTGCAAAAAAGGATCAATGCAATAGTGTGGGTAGCCATTTGATTAACTGTTCAGCAGTCTTCTGGCTTGGGGGTAGAAGCTGTTCAGGTGCCTTTTTGTCCCAGACTTGGCGCTCCGTTACCGCTTGTCGTGAGGTAGCAGAGGGAACAGTCTATGGTTTGGGTGACTGGGCCTTCCTCTGACACCGCCTGTTATAGAGGTAATGGATGGCAGGGAGCTCGGCCCCAGTGATGTACTGAGCCGTCCACACCACCCTCTGCAGCGCTTGCAATCGAGGGCGGTGCAGTTGCAATACCAAGCGGTGATGCAACCAGTCAAGATGCTCTCAATGGTGCAGCTGCAGAAGTTTTGAAGGATCTGTGGGGCCATGCCAAATCTTTTGAACCTCCTGAGTGGGAAGAGGCGCTGTCGAACCTTCTTCGTGACTGTGCTGATGTGATAGGACCATATGAAGTCCTTGGTGATGTGGACACAGAGGAACTTGAAGCTCTCTACGTGCCCCACGTGTGTGTGCGTTCATGTATGTGTAAGGTGGATGAGTGAATGTGTTCAATGTGTGTGTATAAGACGGTAGTACAATGTGTAAACTCTACCCCCCCCCCCCCCTCTAGCTGGGTGGGCTTTGAGCACCATGACTTCCAGGGCCAGCAGTTTATCCTGGAGAGAGGAGAGTACCCTCACTGGGATGCCTACAGCGGCTCCCTGTCCTACCATGTGGAGCGCCTCATGTCCCTGCGTCCCATCTACTGTGCTGTGAGTAAAGTGTGAGAGAAAGCGAGAGAAGATGACAAAGAGAAAGAGAGAGTGAAAGTGTGTCAATGCAGTTTTTTGCCAAACAGATACATTCTATTAGGGCCTTCCTCGAGAAACACCATTTTTGGGGGAATATGATCATCTTTGTGTTTGTATGTAACACTCCTCTCTCTCTCAGTCCCACATGAGCAGTCGTATGATGATCTTTGAGAGAGAGAACTTCATGGGCCGCAGTGTTGAGCTGTGTGACGACTACCCCTCCCTGCAAGCCATGGGCTGGTCCATGCCCGAGGTTGGCTCCATGCACGTGCAGTGTGGCGCGTAAGTTAACCTCTATTATTCACTACAAACACACACATGCAACGCGTGAGCAAACAGCTGTGGAAGCTGTGGTTTAATACTTTGCACACACGATTGATACACACCCCAGAGACACCAAAACTCAGTGTTAATTAATATCCCCTATCTTTTCCATCAGCTTTGTGTGCTACCAGTACCCCGGCTACAGGGGCCAGCAGTACATCATGGAGTGTGAGAGACACAGTGGAGACTACCAGCACTGGAAGAACTGGGGCTCCCACTGCCAGACCCCCCAGATCCAGTCTATCCGCCGTATCCAGCACTAAGAGGGACTGGAGGCTGAGAGGCCCACGGACAGCAACCCCCAGCCCAGACGCTGCTCTACCCCATACCCTCCCCCCCCTACCTTACCCTGACTGGAAGAGCAGCCGCCCCTAACTACCGACTCACCACGTAGCACTGACACACACAGCCGCTCCGAGGTACGATAAGAGACTATATCACACTGTAAAAGCAGAGGACCACGCACACACATACATACTGACATGACTGACACTCACAGACATACCTATACTGATATAACACACACTGTGTCTTTTACCAGGTGAGAGCACCCGCACACAGACACACACACTTGCGCTGTTCTACCTGAACCCCCAACCCCTGTCCAGGTCACCTAGGCTGAGCTGGGAGCCACACACCCTGCTCGAACCAGAGGAGAGATCAACGCATCCTCAGACAACAGTTTCAAAATGGCTGCCACTGTAGTTCAGCTCTGATGTGATGTTGTGTGTAGGAGGTTGAACCACAGGTTACCTAATAAACACATGTTCACTTCAGTCCCTCAGGCCTGTCCTATCATTATGCGTGTGTGTTGTGTGTGAGTGTAGGACAGGGGTCTCCAACTTTTTCTAGCATGGGAGCGATTTTGAAAATAAATTAAATCTCGAGAGCTACTCATTTTTTTCTAGCTTTCAAATAGGCAGATTCTTCTCTTCCCCGGGTCCTTAGTGTACAAGAGAAAGTAGTGCACTGTCTTTTCTGTCAACATACCTTGTAAAATAATGGTTCATAAACAACTCTAAGGGGGGCCCTATAAAATTGATTGTGATTTTTCTTTACCAAATTCGTTTCTATACTTTCGCAAATTATGTTCTCAGTTGTTGTTTTTCCTGGTTGTAGATGTTTTTGTTTTTTTTTACTCTCAAAATTACAGTTGTTCACAACAATGAAATTGGATGTTTTGAGTCCATGTACAGTTGAACTTTATATACACCTAAGCCAAATACATTTAAACTCAGTTTTTCAATTCAATTCCTGACATTTAATCCTAGTACAAATTCCCTGTCTTAGGTCAGTTAGGATCACCACTTTATTTTAAGAATGTGAAATGTCAGAATAATAGTAGAGAGAATGATTTCTTTCAGCTTTTATTTATTTCATCACATTCCCAGTGGGTCAGAAGTTTACATACAGTGGGGAAAAAAAGTATTTAGTCAGCCACCAATTGTGCAAGTTCTCCCACTTAAAAAGATGAGAGAGGCCTGTAATTTTCATCATAGGTACTCGTCAACTATGACAGACAAATTGAGAATTTTTTTTCCAGAAAATCACATTGTAGGGTTTTTAATGAATTTATTTGCAAATTATGGTGGAAAATAAGTATTTGGTCAATAATTGCATGTACTTTCAGGTGGGCTGCGAGCTACTGGTATCTCCTATTGGAGACCCCTGGTGAAGGAAATCTATAATCAATTCCAAACGGGAGCCAACTTTGTAATAATCAGCATAATAAGCATCGCAAGATGTGCTATTTGGTTCTAACATAATAATAAGCCAAGGGCTTGCATACTGCAATGTCAACCCTCTAATAAACATAGGTGTAACTGAAAAACGCCAAAAATGAATACCCTTATATCGACTCAGAGATCACTGTCACCACCTGCTGACCACTTAAACACACTACAACACCATGATAGACATCTGAGCTATTTAGGCTGCACTTAATAGATTCACACAAGGACACACAGGTATTAAGAACATCTTTAATCTCGTAATCTGGTTATAAAACTGAAAACAGTCAAACTGCTGGGTAGAACAGTAATGAGAAACAACATGACGACAACAAGAACCATGACGACAACAAGAACCATGACGTGATTTCATTCTAGAACAGTCAGAAGCAGAATCGGATGCTGGTAGGCCTGTGATTGACACTCAACAAACGAGAGCCCTCAATTCCTGTGAAACTAAACTAACAGCAGTGGAAAACCTGATTTGGTGGCAACTCACAAAAAAATATTTGCAATATGATTGAACCCAAACTCCTCTCCACAAGAGGCTATTAGCTTGTGTTTTTCTACACGCGTCATTGAAAACTTAAACACGACAATGTGTTAAAAAGGTCTGGGCAGTAAGATGTGGACAAACAATCAGACCAACTGACACACTGAGTATAAAACACACACATTCAAAACTGACAATCTATGTGCTAAAAACTAGAACTCAAGCACAGAGCCCCATAAGCGGGGTGAGGTAGAAATAACAACAACGTATCAAATACATTTTTAACATACATTGGTCCTCTTTTGTTTAACAATTGGTAACTTGAATGAACTCAACCACCCAACTTTCACAAACCCCCAAACCCCCTTTACGTAAACATTCCTTCTTCTCCATCAAGCAGAAATCTGTACATTCCTTGTTGTTTTGCTATGGCCGTCTATGTGGCAGCTCTCTGAGTTTGTACTTGCAGACGGTCCACACACAGCCGTTTGTCCATACCCCAGTCTCCCACAGGGGTGGGGGGGAAGCAGGTTGGTCACTCTGTAGGGGAACAGGGATAGGACGGGTATGGTTATACTGTAGTTAGTGTAGAAGTTTTTAAAAACTCTGATTAGAGTTGTGTGATAATCTGACTGTTACCATGTGTATGCATTCACCTCAGTCTGAGCAGAGATGACAGAGATCCGATAGAAGGGGCGTGGTCCAACTCTCCTCCAATGACATTGCTCTCTTCCTCCTCCTCAGACCTAAGCCCCTCCCCCAGTAGCCAGACAGTATGATAGGAGGGACAGGGGAGGTGCTAAAGCCCCCAAACACATCCACTTCCTCTTCCTCCCAGCTTCCTGTTGACCCTTCGATGTCCACCTGTCGGATGGAATGTGAAGGATGGGAGACTGGAGGCTTTACTTTCCCAGAATGCATCTGAACTGGGACCTTCCACTCTGCTATTTGGATTGCTGGGTTGTAGAGTTCTGTTGTCTGTTTTTCATCCATTCTTCTAGATGCTCTTCCATCGCTCCGATGTCCTCCATATCCATTTCTCCTCCCTACTCTCCATCTCTTCGTCCATACGTTTCTCCCTCTCTTCTGTCTGATCTGTCTTTCGTGGTTTGAGCTTGGTTCATCCTGTTTCCTCTCCTTCTCCCTCTCCATCTTTCACTCTGCTCTGTGTCTGCAGGACCCTGTTCTTCTGGAAGGCTGAGGAGGCGGTTACCTGAGTGACATCCTCTGTGGTCACGCCCTTCCCAGACTCCTCTCTGTTCTGGACCTGAGAGCGTTTGGGCCGGTGGGACTAGCTCTGCTTCTGGACATGCCCTCTTTGGTTCGCTCTCCTACCTTCCCTTCGTCAGCTCCTTCTCCACTCTCCTCCTTTTCTCTCTTGTCCTCGCTGGCTCTGATCCTTTCTCCCACCACAGCTGAGGCTTCTTCTCTCCTCCTCTTTGTTTCTCCCTCTCGGCTGGTCTCTTCTGCAGGGAGACTGGTCTGTTCTGCAGGGAGACTGGTCTGTTCTGCAGGGAGACTGGTCTGTTCTGCAGGGAGACTGGTCTGTTCTGCAGGGAGACTGGTCTGTTCTGCAGGGAGGCTGGTCTGTTCTGCACTGAGTCTGGTCTGTTCTGCAGGGAGACTAGTCTGTTCTCCCTCTCGGCTGGTCTGTTCTGCAGGGAGGCTGGTCTATTCTGCAGGGAGACTAGTCTGTTCTCTCTCTCGGCTGGTCTGTTCTGCACAGAGACTGGTCTGTTCTTTCTCTATGCTGGTCTATTCTTTCTCTCGGCTGGTCTGTTCTGCAGGGGGCTGGTCTGTTCTGCACGGAGACTGGTCTGTTCTGCACGGAGACTGGTCTGTTCTGCATGGAGACTGGTCTGTTCTGCACGGAGACTGGTCTGTTCTACAGGGAGACTGGTCTGTTCTGCAGGGAGACGTGTCTGTTCTCCCTCTCGGCTGGTCTGTTCCGCAGGGAGGCTGGTCTGTTCCGCAGGGAGGCTGGTCTGTTCCGCAGGGAGGCTGGTCTGTTCTGCAGGGAGACTGGTCTGTTCTGCAGGGAGGCTGGTCTGTTCTGCACGGAGACTGGTCTGTTCTTTCTCTCAGCTGGTCTGTTCTGCAGGGAGGATGGTCTGTTCTGCAGGGAGACTGGTCGGTTCTGCACAGAGGCTGGTCTGTTCTCCCTCTAGCTGGTCTGTTCTGCAGGGAGGATAGTCTGTTCTGCAGGGAGGCTGGTCAGCTTTGCAGGGAGACTGGTCTGTTCTGCAGGGAGACTGGTCTGTTCTGCACAGAGGCTGGTCTGTTCTGCAGGGAGGCAGGGCCCACTCTTCCTCCACACCGGTGATGTCCCACGCCTCTCTCCGCCCTCGCCTCTTTAGACAGATCTTGATTGGCTGCATCAGCTCCCGGGGCTTCAGGTAGAGTTTCCTGCCGACCATGCCCCCGCCCCTCCCCGTCCTGCAGGCTCGGACACCCCATCTCCTCTTCCTCTCTGGGACACCTCCACCACCACCTGCTCAACCTCATCTTAGCTGCTCCCCTACACCCTCCCCTCACTCCACCACCTCCTCCACTCCTGACTCCTCCCGCCCGCCTCCTCTAGACCCGCCTCCCTCTCAGGTTCTCCTCCTGTGATTGGGCGAGATCCAGGAAGTAACTGATGAATCCAGCGATGTTTCCCTCAAAGCGCTTGAACCCTTCTGCCTCTCCCTGCCCCCTGGTCCAAATCCTCCCCCTCCTGGTAGCCCCGTCCCCCATATCTGGAGGGAGCCCCTTGTTCACATGCTCTGGACAGACAGGGACACAGAGGGGATGGATGGAGGGATGAGAGGAATGGGGGGAGGACGTAAACAAGTTCAGATTCCCCAGAAGGCATGAGGATGGTAGAATGGGGATTGTTAGGGGTGTGATTCTCAGCTGGAGGGCAGTTTAGCAGGTGAGACAGGGGGTGTAGGGGATATTAGGAGGGAGGGAGCGGTACGGCGAGGGGAACAGGGACAATAGAACCAGAGGCCTCCGTTCCCTGGATGGGGTGACATTATCAACATGAGACACACTCCAGAAAACTGGCCCAGCTGAACCAGCGAGTGAGGTCAAAATGTCAGAGTCCACAACGGAACAGAGGGAGAATATGCCATTGGAGTCCACTGTATCGGTCACACTCACAGGTCTGAGTCCCTGAGTCTTTTTCATTCTGAGTTGATTTCACCTTCTCTCTGAGCTTCATGGTGAGAGCTTCTGCTCTTCTCTTCTCTCTCCTCCTATCTTTCTCTCTGTCTGAGCTTCACTGCTCTGCAGGGGGTCTATCTGCATCCCCACGTCCCTTTGTGAAAGTCCCTCCCTCAGTCTCTCCTCCTCCGCCAAGCTTTGACCCGCTCTTCTCCTTGACTGCTGGACCACATCCTTCACCTCCCTCTCTTCCTTGTCATCCCTCTTTCCGACTTTCACCAGTCCTTGGATGCCCAGCCTGGCAGCAGCGATCACCTCCTGCCTCTCCCTCTATCTCCCCAGAGTACAGCAGGCCCACCAGCCTCAGCAGGGCGCAGGCCCCAAAAGCCTGGAACTCCAGTAGGTGGCTCTGCCCACAGGGAGGTGGACAGGGCACATGACAGCTGGGGGCTCTGGGTGGATAGGATGCAACTGTGGGCCGGTACTGACACCCCTGGTAGAGGGAGAGAGAGCTGGATGGTGCATGTTTACATTCTAAGTGTGTGTGTGTCTCCATACCCTCTGCTTGGAGCACCATGTCACAGAACTGGCTGCAGCTCTGCTGCCTCTGGAGCTCTGCCAGGAGTTAAGGCCTTGAACCCTGGCCTCTGATACAGCCACATTCCCCCATCCAGCGACAGAGAGAGAAGGAGGGTGTGAGAAGAGGGAGGGGAGGATGGAAGAAGGGAGGGATATAGGTTGTGAGATGAGAGGATTATGTACTACAGTAGGCCTGTAAAATTGAATTTGTTGATTTGGCTACATCAGATGACACATTGGCTGATCAGACCATCTGTAAAAAGCATTTAGTTATGAGTTTAGACTAGAGGCAAGGCATAATGACTTCATTAAAGTTTAAAATGTAGGGCACAATCACATCATCCTTTATGTCATCTAAATTGCAATCTTGGTCGCACACTGTCGAATTCTTGCAGACATTGCTGACAGGTGCGGTGAATTGACAGCTACATAATCACAGCCAAATTAGCACGTTAACTAGCTAGCTGTGGTGATGTGCACCAGCTACCAACACTCGACTCAACCAATGAGTATATGGATAATATTTTAAGTGGTGGACCATGCAAATAGTTTGTTGAAGTGCACTCTGTATTCGCATGATAGAAATAACATTTGTTTAACCGTGTGATTAGCTAGCTAGCTAGTAGTAAACGTAACTTCACAGACATCTTGCACCAACAGCTGCTAACCTTTGCTAGGCTAGCTAGCTAATGTTAGTTAACAGAACAAAATCATGCATCACTTTACTCACCTATCCAAAGTCCCTCGATATGTCCTTTTCTCAAAATAAAAGAAACTAAAAGCATTTTTTTTTTTTTTTTTTTACAGGATATCTTTTTCTGTATTTAACTCTTAATTGACTGAAGGCTAGCCTGCCTGTCATGCTCAATTTGGTGAGGTCATTGATTGGTCACTGAATGCTAAATGGATTGCTGTGTGTGCACCTAAACAATGTATGTGAAAATCCTGCTAAAAAAGCCGGATATTTGTGTAGTATGGACTGTAAACTGTACAGACAAATAACATTTTTTTCAAACCCAAACTTTATTCACCATCAATTTGCATCCCCCCCCCCAAAAAAAAAGAATGATTATTCCTCTTTTTCATGAATTGTATTCATCTAAAACAAACTGTGTGGATATAGGCCTAAGCATACCAGAATTTAATCAAGTCACAGTCACCGACAGACAGTTATACAGGGCAAATAAATCTAGTCTAAGACATTAGAGCATTGTAGTCTAATTATTGCCTAGTTATGGTCCAGACTCCTAATCTGCACATTATAGATAGCCCAAAGGGCTGTTGAACAGAACAGATGTAGGGACACAATTGAGGCAATCAAAGACAGAAAGAACCCTCTGGGAGTCAGGTGCAGATCTAATCATGTTCTGATTATGAATTTCATCGCAAATTCCACAGGGAGATTCTAAAAACCTTTGATCCACCTTCAAATAGAATCTAATGGCACAGGTAGAAGACATCCGAAATCCACGACTAAAATTCAAAGGGTTCCATTCCCTGTGTGTTCAAAAGGATCAGGGTAAAGGACTGGGGTTGAGGGTGCAGTATCCTTGTGCGGTTTGAGTCTTGGCCAACGTTCCTCGAATTTCTCAAAGAAGAGTGGATCAGTGAACGGCCCGGAGTAGATTATGTGCTGGATCAGGTACATGATTGCCACGACCATTGCACTGATCAGAAAGAACGGTATGAGCGGCCGCAGGTAAGCCCACACGACCCCCACCTCATATCCCAAAGATCCCAACCCACCTTGGTTACCAGTGTGAGAAGTGCGGCGAGACGAGCCTGGGAACAGGGTGGGAGAACCATCCCGCGCACCACGCGTGTTGGAAGGCGGGGGAGCGAGGTAATCCATACTGGAGTAGTAGAATGAACAGTGATGCAAAACTGTCTGAATATTTAAGTTATTTTATAGCCGGATGTCTTAAATTAGTCTAGTAATCCATTGGAAAAAAGAATGCAAAGAACATTCTCTAATTCTGTAGTTCCAGTGTCTTGTCACTCTCTAATCTAGTGCACCAGACAATTCCTGTGCTCAACAGCCTGGGTATGAGGTTGCTCTCTCTCACAGACAGCCACACACAAACACTAGTTACCCCCAGTGCTTGAGAATAGTCCATGGCTCATAAGGCCCTTTGCTCCGAGTTTGACCTGAAGAGTTGAATCAGCACGGGTCAACATTATTAAATCCTCACTAACATGCCATTGCCTCTGTCTCAATCTGTTCTTTAGTTTTCCTTCTCGTGCCCTGCTGTGTGGATTCTGGAAAAACATGACACTGCGCATGATTGAGAGAGCAAATGAAGGAGAGTGGGATCTTTAAATAGATGTAGTACCAGTAAAAAGGGAGCAAGGAGAAATAATCTGCTGTATTAAGTGCTTTCAAGTTTAGGGGGAGGGACACAGGCTGCATGCATACTGTACACCCTCTTGCATGCACTCTCTATTAAAACACTTATTCTCGCTCTCACACACACACGGAGTCATGATCCATCCTACAGCTGTCGTTAAATTGCATAGGCTAGTGTTTCCCCCAACTCTGGTCCTCAAGTACCCCCAACAGTACATATTTTATGTTGTGGCCCCGGACAAGCACTGGTGGTCCTCTGTAGCTCAGCTGGTAGAGCACGGCGCTTGTAACGCCAAGGTAGTGGGTTCGATCCCCGGGACCACCCACACGTAAAAATGTATGCACGCATGACTAAGTCGCTTTGGATAAAAGCGTCTGCTAAATGGCATATTATTATTATTATTATACTTGTCTCTAATCATCAAGCCTTTGACAAGATGAATCACGAGGCTACAGCGAAAATGTGTGCTCTTGGGGAAACATGCGCTGAATACAACAGGTGTAGTAGACCTTACAGAGAAATGCTTACTTAACTAACAATGCAGTTTTAAGAAAAAAAGTGTTAAGTAAAAAATAGATAAGTAACAAATAAAAATAAATAATAAAATAGCAGCAGTAAAATAAAATAACAGTAGGGAGGCTATATACAGGGGGCACCGGTTAGTTGAGGTAATATGTACATGTGGGTAGAGTTAAAGTGACTATGCACAGATAATAAACAGAGTAGCAGCAGCGTAAAAGAGGGGGTGGGGTGGGGGTGACAATGCAAATAGTCCAGGTAGCCATGATTAGCTGTTCAGGAGTCTTATGGCTTGGGGGTAGAAGCTGTTAAGAAGCCTTTTGGACCTAGACTTTGCGCTCCGGTACCGCTTGCCGTGCGGTAGCAGAGAGAACAGTCTATGACTAGGGTCGCTGGAATCTTTGACAATTTTTAGGGCCTTCCTGTGACACTGCCTGGTATAGAGGTCCTGGATGGCAGGAAGCTTGGCCCCAGTGATGTACTGGGCCGTTAGCACTACCATCTGTAGTGCCTTGCGGTCGGAGGCCGAGCAGTTGCCATACCAGGCAGTGATGCAACCAGTCAGGATGCTCTCGATGGTGCAGCTGTATAACATTTTGGAGGATCTGAGGACCCATGCCAAATCCTTTCAGTCTCCTGAGGGGGAATAGGCTTTGTCGTGCCCTCTTCACGACTGTCTTGGTGTGTTTGGACCATGATAGTTTGTTGGTGATGTGACACCAAGGAACTTGAAGCTCTCAACCTGTTCCACTACGGGCGTGCTCAGTCCTCTTTTTTTCTCCCTCTAGGCCACAATCATCTCCTTTGTCTTGATCACGTTGAGGGAGAGGTTGTTATCCTGGCACCACACGGCCAGGTCTCTGACCTCTTTATAGGCTGTCTCATCGTTGTCGGTGATCAAGCCTACCACTGTTGCGTCGTCTGCAAACTTAATGGTGTTGGAGTTGTGCCTGGCCATGCAGTCATGGGTGAACAGGGAGTACAGGAGGGGACTGAGCATGCGCCCCTGAGGGGCCCCTGTGTTGAGGATCAGCATGGCAGATGTGTTGTTAACTACCCTTAAAACCTGGGGGCAGCAGTCAGGAAGTCCAGGATCCAGTTGCATAGGGAGATGTTTAGTCCCAGGGTCCTTAGCTTAGTGATGAGCTCTGAGGGCACTATGGTGTTGAACGCTGAGCTGAAGAGATGGCTCAAATACTGGTAAGGGTTTACAAGTGCACATTGAGGCACTTTAAAAAAGGTCCAATGCAGCAGTTTTTAATCTCAATATCAAATCATTTCTGGATAACAATTAAGTACCTTTATTTTATTACAATTGTCAAAAAGAAACAAAATAGCTTCTTAGTAAAGAGCAATTTCTCAAGCAATAATTTTGCTAGGACTGTCTGGGAGTGGCCTGAGTGGGGAGGGGAAAACTGAAAACTAGCTGGTATTGGTCACCAGGCAGGCCAAAACTCCATCCTACCAAAACAGCCTGAAATTTCAGGGGTCTTTTCAAACAGCTCTTACACTAAAAAGGCATGATCATTTTCACAGTATTATTCCAACCTCAGTGTGGAAATAGAAAACACAGGAAAATCACATTTTTGACTGCACTGGCCCTTTAAAGTCCTCATAATCATCCCAGTCACGAACACACACACAAACCCAATACCTCATGTACCCACACACACACCCACCCTGGTAATCTTCTCACAGCGTGAGACATGAGACAAAGGCTGAGCACATAAATGTAATAAACAAAAAAAATGTATCTGTGGTCAAATGTTCCCCATAGCCTTTTAGAAAGCTTATCCTGGCTTTAGAGTCAGCGCAATAACAATGGCTAAGACTAACGGTTTGGGCTATAATATTGGCCAAGGTGTGGACTCAAAAGCAAATTCAGAGGGCTAAAGAAACAACATTTTAGGCAATTCAAAATGTAGAACACTTGAAAAGAAAAGGAGAGCTCCTAGAGTGTGCAGCTCTCCTTTTCTTTTTCAAGTGTTCTACTCCGTTAGCCAGCACCTCGCCTAAATAGGTGTGTTTCTTTTGCCTCCATATTAATCTGAAAATGTAGAAACATATACAAAAAAAATTGGGTGGAGGGGGGGGGGGGGGGCACAAGACTGAGCAGACCACACAAAGCTTAAAAGCCTTCGACTATTAAGGTGTGAATGTGTATGAAGAGAGGGAGTCTGGTTACCCAGACAGACTAAGCTGTACCCCTTTAATTAGATGTGTTTATCCCCAAGTACACATCTCCAGCTGTCACACACACACACACGCACACAAACCATGATACTTGATAGCACAATGAAGAAGTCTATGGGTAACGCTAGTTAGCATTGGCTCACGAAACTACCTCTAACTTCCTTCTTGCTGGACAGAGACATAAAAATGGTCTCTGGATAAGAGCGTCTGCTAAATGACTAAAATGTAAATGTAATGTAAATGTATCCACAAGTTCATCTGACTCTGGGGAAGTAGATAAAGGGCCTCACTGCCAACATCCCGAAGTATCCCTTTAACATCAAATCTGGTCTGAGAAAAGATCTTTATTTTATAAAACAGTATTGCCAGTTACATACTCTTACTGAAGAAAATGAAACTTTTCTGAGCCAAGGCAAGTTCATCATAATTGTACATGAATAGGCAATGCTACAGAGAAACGATGCATGTGGAAACAATATTAAAGAAACAATGATGATTAGTCTCCTTTGCAATTAAAGGAAAGTTGTAAAAGCAGAATAAAAAAGTAGAATAGAGATTGCATAATGCTTCACCCACCACTCCCAAATCAGAAAACAATATTAAAAATGCAAAACACGGACACAAAATTAAAAGTCAAAGTACAAAAAAAAAAAAAAATACCAAAATGTGCTTTTCATTTTTTCCCCCTAGTCTATGCTCAAGTCTGGTCCTGCTGTCTGTCTGTCTGTACTTGAGTCACCTCTGAGGAATCCAATTCTCCAGAAACATAACAAGTGTAATTTCTAGAGAAAACCAACCCCCTTCTCCTTTTCAACCAATGCCATTGCAATGGGTCCATATGTACAGCACATTGTTCTGGCTAGTGTAACAGTAAGTACTGACTGAACTAGTGTTATTATTAGTGGTATAAGGGGTTCAGAGCATTGCTGATAGAATAAGTATATTTCTTAGAACAGACTATTAATGTCTAACATGCGGAATCAAGAATCTGCCAGTTCTATGCAAAAATGTTCATAATGGAAGCATTCAAAACAACCCACCCTAGGGAACAGGCCCCAGGTCTGTAGTGGGGTCCTGTATAATAGTGTGGGGAATGCGTTCCTAGTGTTGTAGTTTAGTGTTGGAATGTTATCTAGTGTATGAGCAATGTAGGACTAAGAGCTGTGGTGCTTGTTAACAGTGTGAACAGCATCTTCCAGCTACCTGCACAGCAGCAGCAAAATCCGCACTCTCACAGCCATAGTTAACCACATACAGACTCAGGAGTGTAAAAAACAGCAATCTAACGTTCTTATCACGTTAAAATGTTTTATATTAGGTATCACTCAACAACTTAAAGAGAGGCAGTTGGTACATCTGTAAAAGCACAATTGAAAAGAACCAAGACAAAAAAAAGAAATATTTGCAAAAGGAGTAGAAAACACTTGAAAGCACACAATATGAAGTCCTTAAAAATAAACAGGCTCATATGGGTTGTTTGTTTGTTAACAAACAAAAACTCATGCACACACACATCCCTCACACACAGGTCTCCTGAATGACTCTCACTTACACACCGGCCTCACACTCTCTCCCAACTACCCCAAAACCAACCAGCCCGTAAGATAACTAGAAAATATGAAAATAACTCCTTTACAAACAAACATTCCGAATCTATGAGGACCGAGCCCCATTGGTCCACCAGCCACTCATGACCTTTCCACTCACCAATCCCAATCTGGGCACTACTTAAATTAAAATCAACCTTAAAAAAGGCGTAGACACCTTCCTCCCCAATCAGACATGTCCTCTTTTATATCAGGATGCAGATGATGGCAGCGACCTGATTCACGACGACAAAGAAAACAACAAAACATTTGAACGAGTATGAGGATTCTAACGAACAACAGGAAACGCTAATTGAGCCAAATGTTGGATGTAAGTAATCATAGAAAAAACAGAAATAAACAATGATTGTCAAACAAAGACTATTGCCTTGAGAAAGGGAATATCGATATCATTTAAATAACAGGGAATATATTTCTGACGTTACTATGGTGTGTGTCGTCAGTTTGAGTGTTAAATATCACTCTGATTGCAACACAACTGCTTTCTTTGGACGCCAACCCTCATCTTCATAACCACATAGCCTTGTGATGGAAGGAGCGAGCGAGAGAGAGCGAGTCTGTGGGTCTCTAGTATTCTCTCCTCAGTAGCAGTGGTAGGGCTGGGGCAGCTCACCCTGGGTAATGCACACCATCAGTTTTTCTGGAGGAAGAGGAGAGGAGGATAAATAATACATGTTATCAGTGCATGTGGTAATACTTCAAAAAGAGTCAAACAAACCGCACACAAGACGATTTTGTGGTACAAGTATGTCAGTCTATACACAATATGCCAAAATGCAAATGCCTAGGGTATACTGTTAGCTTTAGGGTTTATGATACACCGCAATGCACAAGTACAAGTCCACATAGCATACTATACCAGTGTGAAAGCCTTCAAATCAGTTTTTACTGCACATTATACTGTGTACAAAACCAAGGTACTGAAATAATACAATATAGACAGAGTTAGAGCAGAAGTGTCATTATAGGTTATAAAGAGACAAAGGATGGAGATATAGAGTCCATGCAGGACAAGAGGTGAAACGTACCATGCTGTTACATGCAGAGGGGGAGAGGGGAGGGGGGCTAACCATCGTAGGAGTCCAACAGAGGCAGGGAACCCTTTCTGCCCCCATACACCCCACGCTGAGAGACGGAACGAGACAGACAGAGAGAGAGAGAGAGATTGTGGAAGAGATTTCGTGAGTAGAGGTAGTGGTCGTCAACCAAAAGGCAAAATAGAGATGTTTTAAAAAGGTGTGAAGGAGAGAGAACGGGTTAGTAAAGGCAAGTGTGTTTAAGTGAAATAAACAATTTGTACAGGGCGGGGGGGGGGGGGTCTGTTACCTGTAAAGTGTCTGTGGTGTCGAGGGAGTTGTCCAGAGAGTGTCTCCTCTCCCGCTGGTCCAGTGTAGAGTAGGCTTCTAAAAAGGGAGGGAGGAAGAGCATGAATCAACATTGATAAAAAAAATATTAACAAATCTAATCTTTGGCCTTAGCTTTGACAGTGTTTCCATGGATACTCACCAGGGCCTAAGTCATTCAGTGGAATCATGTCTCTCTTCGCCCCTGTTGAAATAACAAAAGCGATTACATTCTGTTCACTTCCCAACAATTCCTACATATTTTATGTCTAACTTTAACTTGCTGTTAAAGAAGCAAGTCGGTGACGCAAATAAAAATTAATCTCTATTCCAAGAGTCTCACCTTTGTCTAGCATTGGCATGGTAGTGTCCTCGTAGGTCCCGTTGGTGCGTGTGGAGGGGCCGTTGGCGGGGGGGTTGAGGTTCACCATGAAGTCGGTCTTCTTCCAGCCGTCCTTCTCCAGGGGGCGCCGCAGATCCTTGTGCCCCCAGATCAGCTGTAACACCTGGCCTGCCCCACGCACCTCCCGCTCAGAGCGCTTACTGCAGGACCAATAGACATACACTCCGTTAGACATGTACTGTATGGACCCACTATGACCTATCCATCTCAAACAAACACGTACACACAAATGCTAACAATATACTTGTTAATGAGCTTCAGTTCCACACACACACACACACACACGAACTCGCTCTTACCCGTCCTTATTGATGAGCACCAGTCTCTCGATGCCTTGGGAGGCCCTGAGGGTCTTGGCGGCCTCCAGGCTGTTGCCCAGCACCTCAGTGAGCGTGCTCAGTACAGACACCACCGTCTCCTCAGACAGAGGTCGTGCCGACTGGCTCTGGCCACCCGGCAGGTCTGCCACCAGGTGGGGCACAGCGTGCTTACCTATGGAAGGACAGGACGGCTCAGATGCAGAACACAGACTAAAGAGCGGATCTGAAACAATCCAGGAAGGAATGGCATTCTTTCTATATGCTGATGAAGCTGTTTTTCCTCATGTGAAGTTGTGATACCTAACACGCAAATCTGATGCACACACCAACTTACCGAGCAGCTCGCGGTTGCGGTTATCGATGGCCAGGTTCCTCAGGGCTCCGGACATGGCTCTGACCACACGGTCGTTCCCATGAGCCAGCAGCTCTGCCATCATCGGGAGGCCCTTCTCCAGACGTACCGTGGCCCGAATATACCGACCATACTAAGGGACAGAGAGGGAGAGCGGTGGTTAGAATCATTACCATTCTGAACACTGAGTAGTCATCTTGCGGAGAAAGCATTGGGGTAATGCTACGAATCAGACAAAGAGATGCGAGAGGAGGTGGAGATTCAGGGAAAGGTGAGAGATCAGAGGCTGTCCACTCACAGTCCAGCGTCCGGCACACAGGTTCTGTATGGCCCCGGCTGCAGCCTCCAGTACGGAGGGGTTCTGGCTCTCTCTCAGCAGAGATGTGTACACACGCACCACCTCTGGCTGGAACAGCAGCTCATAGCCTGGTAGGAAGAGGGGTTTTAGGAACTGATTCTACGTATTGCATGTATGCTGTGTTTTCATAGGGTGGTTTGACTCACCTTTGGCAGGCGTCGTCCTCTTTGGGATATCAACCTGGTCCGCACTCCCGTCATCCGCATCTTTCTTACCTGGACAGAGACAGAGAGAACAAACAATCTAGAGATCATTCTGATCGAGGTAGATGTAAAAATACATTTTAGGTGCATTTGAATCTGTTCCACCTCAGCCATTTTTCATAGATTCAAATTCTCCTCAGAATGACATCATGGTATCATGCAAACATGGGCACTAGTTGAACAGCATGCACTCAGTGTGTCAAGTCCCACCTACACATCTACTGACTAAGGAAAGGGAAATGTTAAGACCAGCCAGCGTAAGGAAAAGCCCTTATTCAGCCGCAGTGCAATAGAACACTAAGAACAGAATCTTACCTTTGGAAAACCACTCATCTAAACAGGACAGGAACAAAAGAAGGGGGAGGACAGGGGGAGGAGGAGGGACGGAGAGAGAGTGAAAAACAGAAATAGTATGCCAGCTACCAACAAGCACAAACAAACGCGTCAGATCCATAAAAGCAAAACTCAGCCCCCGGCACCCAAAAAGCATACACTGAGTAGGATTACGTTGCCACTAACCACAGATCTAAGATCAGTCTACAGCTTTATCCCCAGGCAGGACTGGGGAGCGGGTAATCTGATCCTAGATCTGGGGTTAAGGGAACTTTTTACCTCTAGCCACAGAACACACAGGGTGAACTACAACCTTTAACAGGCCGGTTACTGACCTTTGCCCTTCCTTGAGCTGAAGCAGCTGGCCTTGTTGGATCCGGGGACGGGGCCCTGGTTTAGGGGCGCGGCCTCCAGGTAGCGCTCGCAGCCGGGAATCTCCCGGTGAACCTGATAGGACAGATTTCTCAGCAGACACACACTGTTCTCCACCAACTACACAGAGAGAGAGGGAGAGTGGAGGTTTTAAAGGGTCTTTATTCAAGCATGTCATTGGGAAAGAAATTAAGAAAATTGACCAAAAAATATGTATAAATCAGGTTTAAGCAATCAATTACCTTGTTGTCCACATCTTTGCGGTTGATCTGTGATTGGACAATGTACATGAGTGAGTCCACCAATCCCGTGCACTCCCTCAGCTTCCGCCTGGCCTCGCTACGTTCTGAGCTCACGTTCCTTAACAACAACAGAAAGATAACATTTTAGCTTAATGGTTTATATTTTCCTCAGATCCAATACCTATTCCCCCTTTCATTCTCTCCTCCACTGATCTCCTGCCGTCCATTTCCTCTCCCCCCACGTACCTCAGACAGCCAGCTGTGTTGGTGAGGGCCGTCTCCCACTCCAGGTGTCGTGGTTTGAGGCTCTCTTCTCCTCCGTCACTTCCTCTCTCCCAGCCAGAGTGCGGCACCATCACCTCGTCAGAGAGGGTGTGTAACGCGTGGTCCACGATCTCCATCTTCACAGAGTCGTGAGACGATAGGTTCCACAATGTGCCTGAGGAAGAGAATGCATTCTTCATCATTTTCATGACTCTCTGGTCTCTGAGTCCAATAACGAGGTACAGGTAACTGCCAAAATAATGGAAACACTTGAGTAAATGAGGGATACAAAGTACACTGCTCAAAAAAATAAAGGGAACACTTAAACAACACAATGTAACTCCAAGTCAATCACACTTCTGTGAAATCAAACTGTCCACTTAGGAAGCAACACTGATTGACAATACATTTCACATGCTGTTGTGCAAATGGAATAGACAACAGGTGGAAATTATAGGCAATTAGCAAGACACCCCCAATAAAGGACTGGTTTTGCAGGTGGTGACCACAGACCACTTTGGAGTGTGTCAGCAGTTCCTGCAAGAGGAAGGCATTGATGCTATGGACTGGCCCGCCCGTTCCCCAGACCTGAATCCAATTGAGCACATCTGGGACATTACATTTACATTTACGTCATCTAGCAGACGCTCTTATCCAGAGCGACTTACAAATAGGTGCATTCACCTTATAGCCAGTGGGATAACCACTTTACAATGTTGTTTTTTTTTTGGGGGGGGGGGGGGGGTAGAAGGATTACTTTATCCTATCCCAGGTATTCCTTAAAAGAGGTGGGGTTTCAAATGTCTCCGGAAGGTGGTGAGTGACTCCGCTGTCCTGGCATCGTGAGGGAGCTTGTTCCACCATTGGGGTGCCAGAGCAGCGAACAGTTTTGACTCGCTCCATCCACCAACGCCACGTTGCACCACAGACTGTCCAGGAGTTGGCGGATGCTTTAGTCCAGGTCTGGGAGGAGATCCCTCAGGAGACCATCCGCCACCTCATCAGGAGCATGCCCAGGCGTTGTAGGGAGGTCATACAGGCACGTGGAGGCCACACACACTACTGAGCCTAATTTTGACTTGTTTTAAGGACATTACATCAAAGTTGGATCAGCCTGTAGTGTGGTTTTCCACTTTAATTTTGAGGGTGACTCCAAATCCAGACCTCCATGGGTTGATAAATTTGATTTCCATTGATAATTTTTGTGTGATTTTGTTGTCAGCACATTCAACTATATAAAGAAACAAGTATTTAATAAGATTATTTCATTCATTCAGATCTAGGATGTGTTATTTTAGTGTTCCCTTTATTTTTTTGAGCAGTGTATATTGAAAGCAGGTGCTTCCACACAGGTGTGGTTCCTTAGTTAATTAAGCAATTAACATCCCACCATGCTTAGGGTCATGTATAAAAATGCTGGGCAGGCCATTATTTTGAATACCATGGCTTTGCCCCCATAGGATGCTAATGCCCCCATCCACAGGGCACGAGTGGTCACTGAATGGTTTGATGAGCATGAAAACGATGTAAACCACCAACAACAAAACACCAAATGATGGAATTTCAAATGGAATAATGGTGTTGCATCCCTCCAATACAGTTCCAGACGCTTGTAGAATCTATGCCAAGGTGCACTGAAGACGTTCTGGCTCGTGGTGTTTGTGTTTCCTTTATTTTGGCAGTTACGTGTATATACAAAACATTAGAACACCTGTTCTTTCCATCACAGACTGACCAGTTGAATCCAGGTTAAAGCTATGATCCCTTATTGATGTCACTTGTTAAATCCACTTCAATCAGTGTAGATGAAGGGAAGGATTTTTAAGACATGGATTGTGTATGTGTGTCATTCAGAGGGTGAATGGGCAAGACAAAATATTTCAGTGCCTTTGAACGGGGTATGGTAGTAGGTGCCAGGTGCACTGGTTTGATCGTGTCAAGAACTGCAACGCTGCTGCGTTTTTCACGCTCAACAGTTTCCCGTATCAATAATGGTCCACCACCCAAATGACATCCAGCCAACTTGATACAACTATGGGAAGCAGTGGCGTCAACATGGGCCAGCATCCCTGTGGAACGCTTTCGACACCTTGTAGAGTCCATTGTCTATTCGAATTGAGGCTGTTCTGAGGGCAAAAAGGGGGGGGGGGGGGGTGCAACTCAATATTAGGACGGTGTTCTTAATATTTGGTATACTCAGTGTAGGTTATATAACTGAAGTATAGTAAGAATACTACACGGTTGTACTGGTGTTTTACTGTCCCATAAGTAGTACGGTAATAGTAAAGCTGGGTTCTCCCCAAAGAATGCAAGCGGGGCCACCTTGTGGACTAGATGCGTCACTATGTAAAAAAATTAAAATACAAAAATCAACACTATTTGTTATAATTTAAGGCTCTAGATTGCAGGAAATGGCAGTTACAGGTGTTAAAAAACGCAAACATCTCCAAAAGGGGAAAAGAGCCCCCTTCCGGCCTTCCCCCTGCCTTCCTCATCAGCACCACCTTGTTAAAAAACCCTGTAGAGCAAGTGAGAGAGTAGATATAACAGTAGTATTACCTGTAATGGTGTCTGTGAGGTCTTGCTCTCTGGTCTTCCTCAGTAGCCTGACTAAGGCAGGGATGCCGTCACAGTTCTTGATGGCGATCTTGTTGTCGTGGTCTCGTCCATATGAGATGTTCTTGAGCGCCCCGCAGGCCGAGTGGTGTACGTCCTTCTTGGGGTTGTCCAGCAACGAGACCAGAGCAGGGATCCCCTTTAGACGACGCACCTCCGATTTCACCTACAGACAAACACAACCAACATGGTCATACACCAAACCTATCCTAAAACATATGCTGACACCAGTGCTTTAATACTTGCAATATTCATCATGTCAATAAAAACCTGTGTTTGCAGGTACACAAGGTGTTGTGTTTTACCTTGTCATTCTTGAAGGTGAGGTGCTGGAGGAAGGCAGCAGCGTTGGTTTTGACCGGGTCCAGTCGGTAGTTCAACATGGCGATGACCTCAGGAAGCTCTGGCTGTCTCCAGGAAGTGGGCGGGCCCTTCCTCAGGGTACTGTCCAATGATGCCATACTTCCCCTCTCCATCGCCATGTTGACGCCCCAGGTGTAGGGGTCGACTCCTCCCATGTCCCCGTCCAAAGTGTCCTCACAACTCCTAAGGGACAAATGGAAGCTCAGACGGGACTGTGTTGTGTGTGTGTGTTGGTATGCGAGTATTGCGTACATATACTGATATGGAGTGATTTGGGTGTGTACTGTAACCATTCGTGTGTTTTTATGTGTGTGTGTGTCTACCTGAGCCTGCGTCTGTCCAGTCCACCAGGGCCTGGGCCTAGTCGTGGCATGGTGCCGTATCCTGGATGCATGGTGGGAGGAGCCATACTGTACTCCATGTCGTCATATCCCAGACTCCTCTGGTCATCCTCCATGCCATAGTGGCCCTGGTGGGCGTAGCGCATGCCCCCCAGCTCCAGGGCACTGCCCACACCCCTCACCCCTCGCCCCACCTGGGGCTGGGCTACGTAGGGGTCCATCTGCTGTCTGCTGGGGGCGCGGTACCCAGAGTCCAGGGTCCTGTACCCATCCGCAGGTCTGGAGAAGATCAATTATCCCAAAGATAAGGTCATCTTCACAAAAGGAATACTTATTGAAAAGCAGTTTGTAGCATTTTTCTTTACAGTGCTCTTTAGCACTTTTACAAACTTTAACAACAGTGGCAATGTGCCTCATCTAGCGGTGTAGCGCTTGTTAAACTCTTAACGCAAATAAACAGTCTGTCTGACCTGTAGCGGTCGTCCATGCGTGTGCCTCTGCTCAGGCTGGCGTAGGCCTCGGAGGGCGGGGCGCTCCTGTAGTCGTCGTACCCCCCCGCGGGGCCGTAGTGGTAGTTCCTGGGGACCGTGGCTGTGGGGTAGTCACCCCCTCCACCCTGCCTGTAGGTACGGTCCAGAGTGGCACTGTAACCACCCATGCCCGAGACGGATAGTCCTCCGTCGATGGACATCGAATCAGAGGGCAGGACGGTACGTGAGGTGATCACCTTCATCTGAAGAAGAGGAAGTACATCACAATGAGACAGGAAGTTGTAGAGAATCTTTTGTTCGCCATGGAGGAAATTATTTTCAGTTACATATTAGTTACAGTACAAAATGTGTGTACCACGTTCCCTGCCCGCCGTCCATTGGTTCCATCGTCTGAGAAGACAGAGTGTGCTTCCTGTGAATCATCTTCTGGTGTGCAGCTCTCGTCTAGAGCGTCATGCGCTGGGTCCACCATCCTGTACTGTAATACACACACACACAATGTTACACACACAGAGCATCACACACACACACACACACACACACAACCAGTACACACACTCACCTGTGTCCCGTTAATGTATCCCTCACTCAGTTTCAGTCGTTCTATGTCTGCCTCCCCCAGGCGCCCGTTCTGAGTAGGAGAGAGAAACCGTCAACCAAGAGAACACACTCATATCCACAGGTGTCTTTAGAGACATTACAGAGGATCCAACTGGGCTATAGCCTAGGCTACAACATCTCCTTACAACCATCCGAACACATTAACCAAACTGACCCCGTTTTCTTAGTACCTCAGCGTCATGGACCACATTTGAATACTTTGACATTGCATCCTTCCTTTCCTTCCCCCTTCTTTGAAGTAATCAATGACCCAACCATTGCCTTTCTTTCACCACTCATTTTATGTTCGATCACTTTAAGGAAGGCAGGAAGGAAAGAGGATACAGACAAATGCTGGGCCTGTGCTGCAGACTCACTTTAGCTGTGTGGCTGGGTGTAATGCCTGCTCTGTCCACAAGGGGTCAGGCCTGTTCCTCCACAATATAGGAGCCGGGTTTGGAAGTATTAGTCACAGGAGGAAAGGTATATTTCCCTTCACATTCTAAAGCTGTTATGGTAATAAGTTAACAACAGAGATAGCTGTGTATGTTGGTGTCTAAACTTGGAATGATACATTGTTATAAACAAGGACACCTAAACCGAGAGAGGCAACACCCACCCAATGGCAGTCATGAGACATTGCTTAGCACGCTGCGAGACTCAACATGGGAGAGGAGACTGACTGGACAACCTAAACAAACCAATTAGCCCTGCTAGGATTATAAAAGCAAAGGCAACCCCTTCATCTTCCCTATCAGCTGATGTTTACTCAGTAAAACAGAGGAATTCTCCATGTCTCTTCAGGGCTCTAATTGCATGGTAAAGCATCCAAACATATGATTACATAACATATGAGGTCACCTATGAGAATCACATTAGGAGGGCACCACATCGAGTTCTTGAAGCGACCCCTCTTTTAGTTGATACTGTGTACTGTTTAAAATAACGAAATCTTCCAGAACATTTGACAGGTAGAATGAGGCTGCATGCATGACAACTGACAGCATAATTTCAGGTACAGTTTGGACAACATGCTGGAGCGAAGATGAGAATAGCTTGAATTCCATGACAGAGGTCTGCAAAGGTATGTAAGGGTGGTATGAAGGTTGTGTGTGCGGTAAGTAATGTTGGAGTTATGCAGAGGTGCGAGATGCATGGCTTGTTAAAACTGTAGAGATATCTAAAACAGACACGGTAGTGTGTTAAAGGATAAGGGTTGAATTGCAACACACAGTTAAACCACACACAATCTAGAGTGCTGGTTGGGGTGGAGGAGTGGAGCAAGGGATGGCTAGAAGGACAGATGAGGGATATATGAACGGATGGATGACTGGTCTTCCGCCTGAATCTAGAAAGAGGCTTAGGAAAGGTGCAAGCCACTAACAGAGTATTTAGGGGGTTGGGGTGTCAGGGGAAATTTCCCCTGGGGAGATGGGCTGCGGTGTTACCTGTGTGTGGGGGAGGGGGTGGGACGGGGGGCTGGGGAGGCGCACTCTCCTCCTCTCCTCCTCCAGCGCTCTGGTCAGCTGTTCAAACTGCACCTCCTGCTCCCTCACCGACTCCAGGAGGGCCGCAGCGCTCTCACACGGCTCCATACACTCTACAGAGAGAACCGCGTTACACAGACGAGCGTTACACTACAGGGAAACGTTGCACACGCACACTCCATACACTATAGAGAGAACACTACACAGTCTCCTCCATAGCATACAGCTCTAAAGCAAAGAGCAGGAAGCCTCAAATCTCATGAAATCCCTGAGAGGTTTGACCTGCTGCCAAAAGAAAGAAGAGCAGAGATACACACCTTCACCAGGGGGGCGTGGCTTTGGAGAAGAGGTGAGAGGTCAGGCCAAGGTCAAAAGGTTGAGCCCTAGTTGCAGGGGCTCATGGGTAGAGTAGATGTAGGTCACCAAACCACAAGGCCCAGAAAGAAGAGGATGGACAGGGCAAAATAAACTGCAGAGGGACAGAAAGACCGAAGTAAAGAGTGAAAATCAAATATTTACAGTTTAATATTGCAGTAAGAGGATCTCTAAACAACACGAGTATGGAGAGTTAAACACACACACACGTGCTGCTGAGAAAAGAAAACTCACTCCTTAAAAAACATATGTGAATACTACGTATGGTGTGTATCTGTTCATGTGGTGAACAGCCAAGTGGCTATCCCTCCAGACACAATGCAATGGACACACCTACAGTGGGGAGAACAAGTATTTGATACACTGCTGATTTTGCAGGTGTTCCTACTTACAAAGCATGTAGAGGTCTGTAATTTTTATCATAGGTACACTTCAACTGTGAGAGACGGAATCTAAAACAAAAATCCAGAAAATCACATTGTATGATTTTTAAGTAATTAATTTGCATTTTATTGAATGACAAGTATTTGATACATCAGAAAAGCAGAACTTAATATTTGGTACAGAAACCTTTGTTTGCAATTACAGAGATCATACGTTTCCTGTAGGTCTTGACCAGGTTTGCACACACTGCAGCAGGGATTTTGGCCCACTCCTCCATACAGACCTTCTCCAGATCCTTCAGGTTTTGGGGCTGTCGCTGGGCAATACGGACTTTCAGCTCCCTCCAAAGATGTTATATTGGGTTCAGGTCTGGAGACTGGCTAGGCCACTCCAGGACCTTGAGATGCTTCTTACGGAGCCACTCCTTAGTTGCCCTGGCTGTGTGTTTTGGAAGACCCAGCCACGACCCATCTTCAATGCTCTTACTGAGGGAATGAGGTTGTTGGCCAAGATCTCGCGATACATGGCCCCATCCATCCTCCCCTCAATACGGTGCAGTCGTCCTGTCCCCTTTGCAGAAAAGCATCCCCAAAGAATGATGTTTCCACCTTCATGCTTCACGGTTGGGATGGTGTTCTTGGGGTTGTACTCATCCTTCTTCTTCCTCCAAACACGGCGAGTGGAGTTTAGACCAAAAAGCTCTATTTTTGTCTCATCAGACCACATGACCTTCTCCCATTCCTCCTCTGGATCATCCAGATGGTCATCTGCAAACTTCAGACGGGCCTGGACATGTGCTGGCTTGAGCAGGGGGACCTTGCGTGCGCTGCAGGATTTAAATCCATGACGGCGTAGTGTGTTACTAATGGTTTTCTTTTCGTCCCAGCTCTCTTCAGGTCATTGACCAGGTCCTGCCGTGTAGTTCTGGGCTGATCCCTCACCTTCCTCATGATCATTGATGCCCCACGAGGTGAGATCTTGCATGGAGCCCCAGACCGAGGGTGATTGACTGTCATCTTGAACTTCTTCAATTTTCTAATAATTGCGCCAACAGTTGTTGCCTTCTCACCAAGCTGCTTGCCTATTGTCCTGTAGCCCATCCCAGCCTTGTGCAGGTCTACAATTTTATCCCTGATGTCCTTACACAGCTCTCTGGTCTTGGCCATTGTGGAGAGGTTGGAGTCTGTTTGTTTGAGTGTGTGGACAGGTGTCTTTTATACAGGTAACGAGTTCAAACAGGTGCAGTTAATACAGGTAATGAGTGGCGAACAGGAGGGCTTCTTAAAGAAAAACTAACAGATCTGTGAGAGCCGGAATTCTTACTGGTTGGTAGGTGATCAAATACTTATGTCATGCAATAAAATGCAAATTAATTACTTAAAAATCATACAATGTGATTTTCTGGATTTTTGTTTTAGATTCCGTCTCTCACAGTTGAAGTGTACCTATGATAAAAATTACAGACCTCTACATGCTTTGTAAGTAGGAAAACCTGCAAAATCGGCAGTGTATCAAATACTTGTTCTCCCCACTGTATATTGCACAGTAGCTGTGGCTCAGCTGAGACTGCAGCTCTTTTCTGGGCCAGACGAAACACACCGTCAGCAGAGAGGCAAGAACAGCAACTCCCAGGAGCCTTCTCTCCTCTCCTTTGTTTAATGCCCTCCAGTACTGCTCGTCCGTCTCTCCCCCAGCCTATTTCTCGCTCACTCGCCCAACCTCCCCCTCAGCCCTTTCTCTCTCTAACCGCTCTCCATCTATTCTTCTCTCTCCCCCTCTGCAAACGCCCCTCTCCATGTCTGTTTCTTTCCATTTCCAGCCTCTCTTCAGAGCACACAATAGAATGGACTAGATAGCATAAAGTATAAATCAGAGGCAGACAGACACAGGCTCAGAGACAGTAGTAACTCCTCTCTTATCTGCTGATAAAACATCAAGCACCCCCTGGTTCCTGGTTTAAAAAGTCACTATTTGGTAAATCCATTTGATTTCAAATCACTTTTTGACAGCACCCCATTTGATTTGAGCAAAACCTTCCATTTGTATTTGCCCATTGTAGATGTTTTCAGAAAGTGACTATTAGCCAAAACATAACACCCAACCTGCATTCAAGAGGATCTTGTGTCTCAATTGGTGGCGGGCAAAACACCAAAATCTCAGATGATGTAAAATAGGGTCTAAGCTACAGCGTATGCGAAAATGAAACGCAGAGTTTCCGCGTTTTTAGATCAGAGGTTAAAAGGTTACAAAATGTTTGTTTTTTTAAACGTATTATAAAATAGTTTGACAACCCTGCCTGTAAGCTTTTAAAATGATATCAAACTCTACCGATTATCTTTTCCAGTGATTAAGACCTGGTATGGTGGGGTATGCAAAATGGGTCAACTTGGAGCACCTTTATCTCCCCAATGTTTTTGCATTCAGGTCCAAAAAGTCCCGTACTTTCTGACAACTTATTCCATGGGCAAACATGTATGGAAAGTTTTGTTTAAATCAAAAGGGATGCTGTCAAAAAGTGATTGAATTCAAAAGGCACCACACACAAACAAGCACAGACACACACCTGTCAAACCGGTTTGGGTAAGGAGGGGCAAATGTCACTGTCTTTAGACACACAGACAACTCTTTGTATATTACTGCTAGAGCTGGGAATTGCCAGGGACCTCACTATACGATATTATCACGATCCTTAAGTGCGATTTTATTGCAATTTGATGTTCCAAACAGATTGCTCACTATACGTCTGCTGCAGAGGAGACAAGAGAGAGCATGATAAATGAGTTTTGATCAGTCATAGAGAACAAGCTATCCCAAATCAAATTTTATTGGTCACATACACATATTTAGCAGATGTTATTGCGGGTGTAGCAAAATGTGGTCCTAGCTCCAACAGTGCAGTATCGTTAACAATTTAGGATGAAAAATACGGGAGTTTTGGCGCAGGTAAAGCCAACTAGCACTAGCTAATGCTACCTAGCAACAAAACACCTTTTTTCCCCTTTTTACAAATCGATACTCAAAGTGATAGGGGTGTAACGGTACACGTATTCGTCCCGAACCGTTCGGTACGGGGACCTTTGTTCGGTCCACTCTATTAACCCAAATGAATACATAAAAATTATAAACCAAAATAGGCTATGCCTACGCTGCGTTGGATTCATCGAGTAAATCTGAGCTGAAAAAACATTTCAGGCTATTCCGTTAAACTGGAGCCTATGCGCACATTGTAATACAAATTCTAATCTTAATTGGCGCATTTCAAACTGTCCTTTTGTGTGGCGCAGCCGGGAACTAGTTCTGTACGATGGCGAGCGGTGTGGTCGATAAACCAGGAGCATCCTCAATCATAGTTTAAATCTCCAGTTTGGGAACATTTTGGCTTCCCAGTATATTGCAATGGCGATGAACAGAGTGTTGTGGATAGAACGTTAACAGTAACTGCTCAGCGAGAATAGCCTATGCAGCTGCCAACACCTCAAACATGTTGACACATTTACGCCGAAATCACCCCAGTATTCCTACCACCGGAGCAAGACGGAAAAGCAAAGAAACAACTTAGTTTCCTCTGACCTTCCTTCGCAGCCGATTCTGACCGAGGATGGAAATTACAAGAGCAATTGGTGTTTATAGCCGCGGATATGCACCCATTCTCTGTGGTTGAGAAGAATAGGGTGTTTCAGGCAGTACTTCGTGAAAGTGTTCGAGCTACTTTACGAACTTCCCACTCGCACCCATTTTAGCAAACAGGTAGTACCTGCTCTATACAAGCAAGCCAAAGCTGAAGTTGTCAATGAGTTGGCCAATGCACCCTGTGTTGCGCTCACTACAGATGGATGGGCCTCCAGGGCTACAGAGAGAGCTACTTAACAGTGACATCACATTACCCCGGAGTGGGAGATGAGAAGTATCGCGCTACAGACACCCTCCCCTTTGTGAGAGTCACACAAGTGTGCATCTTTTTCTCTTTGTAAGAAAAACATTATAGTATAGGCCTATACAATGTCTGAGCCATGATTACATATAGATTTCACAAGCATATTGCACTTTATTTTAGTTTTTTTAAAATGAGGAATCGTGTGTTTTCACAAATGAGGAATACAAAAATTAACTACAGTAACTGTTGGCATTTTATTTTCCAGCTGTACTGAAACCGAACCGT